>NC_067480.1:107834089-108134089 GCF_947179515.1 Apodemus sylvaticus
AGGCTTACATTTAAAAATCCCCAAATGAAAAGGCCAGTACACACCTGGGTGCTATGCTTATCAGGGATACTTTGAGATACTTGCCAAGTCTGGATCTCCAAGCATCCATCTCCAAGCTGGGAAGATGTGATGGTTTACCTGTAATCTCAGCACATAGGAGGCAAGCTAGCACCCTTTAGCAAGCTAGTTAGCTAGATCAGCTAAACTAGCAATCTCCAGGTTCAGTGAGACACCCCCTTTTCAGTAAATGAAGTAGGATAAAGAGTTGTTAAGGAAGCTACCTGATGTCAGCCTTGACCTCCACAGCAAGCACACATGTGCATATACACACGTGCACACAGCATAAACCCTATGTGTGTTCACACACACACACACACACACACACACACACACACACATATATATATATATATATAAACACATACACATGAAAAAGGTTGAATCAGGAGAAGTTTTTCTAAATTTATTACATAGACTGGTTGTCATGACAATGCAACTTTGTGTGATTCTTATGGTACCTACCATGATCTGGACCCTATACTATTTGAAGACCACTGACTCTGAAAACATGAAAATGTATCTGAGGTTATAGATACGTTAATATAGATATAGATCATCTTTGTATTAGCTGGATGGGTGTTATACACTTGGAACCACAACACTTAAGACACAGAGGCAGGAGGATCACAAGTTTAGGGCTAGCTTGGGTCTCAAACAAAACAACCCCCCCAACCAGAACCAAACAAAGCCCCTCCAAATTAAAAGCAAAGTCTTTGGGTCCCCAAAGCTTAGCACAGCTCGGCATAGTTGGTTATCCATAGGCAATTACAGAATGAATAACTAAATGGAAAACCCCCATAAGTGATTTAATTGATGTTGACAAACCAGATCTCTTTTTTCACAATGTTAAGATTTCTGGCTCTACTAACACAAACACGAGAGGACTTCAGTACCTCTTGCTCTCTTCCAATTTTCAACATTTCTTTCTTTCAGAAATATGTTTTAAAATGAGGTATAAATTCCATTTACTATAACTTAAGCAGACTCTCCAGTAGAGTTTGTTTCTGTTTTCTATTGATTTCATGAACTGGCGTGCTGATGTTGTGAGTGTCTGTACTCAAATATTTCAAACACACTTTTCAGAGATGCCCAGCTTTATTCTGGGGCATGTGTTTGCCAAACTGCCTTAGTTGATGATGACACATCCCTTCTAGAATCTGGCCCAGGCTGAGTCTAAATACAGGTCCTAAAAGGAAAGATGCCAAATGGAAAAAACACACCCTGGATCTCACAGGTAAGACTCAAGGTCTCATGCTTGCCTGAATAAATACCCCCAAGCTGTCAGAGCATCCCAGGACAAGTGACTGAAGAGTTTCTGATGTCTCCTGGGATGGTGACACACATGCTATAGACCCGAAGGCTAGTAAACACTTAGTTCCTTTCTCAAGGATTCCTTAACAACTCAACAAACATGCCATTTCCAAGCCACCACCAGGACCTGGGTCATGGTAGTCCTTTAGTGGTAACATCTCCACCGAGAGCAGTTGATCTAAAGCTTCCTCATATTGGAAGTGAGAGATGCAAGCAGGCAGAGGCACTTCACTGTGGAAAGAATTCCCTTCCCAGATCCAAACTGACGACACTGCAGGTTCACACCAAATCTTGCTTTCCTTCCCCGAGGAGCAGCTTCTGTAGTTTACATGGTTTGTGATGCTAACTCTTGGGGTCATTATTATGCCTCCAGTTCCACTTCAACATGTCTGCCCCTGTACCATGACCAGCATCCATTTTTTACCATCTTGATGGCTGTGACCCATCTAAGCTGTGGTCTTTGCACATGCTACACCCTGTATCAGAAGTCCTTGTTCCCTTTCTTCAGGTTCTTCCTTTTACTCTTCTCTGAGGACTGAGACACAGTGATACCCTCTCCTGTTGAGCTTTCCCCAATGCCCCAGATGTGACCAATGCTTTCTCCTCTGGTTTTCTCTAGTACTTTGTTCACTGAGCTCCTGACCACTCTGAGGATTGGAATCATTAGATTATCTGGGTCATAAAAAGGTCTACCATAAACAGTCCCAAATAAACATAGCTATGAAGTAGCTCAAGAGATGTGCACTCCAACCCCCATAGTGAGTTTGTTTTTGATACTTTGAGGATGCCTAGGTTTCTACTTGTATACAGGTTGAAAATTAAAAAGCTAACATAGCAGGCAAGCAGCACATAAGAGTGACATATGCAGGCAGGTTGCATATCGTCCAGTGGTATAATCCAGGACCCTGGGATCCCCATTGTGAGACTGGAGGGCCTTGCATAGCTTAATGGACTCCATCCTCACGATCTCTCTGATATATAGATGAGAGGGTCCAGTGGTATAAAGTGTTTAGACTTTCTGGTGGATGCCCCCAGTCCCAATGGTTAAATCAGTTCTCCTGACTTGAAAATACTGGTACTAATCTGAAGTTTTAACAACAGATTTTATTGTATTGTAGCATTAAAAACCACCTGTATGGCCGGGCGGTGGTGGCACAAGTCTGTAATCCCAGCACTCTGGGAGGCAGAGGTAGGCAGATTTCTGAGTTCAAGGCCAGTCTGGTCTACAGAGTGAGTTCCAGGACAGCCAGGGCTACTCAGAGAAACCCTGTCTCAAAAAAACAAAACAAAACAAAACAAAACAAAACAAAACAAAACCCAAATCCAAAAAACAAAAACAAAACAAAACAAAACAAAAAAACCAAAAACCAAAACCAAAACCAAAACCAAAACCAAAAAAACACCTGTAGGCCAGGGCATAGTACTGAGAATCACAGCTGATATCTGGTCAGTACTTTGAAACTGTGGTGGTTCCCGTTAGAGTGGACAGACTGTGAGACACTCAGCTACTATTTCACCAGGGATTCAGACAAGCAGGTAAGCACAATGAACTAACACTCTTGGCCTGCCCCCCCCCCCCTTTTTTAAGATTTATTCTTATTTATTTATTTATTTATTTATTTATTTATTTATTTATGTGTGTGTGTGTGTATGTGTATATGTGTGTACCATATGTCTATGGGTGCACACAGAGGCCAGAAAGCATTGAATCCTCTGCAGATGGAATTACAGGCATCTGTGCTCTGTCTGATGTGGGTGCTGAGAACCAAGCTTTTAGCTCTTCCTTTTAACCAGCTTCTGACTTCAAAAAAAATTTGCATTTTGAGATGATTAGTGAGTCACTGGAAACTAAAAATAGTAGTGTTCTTCCATGTTCCCTTCGCCCAGTTTTCCCCAGTGGTTATATTTTAGGTAATAAGATGGATCAAAATATCAAACCAGAAAATGGCAATGGCACAGCGTGTACAGAGTTCTGGGTTGAATCACATGCTTGGATTTCTGCCAACACATGGGGGTGCCATCGCTAAACTCTATCTCAGAACTCTATCTCCGAATCTGCCTCTGCCAGAGTCATGCTAATTCCTGGCAAACACTGACCTGTCGTTACCTCTAAAACTCTGTTGTTTTTTAAATTATACACTTTATATCGTCTAGGTCCTTTTAAAAATAAGATTCAACTCAATCAGCTTACCTATGGGTGTATTACTTTAAAAATACAATCACCACAGGTTCTAAGACCCATCCAAGTTACTGAGTAGATATACTGAGTAGTATTTCATGCTCATTTAGCCATCCACCCATGGAGGGACATTTTGGTTGTTTCTAGCATTATGCCATTAAAAATAAAGTTGCTATCAATGTTTTTGTGTAGGGTTCTGTGCAGATGTAAATATCCATTTCTCTGACTAATGTCAAGGAATGTGATAACTAAGTTGTATGATAATTGTCATGCTTTCAACCACTTGAGCACTTAAACATTCTTTTTATTTAACTGTTTTGCCTACATGTATGTGTGTGTCCCATGCACATGTTTGGTGGCCTCAGAAGCCAGAAGAGGGCATGGGATCCCCTGGAACTGAAATTACAGATGCTTGTGAGCTGCCATGTAGGTGCTGGGAATCAAACCTGGGTCCTCTGAAAGAGCAGCCAACGCTCCTAATCACTAAGTCATGTCTCAAGATCTTGAATACTTTTATATTTACCTTCTCTTTCTGCTGTTATTTGGTCCTGCCTCTCATGGGAATTGAGTTATTACTATGCCATCTTATGCTCAGACCCTGGGAATTCATTTTGCTTTTAAGTTGACTTTATATGGCACTAATATGGCTATCTCTTTTTCTTTTTTTGGTTAATTTTTATTTATTTTAAATTAAATAACTTAATAGTTTTATATCTTTATGAACTGCATGATGATGTTTCAATACATGCATCCATTATGTAATATTCAAATCAGGGGGATGGTATTCTTAATGTTGCTTCAACCATCAGATGCAACTTACAAAACCTACAAGATGAAATGTGGGATTAAAATGACTAAAAATCATTATATAGATGCATGAAATGTATGTGAGCAGCATTTCAAAGAAAAAAGAATAAATATATAAGGATACCGAGGGGAAGGGACATTTCTTGAAATTATGCTTCTATGTAAATATGTTGTTTTCCAGATATGTCAAGGTCCCTTCTTCCTTCATTGAAGGCCCTCTTCATTGAAAGCTGTCTTTAGCCTTTAGGGTAGCTGTGCTGGTTTTCCTTATGGAGTGTTTGCCATTCCTGAAGGATTTCTTTGCATACAGAATGACAGATAGACAGTTTTCTTCCTTTAGCACTTGGAGTGACATGCAACCTTCTTGAAACCTCCAGGTTTCAGAGTCCAGTGTCACTGAAAATGGCTTGAACTGTTTCCCAGACACTCCTGGTATTTGTCTCTTACTATTTAAATATATAATATATATTTAATATATATATAATATAATATATATTAAATATAAATATATATATTATAGATAGGGTCTCATGAGAACAGCAACCAACTCAGGTGTCTCCACATGGATGTCCTTGGCTTCATCCTACCTGGGCTTAGTTTGGCTGCTGGGACCTACAGGTTTATTTGTTCTATAAAAATTGAAAAAATTTAAATATTCATTTTCATTTTGAATTCATTTTAAATTCTTTCTGAACCAGTTTTTCATCCCCACACCCTTTCCCCACTCTTTTTGGGACCCTCATGACACATGTATACATATGTCTAGGTTTTATGATGTTGTTTCAAACTTCCTGAGTTGAAGGCTAACCTCAGCTGTTTTTAATTAGTAGTGGAACCACCTGGGATGGTCACGTTACCTCTCAGCACAACACACCACGCTTGCAGCTATCAGTTCTGTTTTCATTTTTTTACTTTTCTAAACGTATGCTCATATAACATAACATAACATAACGTAACATAACAAACATAACATAACACAACACAACACAACACAACACAACACAACATAACATAATGTGTGTAGTCTTGCTGAGAATTCAAGGCTGTGTCCCTATGCCAGTGTAGGAAGAGCTTGGGGGCTAAGGCTTGACCACTACTTTCAGATACTAGAGAGCAGAGATGTCACCTCTGGGCTCCTGGTTTTGTTTTTGTCATAATGCTCTGCTCTTGCAGGTGAGCCCACCACCAGGGCTTGGGAATTTGCCTTAACAGTGACAAAGCATCCTTGAGTTTAAGAGCCTTGGGTTCATGGCGCCTCTATCTGACTACTGATATGTGTTAAGAAACACATGTTCTTGTGTTCTGGGATAGCCCCGTGTTGTTACTGTGTCTGGAATGGCCCTACATTTTTACAGGCTTTTCTTTTTAGAATGTGGTGAGGGATGTTATCATTCTGATGGACCAAGACACAAAGACTATGGTTTGGTGCTCTGGGTTATATATTATATGCTTTTACCTTCATTTGGGTAAATGCCCATTTGTAATCTAGCCAAGAGGAAAGGCATGTCATAAATAAAGGGGAAATACAATAATGTGCAAACATTCTTTGGCGCTCTCCACAAACATTCCTGGGCTTGTTGATGGGTTTTATGGATAACGTACTATATTAAATATACTATTCCTATTTAAGGATCTAAATGCCTTTTGTATTTGAGTATCTGTTTCTTTCTATAGATTTGGGAGAATTTCAATGATAATTTCACAAACTACCTTCTGAGTGCCCTGAGACTTATTTCAGTGATTCCTGCTTTCTATCACTCATTCAGGGAGCAACAAGGCTTGGCTTACTTCTTGTAGATTACCACCCCCTTTCCCTTCAACCTTTAGAAATATTCTATGGCTGAATTTGTAAATTCACAAATCTTTACCTCTCACTTTGGAAAGGAGTGTTTTTTATTTTATTTTAACTCTTATTGTTGATTGTGTCACAGAGGCAACATCGAGTCAGACATCTCATCCAGAAGTCTCCCATTGCCTAAGGCAAACCGATCACAATACACTGATAATGCTTCTAATGTTTTATATGTTAAAAGAAATTCATGTGAAAGATAGCTATGCTTCCTTTGGAACATATAAACATGTTTGAAACACATAAACATTCTAAAACATGTTTTGGAATGTTTAAATAATATTTACTCAGTAAGATTTATCTTAGAAGTCTCCATGTAAATAACAAAAAACCCAGGATAGTGAAAACTATTGTCAACATTAAAAGAACTTCTGGTGGAATCACCATTCCTGACTTCAAGCTATACTTACAGAGCAATAGTGATAAAAATTGCATGGCATTGGTACAGTGACAGGCAGGTAGATCAATGAAATAGAATTGAAGACCCAGAAATGAACCCACACACCCATGGTCACTTGATCTTTGATAAAGGAGCTAAAACCACCTAGTGGAAAAAAGATAGCATTTTCCACAAATGGTGCTGGGTCAACTGGCAGTCAACATGTAGAAGAATGCAAGTCGATCCATTCTTATCTCCCTGTACAGAGCTCAAGTCCAAGTGAATCAAGGACCTGCACATAAAACCAGATATACTGAATCTAATAGAAGAGAAAGTGGGGAATAACCTGGAGCACATGGGCACAGGGAAATTTTCCTGAATAGAACACCAATAGCTTCTTCTTTAATAAGATCAAGAATTGATAAATGGGATTTCATAAAATTGCAAAGCTTCTTAAGGCAAAGGACACTGTCAATAGGATAAAACGGCAACCAACAGATTGGGAAATGACCTTTACCAATCCTATATCCAATAGAGGGCTAATATCCAATATATACAAAGAACTCAAGAAGTTAGACTTCAGAGAACCAAATAACCCTATTTAAAAATAGGGTACAGAGCTAAACAAAGAATTCTCAACTGAGGAATGCCAGGTGGCTGACAAACACCTAAAGAAATGTTCAACATCCTTAAACAGCAGAGAAATGCAAATCTAAACAACCCTGAGATTCTACCTCACACCAGTCAGAATGGCTAAGATCAAAAACTCAGGGGACAGCAAATGCTGGAGAGGATGTGGAGAAAGAGGAACCCTCCTCCATTGCTGGTGGGATTGCAAGCTGGTAAAACCACTCTGGAAATCAGTTTGGCAGTTTCTCAGAAAAGTGGACATAGCCCTACCTGAGGACCCAGCTATACCACTTCTGGGCATATACCCAGAAGATGCGCCAACATGTAGTAAGGGCACATGCTCCCCTATGTTCATAGCAGCCTTATTTATAATAGCCAGAAGCTGGAAAGAACCCAGATGTCCCTCAATGGAGGAATGGATACAGAAAATGTGGCACATTTACATAATGGAGTATTACTCAGCTATTAAAAATAATGAATTCATGAAATTCTTAGACAAATGGATGGAACTTGAAAATATAATCATGAGTGAAGTAACCCAATCACAAAAGAGCACACATGGTATGCTTGTAGATAAGTAGATATTAGCCCAAAAGTTCAGAATACCCAAGAAACAACTCACAGACCACATGAAGCTCAAGAAGGAAGACCAAAATGTAGATACTTTGATCCTTATTGGAAGGTGGATCAAAATACCCATGGCTCACAGTCAACCAATAGACTGAACATAGGGTCTCCAATGGAGCAGCTAGAGAGTGGACCCAAGGAGCTGAAGAGGTTTGCAGTGCTGCAGGAGGAACAATAATATTTACCAACTAGTACCCTCCAGAGCTTCCAGGGACTAAACCACCAACCAAAGAGTACACATGGAGAGACCCAGGGCTCCAGCTACATATGTGGCAGAAGATGGCCATTTCAGACATCAATGAGAGGAGAGGCCATTAGTCCTGTGAAAGCTCAATTCCCCAGAATAGGGGAATGCAAGTCAGGAAATTGGGGAGGGGAGGGGAGCAGGGAGAAGGAAGATAAGATAGGGGTTTTTTGGTGGGGTAACAAGGAAAGGGGATACCATTTGAAATGTAAATAAAGCAAACATATAATAAAAATGGAAAAAAAAAAGTCTCCATGTAACTGTTTCCGTGACTCTGTGAGTCTGCTGGCCCTGCCTTCAGGAGGGTGTGCCCTTGGGAGCGGGTCTCTGAACTTACTCCTGGGAAGAAAGCATGGCAGACAGACTTTGAACTGTGATTCAAGATGGAGAAAGGGCCCTGGAGGAAGTTGAGCTAGCCCCACGTATACCTCCTCTCTGAGTGCCCCAGGCTGGCTACAGCCAGGGCACCTCCTCATGACTTACTGAACTAGGTCAGTGCTGCATTCTCTCCCTGTCCTCGGAACTACTTGAGAGACAGGGCCAAGAAGCAGCAGCTGTCTGTGGTGACACAAATTTGCACCCTTTGGATTTGGTGATGTTGTGTTAAAAAAAAGTGTCGTTGTCTACAGCGACACTGCATGGGAGAACTCAGTATTCTGACTGTGGTGACAAGAACTGTGATGTAGCCTGGGACCTGTGTGGTATCAGCGAGCGGGACCTACCTGCTAGTACAACTTGTCCCCTGGCAGAGAAGGCTGAGAATGGGTGTGATCCCAGGTGTGCAGGTGAGAGGCTATGCTGGCAGAGCTGAGAGAGGAGGCCATGCTAAAGGCCTGGGCTGGGTCACACTCCAACGGTCCAGTGGTGTTCCTCATGGACAGACAGACAGCCTTAGCATGTTTCATTTGACCTTTTCTGAAGAATGACATGACTGGCTGCCTTTATCCACCCATTCGTCCCTAATCTTGAGACTGCTATAAGAGCAGCCATGGAAAGTCTCCGGTCCACTGTCCACTCCTCAGCCACCTGCGGACATCGAGGTGCTGAGAGAGTCTGGGGTGTGGTAACTTACTGCTCTCTCCTTCTCTCCAATTGTCCTCTGAGTTGTTCCCCAGCCCTGTGCCCAGTCAAATGGTCCGTGAAGACAGGGGCCGTCCCTTAAGGTTCAGCTCTAGTGCTTTCTAGCAACTGTAACATTTGCAGCCATGTCTCATTAGATACTCTGCCACTCCTGACTTATTTATAGGATTCTGAAATTAATTTCTGTATGTTTTAAGCTCCTGAGACAGTGCAGCCCCAGACCGCTGCCCCGTGGGAACACTAGAATCCGGGTGGTGGTAAAAATTTACCCAAGCTCCTTGACTATACTTTAAAAATGTGGTAGCTTCACTGGGATACGGTTACTCCTACCAGCAGCTTGTTGTTTGTCTCTTCTAACTTATTTTGTAGAAAAGTGAGCATGTTTACATTCACATGGTTATTTAAAAACATTTTCAAGCTTCTCTCTTGACTCTCTCAATAAACCTATGACTTAGGTAAAAGCCAGCTTTAGAGCAGGGTGGAGGATTGAGGGTCATTTCCAGGTCAATACCATTCATTGTTAGTAATAGACAGGGGCTAGAACCTGGGCCTTGGCTTCTAGCAGCATGTGTTGTCTGAGGAGTGGGTTAGTCCCTGAAAATGGGAATAAACCAGTGGCTTTTCTGCCTCCAGCTGGGGATATTTAAATAATTTTGCCTAGTCGGAAGGATTGGCACACAGGCTTTGGAATCAGACCTGGATGGACTTTTGCCTACTTTGCTTAATGGCTGTGTGACTTTGGGGAAATTAATTGCTATCTCTGAGCCAGGCTTTTTATAACTATAAAAGGGATAATAATTGAACAAGCCCCATAGGGTTGGTTCTAGGTAGCTAAATGAGAAAACACTGAGTATTCTTAGTACGGACCCTAGCATAGAGTTAATATTATTCTTTATTTTTAAACATAGCTGCTATTATTTCTTCCATCTTGGTTGCCTTTCTATAATTTACCTGGGTTCTTTTTTTAAAAATTGTTTTCATTTCGATTGTGTTGGTGTTGGGGATTGGATCCGGGGTCTCCAGAGCTAATGAAAATGTCCTCTGTCAACCAGCTACGTCGATGGCCAGAGTTGCACCAGTTCTTGCCCATATGTCCATCTGGTAATTCCATGGAATTCCACCAGGCCTGCTCAGGAAGGGACCAGCAAGAGTGACCAGCACGGTGTGAATGTTTGCAACACCTGGCCAATGAACCTGTGACAGGGCCTCTCAGGTCTCCTGTTGTAATCCCAGGATGTCCCATTGCAAAGCCTGGCAGCTCCAATAAAGGGCAAAGGAGGCCATGAGAGCCCTGGGCAATGGAAATGCCCAGATCTTCCTCTGAAATGAAGATTGGCAGCCGAGAATCCTCCTCCTCAATTTAGCTCTGAAAATAAACCAATTCCACGCCTCTCCTGTGTTTTAAAGCCAAGTCAGCATCTGAGTGCCATCAGCCTGTAACATTTAATTTGCATCTCACTCAGGGGCACAAGATTTAAGGACAGGGAGCTGAGAGAACTATGTGGAGAATCCACTCACAGGACCTGAGACCCAGACTTGTAGCTGAATCACCTCACACTGTGCTCTTTTCTTTTTTTTTTTTTTTAAGGATTTATTTATTTTATATGAGTACACTGTTGCTGTCTTAAGACACACCATAAGAGAGCATCGGATCTCATTACAAATGGTTGTGAGCTATCATGTGGATGCTAGGAATTGAACTCAGGACCTCTGGAAGAGCAGTTGGTGCTCTTAACCACTGTGCCATCTCTCCAGCCCCCACAAGCTGTGCTCTTGTTAGCTGTCATAAACAGATCTGGGTTTGTTCCCTGGGTGAGGATGCTCATGTTACTCAGGCATGTCTGTGGGAAGTGCCATCTAGGGCCTTTTCCAAAGTGAGGTCATTTTGATGACAGACTATATCTGGAAATAGGGATCAGGGACTACAACCAAATAAGAAAAGCACTGGAGACAGACATGATTCAAAACCAGAGACCTCCAAGGGGAGTGTTTCCAGGACTCACGAATTCTGAGACCCAGTGGCTCAGCCCAGGAAGCAGAGGCTTCTTCTCTGCGCTGCCCCAGGCTTGTGTTTAGGAAGGAAGCTTCTTATTAAGCTCATCACCTCTTTTGCATCACTTGCTTGAATTCTGCCACATGCCCACCACGAAACTAGTTCCATGCAAAGTTAGCTAGGACTGGGAACAGACAAAGCCAGCCACTCAAGTCCTCCTGCAAAGAATTGGTCCTGGGGTGAGGTGAGTGATAGAGATGTTCTCGGCAGGGAAGCCAGCCAGCCATGGGCATCTTCCTCACACAGGAAGCACCTCCATTATCAAGAACCAGGTGAACAAGACAATATCACCCATCTGCTCAGAGCAGCTGCAGTTCCTACGGTCCCTCAGCATGGGTTCCACCAAGGTCAGAAGCTTGGTTCCCAGTGAGCTGGTGTTCAGAAGTGTAGGGATGTGCAGGTGATTTGGTTCTGGGGTTGCTGCACTCTGTAGTGATTAAGCCATTCTTGAAGGACTGGATTAGGTCTCTCAAGAGAGTATTGTTACAAAAGAACACATTTGGCCTCTCTGGTCTCTTGGTTCCTCATTACCACACAGGCCCTTTCTGCTTCTTCACCTACTATGTTGTAATAGAATTGGAGGATATCTGTTAGATGCCAGCATCATGCTGTTTGGAATTCCACTGACCAGAACCATGACACACATAAAGTATAAACCCAGAAATTCTGTTATAGCAACAGCAAACAGATCAAGGCAACCGCTGACAGGGTAAGCTTGACAGGCTATCTTGGCTAAGTTCCCAGCAGAGCCATTCAGTCAAGGGTCTGCCCAGTTGGGTCCTAGGGCTAACTGTTCTAATAATACTTCAGGGAGGGTCTCAACTTCCTTATCTTTTAAAAGAAGGGCTTGCAGTATGTGATCTCTTCTTCTAGTAGACTTCGAGGAATGCATAGTTACATAGTTAATTACTCCTATACATAGTTACATAGTTACTTATTCCTAAAGCTGACAGATCCTAGAATTTCTATCAGTTAAGGTTAAGTTCATTTTTTAACTCCTTTCCTATTCCCCAGGCAGGCTGATGAGTAGTTAGGGGCTGGGCGGGGTGGGGGGAAAAGGGGAGGAAGAAAGGCCAGAGCCCACTGCAGTGGAGGTGGCAAGCTACTTGCTACAGTTAATAGAAGATGACTAGACAATGCTTCCTTGTAACTCTTCCTATATTTGCATATAGGAGTATCATGCAACCTTTTGGCCTATGCCAAACTGACATTCCCACTACCAATAAGTACAGTCGGCCCTATGTATATGAGCATCCCACATCTAGAGATCCAACCAATCACAGGATACTCTACATCCACAGATCCAGACAACCATAGGACACCCCACATCCACAGATCCAACCAACCACAGGGCACTCCACATCCACAGATCCAGCCAATCACAGGGCACTTTATATCCACAGATCCAGCCAATCACAGGGCACCCCACATCCACAGATCCAGCCAACCACAGAGGACTCCACATCTAAAAAGTCAACCAACCAGTGATCAAGAAATATTCACCCAAACCTTGCATGTGTACTGAACATGTAGACAGCATATTTTTGTTTCTCCCTAATGAGTGGAGTATGGGTAGCTACTTATCACTACTACTGTGTTATAGAGTAATCTAGAAAATATAAAGTACTCGCTGAGAGGATGTGGAAAGTTCTACCACATACTCTGTCGTTGGTCCTGAGGGAGCTGAGAATTAGCAGGTGTAGGTTTCTGCAAGGGCGTCCTGAAGCCAGTCCCTGTGGATGCTAATGGGTGGCTATGCTCTGCTTCCCAGATGTAGAGACGTGCCTTCAGGCTCTGAGGCTGGGCTTTGGGACACCCAGCTTCACCATTCCGGAGAACACAAGCAGTATGGTTCTCTGCCTCAGGAGAATCAAACTCCCACAGAGCTCTCACCCCCAGCCCCACCTTCTCTGATGGAGCCTGCTTTCTCCTGTGCTGGGAGGCAGGAAACACATTGCCAGGCCTCAGCTGAGTGGGAGACTCAGGAACCTGGAGACAGTCCTCGAGGGACAGGGAAACTCCTGGGGAAACTTAGCTTTGATATTCTCATCAGAATTTTTCTCTTTAAAGGGGCGTTCCCTCCTTCTCAATGAAAGAGAGGCAAGTTGGAGCCTCCTAGGGGGTTAGACTCTAGCACACACAACACTGTGTACCTGAGCTGGCATCTAGGAGCAAAACGTCTTTGGGACCTCGGAATGACAAAAAGAGATACCAATTTTAAAGAAATACTTCATTAAGATTTTAAACACCTAAAAGACAGGCTGTTCCTAACAGCCAGACAATACACCCATTGTCTTCCAGATCCCTGGAGTGAGAATGGCTCCTAGTACTCAGAACAAAATGCAAATTTGAGCCCTTTGTCCAAACAGCAGGAGGAAGGCTGCATTGCACCCACAAGGACATAAGTCTGCCTCTTGCATTGTCTCTCAGTTGGCTCGACATTTTTTGTTTGTTACTTCATGTTGTGCTCTGTGGCAGCCACAGAGGCACCGTGGCCTTCACATGGGGATACGCTCGGGCTCCTAGGTGAGCTCGGGCTCCTAGGTGAGGCTGGGGAGAAGCTCGGTCCCACCCAGACAGCCAGTGGGCATGCCATCCTGCAGATGCTTGCCGCAGGACACTGTTGCCATGCCTGGGCGTAGATGAGCTGGTGCTCTGCCATCGCTCCAGAAGGGACAGGGAAAGGCCGGGTGGGGTCAAGAGCCCGGGCAGGGGAGCTGCCAGCTAAGAGGGGTGTTATATGAGAAGAGGGGGTCTTGCTTCAGAATTTGCTCCATCACTGCACTAGACCTTACAAATCAAAACAACCACAGAGCACTAGTAAAGTCTCTCTCTCTCTCTCTCTCTCTCTCTCTCTCTCCTCCCCTCCCCTCCCCTTCTCTCCTCTCCTCTCTCTTTCCCTTCTCTGTGTGTGTGGTAGGTAGGTAGATAGATGTCTGATGCAGAGCCCTGTAAGACTGCTATTCTTGCTGAAGCCAGAGGTGTCATCTGTCTTTGTCTTTTTGTCTTTCCTTATTTTTTTTAAAGCTTTTTTTTTTTAACTTATTATATGTAAGTACAGTGTAGCTGTCTTCCGACACTCCAAAAGAGGATCTCTTTACGGATGACTGTGAGCCACCATGTGGTTGCTGGGATTTGAACTCAGGACCTTTGGAAGAGTACTCAGTGCTCTGAACCACTGAGCCATCTCTCCAGCTCCTTTGTCTTTCTTTAAAAGCCATGCTCCTGATGTCCCAGCCTTCCAAACAGCCCAGGTCCATCTAACACCTTCCGGCTGCCCATCTGCCTGAGCATCTTTGTCTGCTCGCTAATGCAGGGTGAGAATCTCCCGATCTCCCGACTTGGAAACAGCTTCAGAAGCTCGAAAGAAGCTCTGTGGAGACAGGGCTTGAAATAAGCTGGCTCCCATGTAATTAAAATAATTATGAATGAAAATTACTACTTTAGTAATTGCTTTATGTTATATTTACTACCGTTTCCATTGTGTGACTTATCTCATTAATTACTGCTGGAAAAAGTTAGTCAATGAATAATTAATATGATGTGATATCCAAGGGAGTAATCGTGGTTAAGAAACAGAGTTTGAGAGCGAGCATTATCCACAGACCTACTAATGAGGACCCCTCAGAATCAAACCAGGATTGTGAGTAAGGCTCTCTGCTTATGACCTGCTGTGATTAGAGGTCGACAGAAAGTCTCCTTAGTCTGAGCACAACTGGAAACAGGCCTGAGACTCTCAGTGGCGTCAGCTTTATCAAAGGCAGTCCTTTGCGTGGCTAACTTGGCAAACATACAAATTAGAGCAGCTCTCAAAGTGAACACGGACCAGCAGTAGCCTATGCTCCAAACGAAGTGAGAGTCTGGTGTTTCCTGTCAGAGCAGGCACTGTAGGAGCCTCAACTTACAACCTCCAGCTGGGTTCCATACGTACTTCATGCATGTGCATGCACCACACACACACACACACACACACACACACACACACACAGAGTGAGAGAGAGAGAGACAGACAGACAGAGACACAGAGAGAGACTGAGAAACACAGAGAGAGATACATGTGAGTGCGCGCTCGCATACACACACACACACACACACACACAGAATATCAACAGGAACTACAGTGCTTATTCTATTCTTCAGTTGTGATTTTGACTGGGGCTGGCAATGGATCTCAGAGCCTCAGACACACTGAACTTTTGCTCTGATGTGGAGCCACCCCTCCCCCCTTTTCATTAAAGAGGGAAATTGGCTATAAAAGAAATGATGGAAAAACAGGACATTCTGATCCCTTCAAGATCCAAAACTTTTTTTTTCTTTTCTTAAGCCAAGCATTTACTGTTTTACTTTGTTTTTAGAAATTATGCGCATGCGTGTGGGTGTGCCCACAGAGGCTGTTGGGTCCATTGAAGCTGAGTCATGGGGACTTGTGAGCTACCCAGTATGGGTGCTGGGACCTGAGCTCAGTCCTCTGGATGGGCCATGTGCACTCTCACCTGCCAAGCCATCTCCCAGCCCCTTCGCTCCTATGTAATTTCTAGCCAAGATCAAGCAATTTTACAGAAAGTTTCCTTTTTGATGGCATTTGAATGGTCTGTGTGGGATTGCCAGATGAAATGCGGGACACCTATTGAGACTTAATAGTTACATACTGGATAGCCAAGCTTAAGAATGCATTCACACCATGACATTATCCATTGTTCATGGCTTCTGATGGGCCAACTCTGTCGACCTCAGGTCCATGGCACTTCTTGCCCATCCCAGGTGTCTTAGTCAGGGCTTCTATTCCTTCACAAACATCATGACCAAGAAGCAAGTTGGGGAGGCTGTTCATCACTAAAGGAAGTCAGGACTGGAACTCAAGCAGGTCAGGAAGCAGGAGCTGATGCAGAGGCCATGGAGGGATGTTACTTACTGGCTTGCTTCCCCTGGCTTGCTCAGCCTGCTCTCTTATAGAACCCAGGACCACCAGCCCAGGGATGGCACCACCCACAAGGGGCCCTCCCCTGTTGATCACTAATTGAGAAAATGCTCCACAGCTGGATCTCATGGAGGCACTTCCCCAACTGAAGCACCTTTCTCTGCGATAACTCCAGCCTGTGTCAAGTTGACACAAAACCAGCCAGTAGAGCAGGTATAAGCACACGTGCACATGCGGCAAAGCAGAGAGCAGGGGATGCGGATGACTGAGGGAGGAAGATGAATGGTACCAGAAACTGCATCATCACTAACCGACACAGCCCGTGCGTCACAAGGCAGGATTCAAGATGGAATAACATGCAAGAGGATTAATTACAGCTAATCGCAGACAGGCAAAATCTGGGGTCTGGGAGACTCGTCCTTCAAGTCACCGGAACTGTATTTTCAAAGCACTTTAATGCAACTGTTTGTGGGGGATGGATGAACAGTCAGGAGATAGAAGCATTACAGTGGTAAGATGCCGTGAGTCCACTCCGAAGCCACAAAATCCAGGGTTAATGTGCTTCTCTCAGGGCTTCTGCTTGAGCGGAGAGAGCCTTATGTGACCACTTTCCCACAGAAATAAAACCTGCTCATGGCTTGATGACTGAAACCCCCTCTGGCTATTTCTGACTTCTGAAGAGGTCACCGGAAGAGGTCAGAGTGTCTATAAAGAAGAGTTGAGACAGCTGTGGCTCAGCCCAGGCCCATAGAATGTTGTTACTGCAGGGTGTGCAGGTATGATGGCCAGCACAGCCCCACCCCCCTTGAGCTATAGTCTTTGGTGCTTGTACAGTAAGACAAGGAAGGTTGTAATCTTATTGGCAATGATGCTGGAATTTAACGAGCTCTCAGTGTAATCTTTTACTGAAAAGAAAGCTAGTTCTGCAAACCCAGGCTCCACACAAGTGCTTCTTGTGGGATTTTATCCGTATACTTAAAAAAGGTAGATAATTCCTTTGGAAAACAAGCCACCTCCTTTGTGCCACATGCATTTATTTGTGTGCTGAGGATTGAACCCAGGCCTTGCCTGTGCTAGGCAAGAGCATTTTACCTCCGAGCTATACCCCAGGCCACACACCCTGCTATTGCAATAGATGCAGCTTGCCTTTAAAATGTGATGTGCAGGCGAGTGCAGGGGTGCCGTTAGTTTGTCTGTTCACTGAGAATTGAAACAGTGTATAGGATGATTCTGAACCATTGCTCTGTTTTGAACGCTGTTAAGAAATACCACCGTCTGAGTAGCTTGAATAATATATCCAGTTCTTGCAGTTCTGAAGGCTGTGAAGTCCGATACCAAGGTGCCGACACACTCATTTGTTGGTGAGAGCTCTTTCTGGCATGCCTACAGCCTCCTCAGTGTGCCTACATAACTTCTTCCTTGTGTATGCTTTTTAATATCATGGGAGCTTCTGCCCTTATTTGAATCTAATTACCTTCCAAAGTTCTCACCCCCAATACCATGAGACTGTGGGTTAGGACTTCAATAGAAGACTTTGCAGGGCTGTGGGGGTATACCAGCCCTCAGCTCACCACGGATGCAGGGACTTGTAAGGCTACCACTGATGACCCTTTTGGAGTCCATGGTTGGGCACTCCAGAAAAAGCCCCCAGTAGAGGATCTTCTGAGCATACTCATCTCCAGCTGAAGGAAAGAACCTGCTGACATCTGACAGGAACCACTGAGAAGCTCACAAAGAGAAGGTTGGCCCAAAAAGGCTGAGTACCAACGCAACCATACAGTAGTGTCAGAAAATAGAAGGCCATCTACAGGGGCCACTGATGACCTGTCACAGTCACGCAGAGTTAAGGACGTGGTCTTCATTGCTCCCTCGAGAAGTGAACCACAGTACTAGATGACAGATTTTTTTTTTTTTTTAATTTGAGAGGTGGTCATACCTCAGCAGCCGGACCACTGGGAATGCCACAATCAAGACATGGCGGCTCCAATTCCTCTACAGCCTTGCCAACAGTTTGTGCATGATTTGAAAGAACCAAGCACTCCTCATCCTGTGTCATCTCACACTGGTTTACCCAGCATAGGGGACGCTGTCTATACTTACACGTGGGCAGAGCCACGAATCTGGGAGTTACACGTGGCTACTATATCTTTCAGAACCACAGTACTGAGCTCCATGAGTCACACAGAATCTTTTGAGGGATCCGGGTCTTGTCTATGATTTATCAGCTGCTGATCTCATTGACTTCTGCTGTCTTTAGGTAAGGAAATGTGCTGGATGCTCTCCAGGTAACCAACATGGCTCCAGTCGGAAGATTAAAGTCTCCGTGGAGGCGGGACTTAAAATGAGCTGGGGCTTCATGTAATTAAGATATTTCTGGATGGAAATAACCACTTTAGCAATTTCTTTTACAAGACAATATTCACTATGACTGCTACTTTGAACCTTCTGTAATTACTTATGGTTACAGTGGTCCTAGGCTGGAGGTAAAGAATTGAGAGGAGGAGGAGCAGGTGCTGGGTTCTGCCTTTTATCACCAGTCAAGACTGCCGTGTTTAGGTGGCGCTGCTCAGTGGCAACCCTTTACTAGGAAACACCACTGTTCCTGGGCAGCTTTAGCCTTTACAAAGCTCCCTCCCTCCAGACCGCCCAGTAATCTCTCCCAAAGCCTGACAACACTGTTGCACGGTGGAACAGGGAGCTGTTACTCTCCCTTCTCCCAGCGACCCCCCCCCCACAATAATTTCTTGCAATGTTTGACACACTGTTGCAAGGTAGACAGAGGGAGTTGCTACTTTCCCCTCTGCCCTGGTAGGCAGGATGTGCCGCAGATTTGCCAGGCATTTCCTGAAACTGTCACTTGTGGAAAGCTGCTTGGTCCCACAGCAGGGGGTGGGTACCATCAAGAGACAAGTGTAGACAATGGCCAAAAAGGAGGGCTAAGGGAAAGGTGTCTAGGTTGTGAGCTGAAGGCTGAGGCTTGGGAGGGTTTCCAAGCAGGTTGGAGGGAATAGCAGGAGAAGGGAGTTGGGGAAGGGAAGGCAGTCCAGGCTGAAGGAACAGCGTATGGGTGGGTGCCTGCAAACGTGTATGTGTGTGTGTGTATGTCTGTGTGTGTGTGTGTTTGTATGTCTGTGTATGTTTGTATGTGTGTGCACGTGTGCACGCGTGCATGTGTGTGTGTGTGGCTACGTATTTAAGAATGTATAGTTCTGTGGCTAAATCACAAAATGGGCCTATGACAGAGCCAAGGCTTGAAGGGGCCTAGGAAACCATGTTGGCTGAGCTCTTATTACTGATCCAAGATGGCCAGGGAGCTATGGGGGTTCCACTGCTCTGAAGCTTCGCCTCGTTTTGCCAGGGCAAGAAAGTTGGCATGGCTGATGGCTGGTCTCCAAAGCAACAACACATGGGTGTGTGTCTATTTTGAAAACCTGAAGTATATTTGAATACAATTTTCTCTTTTTCATTTCAGAGTACCAGTGAGAAGATAATAGGTCTCCAGCCATAGAAGATGACAATTCTCCAAGAGATAGAAATCGTAGGAAACAGTAGTGGCTTGCATCGTCTTCCTTCCCTATCTAAGTCAGTCTAACCAATACACCTTCATCATCTTCCACTTTAAGCGCAGAGCATGGGGGGGAGATGGCTGATATTCTGGGACCTGCTCGCTTGGGCGTACCAAGGCTCGGTGAAGCGTGTTGTGCCACACAGATCTCCAGCTGACTATATCTTCTGGGGCAGAGAATGGACCAGCCCTTGTTCCCGTGTGAAGCACCCAGGCGTGTGTTGTGTGTGACTCGAGGGCTGACTCATGTACTGGGTTAAGGGATTAAGTTGGGTGGAGAGGGGACGGAGCCCAGGGCATCTGGCCTGTGGTGAGCCAGGCCTTCCTTGTGCAAGGCCACATGTCCCCTGCAAACCTTGGCCCCAGCAGACACCACCCCTTTCTGTGTCCATTAACTTTGGGTGGCCAGTGACTCAACAGTTTGAAGCTTCAGTTTCCCATGTGCAGGACTTGGACACTAATACATGCCCCAGAGGCTGTCTGTTGATGATTTGGCATGGTAACAGGAAGGTGCCTGTGCACAGGCCCTGAGGCAGCCAGCACGGCCCACCAGGAGGTCAGAGGTAAGCTACCATCCAGAGAGGGAGAGTTAACAACATGCTCTGTGGCCATCTTTTCTTTCACAGAGAAGAACACGTGTCCTTTCACAATTACATAAAATAGCCAGGACAGTGACTCAAAGAAAGCCTGGTGCTCCTTCGTATGCCCTCTCAGATGACTAACACCCCAATTTGCAGCGCTCATGGAGCAGTGTTATTTGTCTTGGCTTCTCTTAGCTCAAGGATCAGGCAAGCTGAACAGGGGAGACTGTCTCCATTGAAAGATGAAGAGCTGTGACCTCAAGTGGCTGGCTGACTCCCTGGCTGTGACCAGGGTGAACAAAGCCAAGAAGAGGCCGTGTGGGGGAGCAGCAGGGCCGTAGACTCAGCCTGGGCAGGTCTTCAGAAAGCACTCTTTGATTTGCTACACCAGGGCCAGCAAGCAGGCTGACCAGGCTGGGGATATCCAATGGGGGCCATGGCCTTGGTCCAGCAAGCCTGTTTCAACAGTTCAGCTGAACTGACTACAGTGAGCACAGTCACACCAGATCCCCTCTCTCAGGATGAGGGTGGGAAAAGAGCGGAAAATGCAAATGGAGACAGAAAAATCATAGTGGGCCAAGAGGGCAAGGCTGAGAAATCCACTTGGTATTTGGTAGGTCACCGTTGTTCCAGAACACCTGGGATATGCTCTGCGTGGTGTATCGTGAAGGGACCTATACTGCCCAGCGACAGCAGAGGTGGACACTGTATGCTGCCTGCCAGGGTGAGGACATGATACGGCTGCCAGACATTGGCCTAGGAACCACAGAGGGCAGGGAGCTGGGCAGAGTAGGACAGGTCAGGCTGTCCCAGCCAGTGGGAGCACATTAACCTTCCCTGGCAGCAGGGTAGTGTAGTGGCTCCAAATGACAGCATCAAAGGCCAGCTAGCTAGTGCAAGCAGCCAGCACTAGGCCAAGGCTGCCTCAGCAAAGGAAGAAAGAAGCAGGCCCTTGAGTGGGGGACTTTCGGACAGGGGCAGGCTCTGAGTTCAGAGTAGCAGCTGGCTGGACAGTCAGGTCTCACTGGCTGTGTGATCTCAAGTTCAGAGAGAGACACTTGGCCAAAGGACAGTTCTGGGAGGGAAGGACAGTTATGGAGAAGGGCCTGTCTGCCAGGCTAATAAAGCCAGAGAAAGAGGACTCTGTGGGCCAAAGGAATCTGGGCCACGATTTAAATAAACTCTCATTATAAGCAGCTAGATAGTTTGAGTTTTGAACAAGACACAAATGCAAAACGATACACCCGGACTATCAAACAGTTAGCACACCATCTCACGTTTCTCTAACTGGCTACTTCCTGTGGCGCTGGCAGGGACAGCGGTGTTCAGAAAACCACGGGTGCACTTATGGTGTAACGTTTTAAAAACTCTCGTTAGAAATATAATTGGTGAGTTGGGGAGATAGCTTAGTGGGTCAAGTACTTGCCACACAAGCCTCCGGGCCCAAGTTCAAATCCCCAGCACCCATGCAAAAAAATCAGGCATGGCTGTTATCTCAGCACTGGGGAAGCAGGGGAAAATTAACAGGGATGCTGGAGAGCCAGCCTAGGCAAACAGAACCCCAGGCTGGTGAGAGATTTCTCATCACAAAACAGGAGATAGATAACTCATGAGGTTGTCCCTGGCCTACACACACACACACACACACACACACACACACACACGTTACTTTGGGGTTTTCTTTGGATTTAGCTCAATTTCCCAGACCAAGGTCACTGAGAATAATAGAACAGGCTGAAATTCAAAGCAGGTAAGAACTCTATGTTATCATCTTCACTGGCAGTCAGTTTAAACATTCTAAAATAACTGGCCAGTAATTACCAATTAGTAACTCATTCCCTGCGGGAGAGCAAGTCTGTAATCAAAGCAGTTTGTCAACAAGGTACAGGTGAATGTCTCTTTCAGAAATATATAGCTGTAAAAAGTCTCTATTTTTCAGTAGCTAGCTGTGATACAGATGCTAATCATACAATAGCTCTCCCCCATAGCCTTTGTATTGAAATGCCACATGTACAGTTTTGTGTCAATTTAAATAAGAATTAATTGGGCCACAAACATTAGACACACAGAACACCCACTTCCCTTGGGTTAGAAGGGACAACCACAGGGGTGTTAAAAGGCACAGGGTTTGCTGACCAAATGACAAAGACTGAGGTTGCACCCACTAGGAAGGGACCATAGTGTAGGAGGAGAGTGTGTCAAAATGAGCAAGTGCTGTGTGGTCCAACTGTCCTGTCACTGAAGTCTCCAGAGCCCAGTGATGCACATGAACAAGGGTGACAATTGGTTGTGTTGCTTCATAGCCAGAGCGGCTGGAGGAGCAGAAGAGAGGCTGAGCCAGGCTCTGCTCTATACCTAGTCCAGAAGGCCGGGGTCGTGTCTCACCCTGTCTGAGAGGGAGGTCAACAGTGCTTTGATGGGAACCTCAGAACCCCAAGCCCAGGAGAGGACACCGATCCCCTGCTCTCTGGACGAGGAGAGAGGGCCACGTCAGTCGGGGCTCATAGAGCACCAGTACTTTCCCCAAATTCCTGACTCCAGAGAATGTTCTCTGACTTTAGTGCCTTTTCAGAGAGAGAGAGAGAGAGAGAGAGAGAGAGAGAGACAGAGTGTGTGTGTGCACATGCCTGTGTGTGTGTGTGTGTGTGCGCGCGCGCGTGCATGTATATGTGTATGTGTGTGCACTCGTGTGTGTGTGTGTGTGTGTGTGTGTGTGTGTGTAGATCCAAGTCTACACACGTAAATTGCTGCTCATATTCTCAATACACACATATTCTCAAGGTAACTTGAGATGATGTTTTAGCTATGCACACAAAAAAGTTTCCTAATAAGGAATCTTCTTCCACTTGCAGTGTTAAACTGGTGCCCCAGAAGTTCTGGCTTTTGGAGCATTTTGGAACTGAGAACTACTGGATTAGGGTTCTCCGTCTGTATCTGCCGAACTATTCATTTTCTTTTTTAAGCTATAGATTTTTGTTTTGACTATGTAAGATCCACTGTTCTCTACACATCAATCAGCTCAGTGGTATCAAGTGCAGTCAGGTCTCCACATGGACGTCATCACTGCATTATTCTCTTTAAAGAAGACAAAGTTATATCATCCATGAGCTGGGGCTCTCAGCAACTGTGGACATTAACTAAAAGGATCAAAGCACTTTCACCCAGAGGACCCTCCTGCTGACCTCTCCCTGGGCAGACATCAGGTGGCAAGTCTGTATTAATTCTCAAGCACTCCCAAGCCCACTAAACCACTGTAAAAGGCAATTAGTGGCTTTATACAATCTGTTATTTATTTACTCAGAAGACTAGCTTCTTCCTTGGCTCTCTTCTGTTGTGTGAAATACATGCTTGGGACCTTTTAAACTGTGTATTATTTACCTGATAGGACTCAATGGTTTCTCTGGAACCATTTTGTTTTATTGTGGAAATTAGTACTGGGTTGGGGGGAGCGGTAAAGCCAAGTTCTAGACTCTCTAGCCTGTGCGCTAGCCTCTTGTTAATGTAGTGTTCCTGCAACTGACTGGGCTAATAGCCACCCGAGGGCCATGAGGGACAACTATGTGGCTTTCCTCTAGAAGAAGGGCGGGTGGAGGGTCTCCCTTTGTGAGTACTGATGGATAGACATCACAGGGCCTGTTACAGACCAGAGAGACTCAGCACAAACGGCTCTGTATGTGACCCCACGCAGCGGTCTTCAAATAATGAGGATTATCTTGTTCTGCAGTAAGAAAACAAGGCTAGCTCTTCTTTGATCACTGGGATCAGTAAATGACCCAGAGGAGCCTTCAAGACGGCTGACGTGAGAGGGAGGCGGAGACACGAGCTGGAGCTGTGGCCAGGCGTCCACCAGAGGCGTGAGTGGACCTCAGGTAGGACCCTGGCTTTGGTGTTTTAGGAGAGAAAAGGCTAGGTCAGTGTTTGAGAAGTAAATGATAAATAAATAAGTGCTAATTAAAAAAAGGCATCTTTCTTTGGAAGGCAAGGCAATTAGTTGAAGGAAGAGCTGTTCTTTCAATTCCTCAGACCCTGTGGAGCTGGTTCCAGCCTCTCCCTCACCACAGGGTAGAGCCACTCTCTGGTCACCCTGCAGACCAATCCCGTTGTGATGGACACTGATGAACCTTTCCTTCATGTCATACTTAACATGCCCATCGGGTCCCCTTTTCTGACTGCTCCATATACCCCGCCAAGGTGATTTCCTCACGGCTGGATGGGGCAGGGGCTTTCCTTGCTGAATTGGCTGAAAGAACTCAGTCCTGGGGTCGAAGAGATTGTCCTAGAGCTCTGAGATGTGGAGCGAAGTTGCCCAAGTCTATTAATAGAAAGCCAGACACAGCAGGATTTGGGGAAAGCAGTTTTAGGACAAGAAGGGAAGTGGAATCCTATTGACAACAGCCTTTCGTTTTGGTCCTAATGTGGAGTCCTTTCTTCCTTGCTGAGATGGCTGTGGTGAGGGTTAAATGAATAGTAGCAGCAGAGCCCTCAGCATGCTGACACACACTGTTCCAAGAGGAACACCGCGCATGCTGGTACACAGGACCGCCCTCTCCTGGCCACATTCCGGGCTCCTTGGGAGTGGGAATGACGGACAGTGGATCTTGGTATATAGATCTTCTCAAATGGTGCCTTATCCAATGTCCGGGCTCAGAACTGTAAATGTTCACTGAATATATTGGTAGACAAGAAGGGGACATTTTAAGTCTTGTCATGCTACAAATTACTGCAATGAGAGTGGAGGCAGGACTACAGTCATGTGGGGCGGGGCTACAGTCTTCACCTGACCTCCCTTGGTGCCAGAAACCTTCTGATGAGACAGCAGGATTTTCTTCCCATCAAATGCATCGAGCAGTTTACTGAGACTGTCTTGCTTATCTCCCATAGATTAATTTTATGTTAATTGTTCAATATTTCTCTCTTGTTCTATCCGTGTAATAGCTGATCATATTGCTTGACTCTCAAGGAGGCTGGTACCTGCCTGAACCCCTGAATGATGAGTCCCTCTGCGTCAACTTCTCCTTTCCAAGGCCCTCTATCGCCTGGAAACTAGGAACTAGGTTCAGGAAATTATTTTTTACTTTGAGCCCAGAGTTGCCTCTGTAACAACAAACCACTGGTTTGGTTCATATTCATTCATTTATTCATTGATGTATGCATGTATTCATTCATACATGTATTCATTCATTCACTCATTCATGCACTCATTCATTCATTCATGCATTCATTCACTCATTCATGTACTCATACATTCATTCATGCATTCGTTCACTCATTCATTCATGCATTCATTCACTCATTCATCATGCATTCATTCATTTATCATCCAATAATTTCTCCCCTAACTGCCAGGTAATGCCTCAGGGATAAAAAGATGTCTAAGGCAGCAAGGTGGAGGATGCAAAAGGTGGCCAAGCCTAAGGTGGAGATCTCCAACCATTTCCAAGCTGATATCGATTGAGAGGATGGCAAAGTGCACCGACTGGACGTGGGCTAGACCACAGCTAGGCCATGTGCTTCCCTGTGGCCCTGGTTGGTCACAACATGTGCCTGTGGTTTTGTTTGCTCATCTGTTCTGAAGATTACAAAATGATACAGTTTCTAAAGAGTAACACTACCCTTTGGAGAGAGACTAGAGAACACAGGCTGATAGCTACCTGCTGCTTTAACACTGTGAGTGGCTGTGAGTTTAAAACTTCCTTAAAAGTGCACCATCTCTTCTTTGTGATGCTTAGAGAAGGGATTGCTTGAGCCAGCAAGACAGTTCAGCAGGTGAAGACTGATGGTCAGAGTTTGTTCCCTGGGATAGACAAGGGGGGATTGAGGACCTTCCTCAAATTGCCCTCTGACCTCCCCAGACACCCAGCAGCGTGAGTGCTGCTCATAAGTAAATAAATGTACGACGTGTTTAGAAGAAGGGATAGGTTAACCGCACAGCGGCTGGGGACCTCCCTCACACTGAACTGAGCAGAACAGAGCCTAGGGGCCACTTGTGAGCTGGTGGCCCTCTCCTGCTCACTACACGTCTGGTGTTCGGTTCTTTGGCTGAAGCTGGCCCCTTGCACTGGAGGGGGCAGCAAAAAGAAGCCGGAGTAGAAGCCCCTGCTGAGGCGGCCAGCGGCCTGCCCTCCTCCTCCCTCAATGTGTGCTTGATCTTGTTTCTGGACACAGACCATTTCACACTGGGCTCTGTAGGTAGAGGTGAAGCTCCCTTAATTGTAGGCTATTTGTCTTCAACTTCATTTCCGTCTATTCTTCCCCACGGAAAATAGGACTCCATGCATGAGGCTTATCCGGGAAAACAAGAAAGGGCACAAGTGCAGGGCAGGAACAGGCCTCTCCTTGTCAGCCCCACGCCCCTGCCTCCTGCGGTCGGAGACCCCTGAGAAGAAGCGCTTCCCACGGGGTGCACTTCACCCCACACTGCACCCCACCAGGCATCGCATGTGCTCAGCGAGGCTCTGTGGAATAAATGAATAAATCCGTG
Source organism: Apodemus sylvaticus (assembly GCF_947179515.1). Classification (NCBI taxonomy): domain Eukaryota; kingdom Metazoa; phylum Chordata; class Mammalia; order Rodentia; family Muridae; genus Apodemus; species Apodemus sylvaticus. The sequence continues at coordinate 107,860,854 of NC_067480.1, forward strand.
GCAGTTGTTTGGATTTCAATATAAATGGATCTTGGACCTGAGAATCTGCCAGATGGGCAGACAGGTTATGGTCTGGTGATGTGTCTCCAAAGCTATAAAAATGTAGCCATGGCTGGGAGTTGCACGCTGACATTTCAGAGAATGATTATATGCACAATTTGAGCGCTCTGCCAGTCCTGCCCTCCAAGTGCTTCAACGGCTTCAGCGGCTGCGTTGATATTGGCTTCCTTGAGCCTTCTTTTTCCTTTTTTTTTTTTTTTGAGTCAAGTGAATTTTTTTCTCAGCCCCTCATATTTCTAACAGCGTGATTTATTCATACCAAATTATGCTCCATTTTTATAAAGCCCGAGTTGCTGCAAATGATGCCTGAGGTTCCACAGAAAATATTAATTCCTGATCTGCTGCTATAAAGCATGCCTGCTCTCAGTGCAGAGGCTCTGTCGCCCCGGAGACAGATGGAAGCAGTCTCGGGGTATGATTAACTTCTTAGTCCTGGCACTCTCCTCCCGCTCCTCTGGCCGCAGAGTTCCAGACTGACCTCCAGCTCCTGTGCAAATGAGCAGTCGCTCAGATTGATAAATCGCACACATCCCTCTTCTGATCAGGGTTGTCTGCTATTTACTACTTACAGAGAGAAGTTAATCATAGTCAAGGCTGCACACACATCCTGCCTCTCTATCAGCCTTTGCATATTCTCCACGTTCCTGATAACGAGGCAGCTTCTGCAGTGCAGAGACTCCCATCTTTGTAAAGGAACCAGGATCCATTTCTTACCCTCCCTCCCCATGTCTGTTAAGTGCAATCATCCATATGAAGAAAAAGCACTTAGATTATAAAGATAGGCCCCGTGCAAAGTAATATCTACTAATTGGCTTACTTATCTCCTCCAAAAAAATTGCCACCTTTTCCTGCCCTGGCTGCCTGTTGTTTTCATCCTTTGGGGACACCAGTGGGGCTCAAACTTCTCAAAAATGCAAAATATCAAATCAAATCATCAAACTAAATATAAACAAAAACACACAATCAGGTATAGAGAAGAACCAAAGTCACACGGACCCAGCTTCCCACAACATGTCTGTCCTGCCATCTCAGGGTGGGTCTGGGAGGGCCGGCTGGGACCCAGCTTCTCACTTCGTATCCACTGGTGTACTCACTGGTGTACTCACTGGTGTACCCACTGGCATACCCACTGGCGTACTCACTGGCGTACTCACTGGCGTACTCACTGGCGTACTCACTGGCATACTCACTGGTGTACTCACTGGTGTACTCACTGGCGTACTCACTGGCGTACTCACTGGCGTACTCACTGGTGTACTCACTGGTGTACTCACTGGTGTACTCACTGGTGTACCCACTGGTGTACTCACTGGCGTACTCACTGGCGTACTCACTGGTGTACTCACTGGCGTACCCACTGGTGTACTCACTGGTGTACTCACTGGCATACCCACTGGTGTACTCACTGGTGTACTCACTGGTGTACTCACTGGCGTACTCACTGGCGTACTCACTGGTGTACTCACTGGTGTACTCACTGGTGTACTCACTGGCGTACTCACTGGTGTACTCACTGGTGTACTCACTGGTGTACTCACTGGTGTACTCACTGGCGTACTCACTGGCGTACTCACTGGTGTACTCACTGGCGTACTCTTCCACGACTCTGCGGACTGCACTAGGAACAAAGCCCCCTGCTCTGGTCGGAATATGAGGTGAGTTTTGAAGCTGGGCAATGGATTCATTACAGCTTTGATTTCCAAAGACTGTTTATTGATCACAAGACTCCCCAAACTTCAGAGCTCATGCCGCGGGTGTTAAGCTCTGGTGTGCCAGTGTATTGTGGAGAGAGATGGGCCAGGACTGTGTGTATCTGAGAAAGTTAGACAAGGGCTAGTGAGTGGCTTAGCTTGTCACTAAAGCTGGACTCTGAGTTTGATCTCTGAGATCTAAGTGGAGAAGGCTGATTCTTGCAAGTTGTCCTCTGATCATGAAACATAAGCATGCAAACATGCACCTGTATACACACATACACTCACCTGTACACACAGACACACAGACACACACACACACACAGACACACACACACAAACACACACACACAAACACACACAAACACACACACACACACACACACAGAGTGAAAGACATCTTTTTAATAAGGTACAAGAAAGGGTTTCTTCAATGAAGAAATGATGTTTGAAGAGACAGATGGCCAACTCCAGAATCACAAACCTAGAAAACATGTCAGGCCTGAACAGGCTTGGTCTTCTGGATAAAAAGGGGAGAGTGCTATGTAACTTACGGAATATTATAGACAGAAGTGAGACTCAGAAGTGAGAATCGGCTAGAAGAAGACAGAGTTGAGGAAGCCAGAGGGATTCTGTAGCTTGATGTCTGATAGATTGTGATGGTTTACACTGTCAGCCTGACGGGATTTTGAGTTACGCAGGAGACGGGCCTTGAGGGACAGCAGAATTCAGTTTAACAGAGATGGGAAGACCCATCCTGACTATGTGCGGCACAGTTCTGCAGGCTGGGGGCTCCCAGAGCAAAGAGAACTGAGGGAGTGAAGGATCATTTACTGCCACCTGGTTCCTGACAGAGGACATAATGTGACCGGCTGCCCCAAGTTCCTGTCATGGTGACCTTCTTTGCAGAATGCCAAGGAAGTGAGAGCCCAAGTGAACCCTTCCTTCCTTAAGTTGCAGGTATTTTGTCACAGCTACAAGTGATTAATCTATTAATAGATTAATAGATTATCCCACGCTCTAAGTAGCTGCCTCAGGAAGCCATGGTTGGGACGACCAGTTTCATTGCAGTTCTATAGTTGTTCTGGCAGACAGAATATTAAGCAAATAGTACAATGACATGGACCCAAGGCACAATGATATTTTTTTTTCTAAAAATATAGAGCTATTCAAAATATTAATAGGATAGAAAAAGATACCTGCTGTGTGAACAGTTACTCTCCTTTCATTTTTTTTTTAAAACAAACTAGAAAATGAGTTAGTGAATCCAAAAATTTCAGTAGGTGTTTTTAAGTCCTGATTTTGAAGAAAAGCATTTATAATTCATTTTTCTTTATTTTGAAAGCAGGAGCTCACCATGTAGTCCTGGCTGGCCTAGAACTCAATATAAGAGCTGGGTATGGTGTTCTCCTTTAATCCCAGCACTTGGGAGGTAGAGGCAGGTGGATTTCTATGAGTTTAAGAACAGCCTGCTCGCCGGGCGGTGGTGGCGCACGCCTGTAATCCCAGCACTCTGGGAGGCAGAGGCAGGCGGATTTCTGAGTTCGAGGCCAGCCTGGTCTACAGAGTGAGTTTCAGGACAGCCAGGGCTATACAGAGAAACCCTGTCTCGAAAAAACCAAATCTAAAAAAAAAAAAACAAAAACAACAAAAAAAAAAAGAACAGCCTGCTCTACACAGTAAGATCCAGGCCAGTCAGGTTACATAGTGAACCATCTCTAAGTGATTACAGAAGCTCTCACGTATGCCCCAGATAATGAAAATGGAATGTATCTAGAGAGGGAGGAAGTGGTACAATTCTCAATGAGCTAAACAAGCCACCCACAAGATCTCAGTTTGCCCAAGGCACACATCACCACGCACATATACCTTAGAGGGGTGTCCAACCTAGGGCCACGAGTGCTTAAAAATGGCCTCCAATGCAACCCAATACCAAATCCAGAAGTCACTTAAGCAGTGTCTTCACTGTAACTCAGCTATTTGGTTTTTGGACACAGATTTTGTCATAAAGCTGTGTCACAGTGTCGAAAGGCTGAACACACCTGCCTGAAGGTTTGTATTGCTCAAGTGCCTCTGCCCTGAATTACCAAATGCAGACCGAGAGAAATAAAGAGAAGGCAGCTCCCCACAAAGGCATTGCCAGAGTGGTGCAGTAGCATGAGCTGTCACCTGGAAGTGAGCTGAGTTCCTCTAATTTTGAATAAAAACCTCCTGGATTGAAGAGGGGAATGGCCTTTTATACTGGGGAATAAAGAGGTGGTGATCACTGGGACGCTGGCTTCTGGGCACCGCACCGCCTTGACAGGTTCTAGTGAGAATCTTTGACAGAGGTCAAAGGGCTCCTCATTAAGATCTATCTACACTGGCTTCCCAGGGCTAAGTCACAGAGAAGAGACCTTTGATGGTGTCTGTCCTGGTTTCTGATGCAGCCTATCTGATTTTAGAGAGAATGCCCATTTTCCTAAGGTACGGTTTGATTCATTCTGACAGAGGCTGCCGTGATGCGTCTCAGTGTTTATATACACGGCTTTATCAAGCATGCATCTAATAGATTAGGAACTTCATCTAAAGGGTGTAAATGAGTGGTTTGTGGTATATTAACAGAGTTGTAGAAACACTGATCTAATATAATACCACAAGCTTTTCATTACCCTCCAGAAAGGACATATTGTACGTATAGTAAAGGTCATTATATGAACCTGGAATTCCCTTTCTTTTCAAAGCATTTGACCAAAAGACTGACTTTCAAAGAGAAGACAAGAAGAACAAAGAAATAAGTGTAGGAAGAGCTTGATTGGGTCGTAGTATGACTTTGGACCCTTGGTCGCTCTGACCGGAAGGCCTGGAAGCATTGCCTGGGTAGGGTTTCTGAACCGCCCAGCAGCAGCAGCTCTGAGCAGCGTGCTTCAGAGGCTGTCACTGGCGAAAGGCTCTCTGTTGAAATAAGCTAGCTCAGGCTCAGGCTAGGTAATTCACCCAAGTGAGGAGCCGCCCCCGGAGGGAGGAGTGCGGGACTGATCTGGTTCCATCAACAACTGCTCATTCTGAAAGAAGGTCTGAAGGAAGGGAGGACCAAGGCTGGCTAGACAATACTGACATGAGTGCTAGCCACCTCAGGGGCATCTCCGGCTGAGTCCGCCACCGCTTCTCAGGGATTGTGTGGAGATATGTAGAGAGCTCATCCGACTCCTGACAGAGCACGTGTGCGCCTGCGCGTCCGCCCTTGCCCTTTCTGCACTCCTCCCCTCCCCCTCCCCTCTCTCCCTCCCCCCTCTTCCACACACACATGAACACACGCACACATCTTGCTCTGTTCTAGAAAGTGATTCTATATTTCCCCACTTGGTAGACTGCAACCTTTCAGAAAAAACAGGGTGTGAGTTCCAGCTTGTGCCTTTTCTTCAGGATTACGACTCCTTCCGTCATACAAGGCAGGGCAAACAATGGAGGGCATAGGAAGTCCGGTGGGCGAGCAGCACGCAGCGGACTAAGGAGCAGCGCAGGAGAGCTCGTATGCGTACAGCTCGAGAGAAAATCTTATCCTCCGGGTGGACCAATATGGAAAGAGCGAAGAAAACACCTCAAAGTAAAGAAATACTCATCGCTGAGAAGTAAGCTTGACTCTCAGCCAATTCCAGAGTTCAGAATTTACCACACCACTCAGGCCTTCCCCGCTAAGATCCTCGTCTCCCGTTTCACGGCACAACAAGGGATTCTTCATACTTTATGTGAAATACAACAAGCCAAGTTTTGCAGTAATAAACTCCATGCACGCATGACAAATCCAAGCACGCAGAATGTTTAACATCCCAGTTCGCAGATTCTTTAGGGACAAAATCCGATTATGAATTATATGCCACAATAAATAGGGCTCAATGTTTCATAAAGCAATTTATAGTTCATAAAAATGACAAAATGTACCTGTCAGCTAGAGCGCGGAGAGCTGTTCTCTGGGCTGCCTGCTGGAAGAAAGGGTAGAGATGTTTATTTAATATTCTGACTTTTAAATTATGCGCTCAATCAACACTAAAAAAAAAAAGTATCACACACACACACACACATTTTTGTCAAGCGGCCAAATTTTAAACTGTTAGCAACCCAATAGAAAAGTCCTGCTATGTCATGAAATGAAGGTTCTTGGTTCAGGGGTGCTGCATGCAGGAAGGCATATTTGCCAGTAGGGGGCGACTGTGGGGAGGTGCTAAGTACTTCTCCCTCTCAGTGTGGAGCAGGTCTCAGAAACCAGGGCAAAGACCTGAGCCTTATTTTTCTACCACCTGAAATTAATTTTCCATTGTTTTATCCTTATGTCCTGTAAGAAAAAACAAACAAACCCAAAACCCTTATTCTTCTAACCTCTTGTGTAAATCTGTGTTGGTGTGTGTCTTTATGTAGTGTGTCTGCTGCTGTGCATGTGTGAGTATGGCTAGGTACACCTGTGGATGTGTGCTCAGAGGCTAAGGAGGGCTCTGGGCGGCTTCCTCCATCAATGCCTGTCATATTCTCTTGCGTCCAGGTCCCTTACTGAACCCAGAGCTCTCCATTTTTGGGAGGCTGGTTGGCCATCAAATTCCCAGCATCCTCTTCTGTCTGCCCCACTCCAATGTTGATGTTATAGGCACATGCTTGGCTTTTTGTATTTTTTTACGTAAGTGTTAGAGGTTCGAATCCAGGTCCCCAAGTTTACATAGCATGCATGCACTGTTACCACAGAGCCATCTTGCTAGCCACTGATGATATAATTTAATTGCTTTTCATTGTTTTCTTTCAGATTTATTTATTACTTTAGGTTTATTTATTTATCTATTATTTGAAAACCTGATCGTTGACTGAACAATCACAAAATATTATGGGATTATTGATATTTTTAGGCACAAGCACTATCGTTTGGATCCTCAAAACTTCTGTGAAGACATGCACACATGCATATCCTAAGCCCTGCCCTCTGGCAGTGTCTCCTGAGTGTGCCCTGCAGGTGGACTGTCCCAACCGTGGAGCTCCAGATTCAGGGACAGACCCTGACTCAACAAAACAAGGAAAAAGTTACTCCAAGACCACAAAGCAGCAAGCACGCAGACCAGTCACCAGCCACCTATCCTAAGTCTTGTCTTAAACACAGTTCCAACTGTGGGTGACACTTGGCACACTTCAAACTGACCCTCGAGTGGAGACACGGGCTGCCATCAAGACCTGTTTGCCACCTCTGTGCTTAACCAGCCTGGTCTACAGAGTGAGTTCCAGGACAGCCAGGACCATACAGAGAAACCCTGTCTCGAAAAACCAAAACCAAAACCAAACAAACAAAAAACCCCAAACAAACAAAACAAAACAAAACCCCCCCAAAAAAGCCAACAAGAATGTACTAAACATTTAAAATTTTTTCAGGAAAAAAATAGCTATGGTATTAAAGTAAAACACTGTATCATATACCTAGGCAAGGGCTGACTATTAAGAGATTCTGTTGCCTATTCTCCTAAAGAAAAAATGAACGAAAGAAAAATCCTTCAGTGTTTTCACCTGTTTTAAGGTTGGGAAATAATGAAAGAAATAAACATCAGGGTTGAAGAGTCAAGAAAAATATTCCTTAGGTGACTGGTGATTGAAACACTGAAGTCTAGCTGTGAACTAGATGGACTGCCCAATTCTGCCGCTCTAAGATCTGTACCACAGTGACCACATTTCCTCTCCTATCTCTCATCAGCTTCTCCTGCGATTCGGCGGCAGCACGGTCACTTGAGAGGGTTAGGAGAGAGCTTCGAGCGTCACTCCTGAGTGCACTATTCATTCATGAATGGCACTGAGGCTCAAGTCTATAAGACAAAACAAGTTTTCTGCCAGAAATAGTCATCTTCCAGGCTCCTCCCGAGAGATGGCATCTTTCCGACTCCTTTATTTTAACAAGGTTGGTGCTTGGAAACATAATCAGCAGCTGTTCTGGCTCCAACGGGTGCTAAATGAATTACAAGTCACAATCTGTTATTGAAAGGCCATCAAAGATAAATTAAATGTCCCTTTGTAGTTGGGTCTAGCACAGGGCAAGCCATAGATACTGGGTGGGGTTGTGAGGCAAAAGGAAGGAAGGGGCCAGAGGTCCGCGGCAGCCCAGAGTCATGCAGTCTCTTGATGGAAGTAGAACTTATGCCTGGGTAGATATGTACTTTGCACAGATACCTACTATGTGTAGGCAGTGGGTTTGGCATAGGTGACAGGCAAAGCAGATGAAGGTCTCCATTATACCTCTCTGAGTCTGGAGGTGGGGCAGATATAAAAGGTCCACAGGCACACAACAATTTGCATCACAATGGCTGTGGCTGAGGGGGACAGTATGCCTTGAAGTGAAGCAAAGGTTACAGAAAGCTCAGCCAGTGTGGGATAACAAGGCCTGAAGAGAAACTCGTGAGACCAGAGGAATGGGAGAGGGGAGAGGAGAGCCATCAGACCAGAGGAATGGGGGAGGGGAGAGGAGAGCCATCAGACCAGAGGAATGGGGGAGGGGAGAGGAGAGCCATTAGACCAGAGGAATGGGGGAGGGGAGAGGAGAGCCATCAGACCAGAGGAATGGGGGAGGGGAGAGGAGAGCCATCAGACCAGAGGAATGGGGGGGAGAGGAGAGCCATCAGACCAGAGGAATGGGGGGTGGGGAGAGGAGAGCCATCAGACCAGAGGAATGGGGGAGGGGAGAGGAGAGCCATCAGACCAGAGGAATGAGGGTAGGTGAGGAGGAAGGGCTAGATGCAGAGGAAAAGCTACAGCAGGCTTAGAACCTCAGTGAGAAACTACAAGGTCACTATGGTATAGCTCGGTGGGGCAGTGGGCCCACGGCAGAGACAGATGAGGCCAATGTCCAGGGTTACAGGGTTAAGTGCAGGCTTGTGGAGCTACAAGACAACAGGAAGTCATCAAAGGGTCTCCAGGGACAGGAACTAAACAAAGAGTGCTTGTACGGTCTGTGTAACTTCCTGTGAATCTAGAACAAAGTAACGGGATTGGTGAAGAGGGACTGTTTTCAAATGTCAGGCTAGCTTCTGTTTTGTATGGTGAATGTGTTTGCATAAGGAAGTACTACCTGTGAGGTTATTACAATGAGAAATATTCGACAATGGTGAGAGCACTGTTACCCTCTGCACTTCGACATGAGGGAACTGTCTCCGGTGGGACACGGCAGGTCAGGACGGGGGAGGAGCCAGCGTCAGATTCATGCCTGAGCACTTGGTATGGATGGAGACCTCTGGTGGAGATGTGGGGCTCAGGGTGTAGGAGTTAAGGTGGGGTAACTCGTGTGCCCTTAAGTTCAAGTTGCCAATGGATGTTTAGTAGGACGGTGGATAATATCTGGAAATACTAGTCTAAAGTTGTTAGAAACAAACCAAACGAAGACACCAATAATACGACGGTGTGATAGCTCAGTTGGTGTGAGCATGAGGACTTATGTTTGAATCCCAGAGCCCATGTTACAGAAGGAGGAGGAGAAGGAGGAATGGGAGGAGGGAGGAGAAGGAGGGGGAGGGGAGAAGGAATGGGAGGAGGGGAGGAGGATGAATCGGAGGGGAGGAGGGGAGAGAGGAGGAGGAATGGGAGGGAGAGGAGGTGGAGGAGGAGGGATGGGAGGAGGAGGGATGAGAGGAGGAGGGATGGGAGGAAGAAGAAGAATAATGACACACATTTTTAATTCCAACCTGGGAAGCAGGGGACAGGCAGATCCCTGGGGCTGACTGTTCAGACATCCTATCCTATCTGCAAATTTCAAATACAATGACAAACTTTTTTTTTTATTTTTAAAATTAAGGTGGATCACACACACACACACACACACACACACACACGAAAACACATGCATGCATACCCTTGCCTCTCTGCAAAATACACACAACAGTCACAAAATTGATAAATACAGCCTCAGGTTCTGGGCCATGATTTTGCTATTGCTCTAAAGGAACCTCTCTTCGTGCTTTCCTTGGAAAGCGTGAGCACTGTGCATTTCTGGGCTGAAGCCTTCTGCTTAGTAGGCTTCCTCCTCACCCTGTTCTGCACTGGGGTCAGGCGGTGCCACTGAGGACACATTGACTGGGTGCTAACCAGATGCCAGTCCGAGGAAGGAGGGGAGAAAAGCCCCTTGGCTGGGCACCCTGGGCTGTCTGGTTGTTCTAATAAAGACAGCTCTGTGTGGGTACTGCTTGCTCTTTATAAAACCCACATTGAGTAGGCTCCTAAGGACAGGCAGACAAACTTCAGAGGTGACAGAACTCATCAGTAAAGAAAGCTCACGGCTGAACAGGGCAGCAGAGGACAAACCACCGAGGTTCCCGAAGGCAGAGGCCAGTCGACATTTGCAAGGTTTTCTGGCTCTTTCCAAGCACATGCCCCTGACTTGGATTCCACCTAAGCTCTGAGGTCTAGCTTGTTTCCCTCCACCCCCCCAATGCTTCTTTAAGCCCCAACTTTCCTTGCCCCCCAAAACTCTGGGTCAGTAACAGGAGTTAGTTTCCACACATCACTGGGGAGCTCACCATTGGGCAGGGTAGTGGTTAAACTCCTTGTGAGGCGACACAAGGCAGAGAGATCTGTGAGGATATGAAGAGGGGACTTCTGGGCACAGCTGAGTCTTCTGAAGGTTAAGGGAGGCACGCCGAGTTTGGTTAAGCATCTCCAGGGCGTTTTACTCCCTGGAAACACACTCCGAACTATCCTCGACTCTTTTGGGGTCTGGAGCTATCTCCCTTACAGACTTATGGTTTGCTGTCCAATTAAGAGAGCATGTGACCCTATCCGGAGCTCACCCACTACCCTGGAGCTTCATGACTGGACTGGGTGAGGGCGGACAAGCCTGGCTGTGTTAGGTGTGCATAGGACCGAAGGCCACTAAAGAGTCACTGGGATTAACCTGACGGATACACACCGCTCTGGATAACGGAGAGCCCTCAGGATTGAGAGGAGACTCTAGTGAAAGTGGCAGACCAAGGACAAAGCCCTGACAAGACAATTGTCCTTCAGAGGGAGAGAGAGCAGGCTTGTGCAACCACGCGACAGCCTGTGTGCTCGCATCTCCAGGAGAGCAACCATATAAGAGTTTGATACCTAAAGCTGGCTGGGCTTCTAGAGAGTCTACGGGAGGGTATGCCTTTACAGTTCTGGTTCTCGACACTGGGAGATTAAATCTGGAATATGGATGCTGACACTAAGACACAGCTGTAAATCAGATGCTCATTCACCTTCTAGAAGGTTCTCTGGGCCTCACCAGAGGAGATAAGGCCATTCTCTGGAATCCAGAGACATGCATCATGGGGAAAAAGGAACACAGTCAGTTACTGGTAATGAATCTGAAGTTCTATCCTGTAGTGCTTGGGCTATGTACGGGCTCACTGGGTTTGCTGTGTTGAAGGCTTGTGTATAGCTGATGCTAGTAGGAAGTACCAAAAGCTGATAGGACTTGGAAAGCTGTGGAATAGCTGGTTATCTAGGCTTGGGTTGGGGACAGATCAAGTGTTCCTGCCCCCAGGGTGAATCAAGTTTCTACAAGAAACTACTGCTTGATGTTCTAAAGCACTTTGCAAGACGCAAGTGTTGGCTAAATCCTCCATGATCCGCCATAGCTCTGTGACCTCCTCATCTGGGCTTTGGTCACTCGGTGCTCCTGAAACTTGTTCCACGTGGCAATTTAAATGCAGCCACAACCTGAGCAAGGTTCTAACGGAGATGGCTTATTGATAACTGTGATTTAAATATATATCCAAAGCTTTCATTGACACATCACACATGTGCACACACACACACACACACACACACACACACACACAACGTGTGTATGACATTTAATGGTCAAATCAGGGTAATGGCATCTTCGAGATCTCAAAACATTTATCATTTCCCTGTATCAGGGATATTCAAAATCTTTACTAGCTACTTTGAAATGGGAGTAACTGCTGTCCAGCATAGTCGGTCACCTTTACTGTATCAGAGAACACCTGAAATCATTGGGCTTCTCTAAATGCACCCTAATCACACGTATCACCATCTTTCCACCCCCCCTCCCCCATTCTTCCTACCAGACTCTGGAGCTATTACTCCTTGAGGTTCTCTTTGCTGTAGCAGCCAGGCACTAGGATGAGTCATTTCTCTCTTTGTGACTTCCCAAATGCCTCCTGAGCTTGTACAAAGGTCCTCTTTGCTACCTTAGTAGGATGCTTTGGTGGAATCCCCTTAAGGTCCCACTGGTCTTGGTGGGTGGTCAGTAACTGTGACTTCAGAGTTACTTTGTTTTTGTATGAAGACCACACAATGGAGGCAAAATAAATATCTTGGGAACTTTGTTTTAACTGTAATCTATGACTGAAGACCCCATATCTGAGTCTGGCTTTACATCTCATCCAAATGTTTCCATTAAAAAATACCCAGTGTTAAATTAGCATTGTGACGGTCAGGCAGACTGTCCCTCTTGTGCTTTCCAAACTAGATTATGCAAGAGGAAGCAGAGGCAAGGCCAAGCTTGTTATTGGTATCTGGATTTTCACAGGCTCCGTGAACACAGCTTCACAACCATTGTGTGCAAGCACACACTCCTCTTAGAACTGCCTTGGATAAACCCACAGACAGGGCTGACTCAAAATCCCCAGGAGAAACCTGGCTAACCAGGGCCTCCCATGATTCAGTTATGGCAATGATTGTACAAAACATCAAGAAGGAGTCTTTTCTATCAAATACTATAAAACGCAGGTTTAGGATGAGGAATTAAAATCTTTTTTATCTTCCCCACCTGGCAAGACTTTTATGCAAACATTTTAACCATTTCCACTCGGTGAGAAATTTGTTTACACAAAGGTCTAAAGTTCTATTCTAGGCATTTGACAGCCTCAAGCAGTCCTCCTTTTCTCAGGGTAGGAACATCTCTTCCCTTCTTCCTTTGTGTCTTATAAGCCAATTCTAATTGAATAAGACTGGGAGGTTGGACCCAGCCAGTGGGGAAAAGACACAGTCAATAACTGAGTCACAATAAAAACCAAACACATTTTCTGTCTCAGGGTATGTTTGTGTCCTTCCAAGCAGACCCTCTTGACCAAGAGTAAAGTTTGTTATGTCCAGACGCTTCAGTGGGAATGGTGGTGTCTTTCTTTGCTGCCCCAAACATTTGTAACAATTTGGGAGCTCTGTCTGGGAACCAAGCTCATCTTACGGGGTGCCTTGGACTTAGTTTTAACAACAGCCTGATCTGTTTCTTAGAGATAGTTTGATTCCCTTTGACCTAGCCTGTGGGATGCAGGAAGTGCCACGGCCCCTGAGTGACAACAGTGGCTTGCCTCTGTGCTTCTCCAGGCTGAGTGTCTCCTGAGAAGAGTCATGGTTAGGCCATTACCAGTCCCACAGACGTGGTGAAAAATTAGGATATCAAAAAATAAAAACAAAACTTTCCAAAATCTTGTCTGGACCAAACACCTGCATTCCTAACTGTAGATGATCCCTGTGCTGCAGGACAATACCCACACTCAGACCACAGACACTCTAAATGCTGACACTTCCCGACAAGCTAATGAAGAAAACAAATAAAACCCCCAAACTCCACATAATCAGAGTCACAGGACAGAGGATCACCCCTCCCAGTTAAAGGAATGTGCCCCCTGGGGGGGATCTACTTTCCTTGCCAACTGACAGTCCTGCTGAAAGCTAGGTCAGAGAAGAATGGTCCATCATCTCCCTGAGCTCCGGAAATGAAGGATCCAGGAGGGTGGTATTGACATCTGTTATTAACAAAACCTTGCCTTAGTTAAAAAAAAAAAAAAAAAAAAAGTATCTCCTTGTGTGAACTCTGCAATTTTAGCAATTTTACCATAGTTTCCTGTCTGTGTTAATCAATTTTTCCTTATATTCATTGGACCATCTTTTAATTTTTATTCAATTTACATAAGTTTCTCTCTTTTCGGATTACTGTTGGTCTTGGCATATTCTTCAGATTGGGCTTATATAAACCTCATCTGAGCCCCAAAGTCTCTAAAACACCAGGGAACAACACACAGGGCCTCACACATTTGTGGACAGTGACATTTAAGTCAACCATGTCAGTTTTGGAAATTATGGCCAATTAGGATGGAAAGAGTTTGAGCCCCCTCATCCCTCACACATGGCTTAAATAAATGTTTACAGGAGATGAGAGAAAAAGTTTGTTTGTAAGGTGGAATTATCTAATGGAGCCTTAGGGCTGATAACTAAGGCTACCCTCTTACAGAGCACTGACATGTGCTCTCTTGATTGTGACTGACAGTTCAGATGTGTACTCACTCCTAGACAGGCTCAACAGAGCTCCCAGAGGCAGGTGTCTCCAACTGTAGTTATTGTGTTTCCATTCAGAAGGGAAACCAACTCAGGTGGGCGGTGCTAGCCAACTGAGTACTCAGGTACATTGTTACAAGACTAGAAGCAAAACCAAATGTAAGCCACTATTCTTTCATCCCCTGTGTTCCTACTGCATTCAAAATATACCATATATATTGCATAGTCCTTTGGAAATGAGGTGCATTCTGGCCTTGAAATTTTACTTAACGTTTTTAACGGCTAAATCATCATAACAAACATTACTAATGTGTAATTCATCTTCAGCAACACGCCAGCAGCTTGGATGGGTCTGTGGAGCTTAGTAGGTATTTAAGACTATTCTGAGAATGATTTATGCAAAAAATTGCGTAGCTCTTGTTTGAATACAAATAACATCTCTAATACAGTTCATTTCTCATGGAAGAGAAACTTGATTTTGGAGCTGCACACCCCCAAACCTGGTCCTGATTACTGCTTCAACTCCTGTTTATATAATTCCACCCAGTTTTGGCAGGATTCAAGAGCACATACCAGGGTGTTGGCTTTTATGAATCTCCTGAGAGGCAAATGTCACGCTGACTGGATGAACTCTGGCCACAAATCCCAGACATGCACAATGGCTCTATTTATTCAGCCTTGGCCGCCTGGATGCAGATCGACTCTGTGTAATAAATTTTCACAGCCCGAGGAACCTCCACATCAACCAAGCTAAGGCGGAGAAGAAAAACACGCCTCGTGGAACTGGGCTGTGTTTCACCCAGTTACTCTGTCAGAGCTCACTGAAGGTTGACATGCACTGTCAATGCCTTTAAGGTTTTTCCCTTCCAGTGTTCTCAAATACCACTTCACTCTCTGTTACAAAGTTGCCATATTAAAGAGAAACAAGGTGGGGGGGGGCTTGGATGGGCAGAAATCTGCTTTGAATAGTTCACCCCACACTGATATGCGTCCTCTATGGGACCAAGCTGAGAACTGAGACTATTTCTTCGCTACTTCATCAGAGACCAGATGAACCCCAATGGCTCCTTTCTCACTGGGGCTCAGCAGGGGGCCCTCACCTGTCTGGACATACTGGAGGCACGAGGCTTTAGATTCTCCCTGACAGACAAGATTATTACTCTCTGCATTATAAATAAGAAAATAATTGCCTCTTTAGCTTGCAGATTTATGTTAATGACACAGATATCTATTAAATTAATTGTATGCTCTCCAAATATTGATTGGGGATTAAAAGGTAACTTTCCTTCATTGTGTTGAGAAATCAATTAGGCCAATAGAGAAATTCACCTCTACAGATTAAATCCAATGATTGCTGCCTGTAAAATTAAAACAGTCAGTTTAAGTGGATAAACTACACCCATTTAAAGAGAAAAATGCACTTATATAATTAAAACGAAGAGACTGCCCAATCTGTGTGGATAATGTGATTATTCAGAGCTGCAGGCAGACGTCGGCTGTTCAGTGTGGATGGCTGCTCCCTCGATAGCTGTCCCTGAGCTATGGATTTGTCATGGTGGAAAGCCTGCTTGCAGCAGACACCGTCTCAGCGACGGCTTGCCAGAAGTCTCCATCATGTGTCCCTTTCCTTGTGCCTCAGCTGCGATGATTCTGCCTAGAGATTTGCTCCAGCTCACTTCCTAAGCTTTCCCGGACTCAGGAGGGAGAGATCACCGTTTGACCAAATGGTCGGACATTCGTGTTGTTCCGCCTCCCTCCAAATCCATCAGACCTACACTGCCTTTCAGGAACTGTTTTCCGATTCCTTCATGTTTTTTTCCCAGGGAACAATTAACCATCGGAATCTGTTACATACCCATCCAAACAAGAAATTTGGCTCTCCAATCTGCTCGAATCTCACCAAGTGTTAGGAGTCTGAGAACCACCATGACAGCTTTGCTTTCATTTCAAAGATGTCACAGCCAACGTATCAAGTAAATGGACATAAAATTCTGGTGCCTTTGAGAGGGGACAGCAAGGAGATCCCATCTCTCAGTGTCAGGGGCTCCAGCCTGAGATGACTTACAGAACATACGCCATTAGTAGCACTTGACAGATGAGTGTGTAAGGAATGGTATAGAGCTCTTGCTTAGGCAGGGCTATCTGTGAATGTGTGGTTGCTTCATGATATTGGGCCTTATATAGTTTTCCTGTCGTTCATTTATGTTGGGGATTTAGTAATGGGAAACAAAGTCAGGACAACGGTCATCTCTGTGTCTGGATACGAGGAGGGGCTGTAGGAACCAGGCCCAACTTAAGACAGCTCCGTGTGATTATTTATGCATCCGTCCAACAGACAGCACATCTACTGAGCCAATCAGGCTCCTACTCAGGGATCTTCCAGCTATGTTTATAGAAGTAGTTACCGCTAGACGTGAATACATACAGTATAACTAAAGTTAGGGCGAGGTCTAGGAGAAAGAGTAATATTACTGAGAAAAGGACATGCCAGAGTCTCTCTGAGGACGTGAAATGACGCTGTACCTTCAGTATGCACAGGTGTCAACCAGGCCTTTGGTCGCCCTGAGGCAGCTGAGCATGGCTTTTTGGAGGAGCTGAAGGAAGGCCTGTGGGGCTGAAGAGCTGGAGAAGGGGGGAGGCATGATCAAGGCCAGACTGCAGGCTAATGGAGGCCATACTCTGGCCTCTGAATTTTCCTCCAGGTGGGAGAGGAAACCATTTCAGATTTTAGATTAAAAAAAAAAAAAGTTTTTGCAGTGTGCACATTGCAATGCCAAAGATCCCAAAGATCTGGGAGCCAGACAGCAGGCTGGGCTCAGAACACTCGCTGCTCTTGTACAGGACCTGGGTTGGCTCCCAGCACACATACTGGTCAGCAAGCAAGTGCTTGTTAACTCAGGTTCTAGGGGATATGATGCCCCCTCCTGGCCTCAACAGGTACTGCATGCATGAGGTGCACATAGAAACCATGAGATGGGGTCAGGGAAGGCTTGCCTCTTTGTGAGACAAACTAAGGCACCCAGACGAGGCAGGACTCCATGAATGTGGGAACCTGGTTGGTAGACAGAGAGCATCCCAGGAAAGGGAGGTTAGCCAGGCGGGAGGGCCCCTGCCGGCTTGGAGGACTTCAGAAGGGGATGATTTGTTTCTGAATGTCTGACATCGACAGCAGTCAGACACCTCAGCAGCCACAGTAGAAATTCATTTCTAAGTTTGTTTTCTCATCTGTGTGACTAAGAAAAAAATGATTTCCTCTCTCTCTGTGTTTTAAGACACTGAAAGGCTCAGCTAGGTACCAAATGGGTTAAGCCTTCTCAAGCATGCAATCTGTGTATAGTTTCTATTAGAAAAAAGGATTCACAGGCTAAAGCAGTTCCCAGAGCTATTTGCAGGAAGTATTTCCAGTGAAAATGCAGTTTGAGAAACTCGTTATCAATGTTGAACTATCACATCCTCTAAAGGCAAACAAATCATTTGCTTTACCGTCAGCTCTCCAGTCTACACGGGCGACACTGCACCATGAATACACATGGCAGACTGTTTATTCTTGCTTTTCTACCGGACCCTAGTGTGTATTTTACTCTTTTTGTAAGAGGAGCACTCAGAATGAATGATTTTTATACAGTGATTCCCTAACTCATCAACAAGACTCCAGACGGTCGGTTTTGCATATGATAATTTAAGTTGACATTAATTAAATTAAGTTGTCCTATTTGGGTCCAAAGTATACTCTTGTGTAGTCACAAAGAACGTGACTCTCCCACTCTTTTTACCGGTCAGATTTATTTGACAGTTCTATGCATGTGTATACTATATTCTGTTTATTCTGCATTGTAGAGTGGTGGGCTTACTTTTTGATACACAGCTGAAGACAATGATGATGTCCCCCCCCCCCATTCCATCCATTGCCACCAGTTCATCAGGAAAAAGATGGGGCTCCTTCCAGACACATGCCTGACTGTTGCAGGCCTATTCCTTCACCTTCCAGCTTAGGCTACTGAAGCTGCTGCCAGATTGTGGTTTTTGTGACGGGGAAGATCACACCCCGTAGGTAGCACTTGACCTCCTACTCCCTGTCTCCCAGCTTGACCATTCTTTCCTCCCTGTCTTTCCTGGTGCTCCCTGAACCTTGACGGAATCCTCCTCCCCGTCTTCCACAGTGCTCCCTGAGTCTTGGAGGAATCCTCCTCTCCATCTTCCACAGTGCTCCCTGAGCCTTGGAGGAATTCTCCTACTTTTAGAAAAAGACTAATGATAAGACCTCCCCCTGAAACCATGTAGCCTACATGTACGTGAAACACATTTTCTTTCTCTGACACCGTGAGACAATGACACATTTGTTTCCAGGTATAGCCAGAACGCGCCTCCTTCCCAAAATCCTTTTCATAAAAACCTTTATAGTCTTTTCTTCCTTGAGAAACTACCTAGTTGTCTTTATAAATGTTGGTCCAATTGGCCTGTGTGGCCACCTGAAAGGAAAAGAAAAGAAAAGAAAAGAAAAGAAAAGAAAAGAAAAGAAAAGAAAAGAAAAGAAAAAGAAAAGAAAAGAAAAGGATAGATAGATAGATGTCCCTAAGAGCCTCAGGTTGCCATGGACATGAGTCTTACATTCTGGCGCATTTGCCACGCCTTTCCTCTGCCTTTCGTCCCGACTGCCCTTGTGCTCCTGAAGATGAAGGCAGGAGCTGAGGTTAGGAGGGCGACCACTGAAACTCTGCTGTAGGTTTCAGGTCCCCACACAGTGCTGAGGAGATCCGTGGCACTGGCCCAGCGTTTCTACCACAGAGTCCGTCAGAGCTCCACTTGTGACATGAGAAATGCCTGCATCTGTTACTCTTCCTGCTTCTGTGAACATGTATCCTTATTACACGCTGGGGAATCTTCTGGGTATATGCCCAGGAGTGGTATAGCAGGATCTTCTGGAAGTGAGGTGCCCAGTTTCTGGAGGAACCGCCAGACTGATTTCCAGAGTGGTTGTACCAATTTGCAACCCCACCAGCAGTGGAGGAGTGTTCCTCTCTTTCACCACATCCTTGCCAACACCTGCTGTCTCCTGAATTTTTAATCTTAGCCATTCTGACTAGTATAAGGTGAAATCTGAGGGTTGTTTTGATTTGCATTTCCCTAATGACTAATGAAGTTGAGCATTTTTAAGATGCTTCTCCGCCATCCGAAGTTCTTCAGGTGAAAATTCTTTGTTTAACTCTGTACTCCATTTTTTAATAGGGTTATTTGGTTTTCTGGAGTCTAACTTCTTGAGTTCTTTATATATATTGGATATTAGCCCTCTATCTGATGGCCTGTTCAGGCCACTTCTTAGTAAAGTTCCTCTGACTTTGGTCTCTTGCCTATAAATATTATATGTATTTGCATGCCTAGACAGCAAATCACGTGCGCAACATTTCACAATACCTCTGAATCGAGTTTATGATTTTGAAAATCCACCAACTGGCCCATGCATTTAGCCCAACATTTAAAGATGACATAAAAGGGAGAACTCTCTAAACTGTCTCCCTAACCTGGCCTGTTCATCTAAATCCGACAAAATGTACTGTAGCTGGTGGGGCAGATGAAGGAAGTATAGGGTTCTGTCTCTAGTGTTCTTGAAATCTGCTTTAAAGTAAAAACGTTTCCCAGGATGCAGACACGAGTGTGATGAATGCTAAGCGGGCATTTTTTCACCTTAACTGACTGATCAGAAGACTATTTATAGCCCCCTGACTGATGTCTCAAGCTGGTGAATCAACAGCAACGGAGACTATTTGCGGCACATTTATCATTTCAGACAAACAGCCGAGACTGTGCCTGATTATTTTTTATTCATCATCTTCGAGCACCTTTGTGTTCGTTCCTTCTTGCTGTTAATGTCTGTATAAGGCTTCTCAATATTTAATGGTATGGTCTCCCTGCTGCATGCTAATGCACGTAAGGTCACATGCTTGATCTCTAGAAGATCTTTATTTTTGTAAGAAGGAGGAGGAGGAGGAGGAAAAGGAGGAGGAAGAGGAGAAGGAGAAGAAGGAGAAGAAAGAGATATGGGAGGGAGGGGGAGGGAGAATCTATTTCCTAGGGAAGCCTGATTCTATTAGTTTTAGAGAAATGTAATTGTTGGTCTCTATGCCATTAAAAAGCAAAAGTCACAGACTGAAAGCCTTTAATGGGAACTGAGCTCAAGATGTTTCAACAGACTGGCCCAACACACAGAAATCCATCAGCGGCAGTACAGTGTCCAGTACTGAACACCAGCTTGGTTCAGTGTCTCCAGGACTCAGTTTACATTCATCCACGCCTCATCTACAAGATGGTAACACGTGAGGAAGCCTTACCTGCTCACCCTCTTCATCATCACTGCTTAGCTTAAGGTCGTCTTCCAGAGTTCTGAAAGGGACAAAGAGATGCAGACACTTAAGAGCCAAAATCTTTCAATACTGAAACATCACCTTTCAGGTCTTGTTTAATTTTTATTCACACCCTTATATTGCATGTGCTTCTCTCTGATGCACTTAGGGAAGAACAGATAGTCACATCACAAACATTAACCCTCCCGACCATCTCAGGATGAGATGAGCTCTTTGGAGTTGGAAGTTTTAGAAAACAGAACCAAACAGGGGCTGGTCCCTGGGAAGTTTAAATTCCAACTGCTTGTTCAATGAGTTCCAGACTTCAGAACTCAGGTTGTCCTGGGGGATGCTCATGTAAAGACAGAGGAAGAGGAGGCTGGAGAGATGGCTCAGCAGTTAAGAGCACTGACTGCTCTTCAGAAGGTCCTGAGTTCAAATCCCAGCAACCACCTGGTGGCTCACAACCATCTGTAATGAGATCTGATGCCCTCTTTTGGTGTGTCTGAAGGCAGCTACAGTGTACTTACATATAATAAGTAAGTAAATCTTAAAAAACAAAAACAAAAAATAAAAACACAGAGGAAGAGTGAGCAGAATTCTGCTGAGGGTCATGCAGTCATGGTCTTGAGTCACACGACATTCACAGAGGTGCCCTGACAGCCCACGGGCTGGAGAAACTGTCTCCTCCACAATCTGCTGAATAGAGAGAAATGAACAACAGGGCACTCCTGAAGAGTCTATGAGGGCCCTTTCCACAGGCCGCCAGCCACCACCACCGTGTGTCCTGATATAAGCAGTGAGTCCATGAATGGTGGACAGAGAAAAGGGAATACGTATCCTAACATTCTTAGTGAGGAAAATGGTTCTTATCAGCACGGCTTTGATCAGTTCTTCACTGCAGATGTTTACAGAGTTGTCCTCTGCCAAAGGAATCTTGCTCAGACATGCACTTTCTAAAATGTGTTCTGGGCATGCAGAACGGGTCTGCCTTGGAGCAGGGAGAGTCCACTGGCACAGAGCCCAGGGCTTCAGACACTGCTCTGGAGGCTGTCAAGCTCTTGTGCTTAAAGACCTCAATGTCTTCCTTGAAGTCAACCAAATGTGCTTATGGCCATGAGGGTCGGTTATAGACCTATCATACGCAGATACCTTTATAGCAACTTCAATGTTATTTCAGTGACTTTGTGGATAAACTGTGGACTGTGGCTGTCAGGGCGTGGGCTCAGTTCTTCCTGAAGTGTCTACACATTGGGGATGGGTGACTTATGACACCCTTGTTCACCCTGTGGTAAGTGAACGTTGTACTTGGAGATCCTCCTGAGTTAGGTTCCATGAGTCTAGAAAATAAATGTTTTTCTCATCCTACAATGAAGAAATATTTTTTGTTTGATCAATATAATTTGGAAAAACAAGTGCAATTTAACATGTGTACTTTTGGGCTATGATCTCCTGTCCATGGGGCAGAAGGAGGCATTTATATTGTATTAGGTATTCTAAGTGCTCTAGGTAAGATGGAAAGCTACAGGAAGATGTGAGTTGGCTACATGCAAATCCAATGCCATTTTATAGGAGGGGCTAGAGCATCCACAGAGTTTATAGAAGGGGCCAGAGTGTCCAAAGATTTTAGACTCAGAGAGAGGTCCTAGAACCCATTCCCTCAAGGACATCAGGGAACAAGTGTATTTTTTTGACAATGAGGCAATAGTTTAAGTAACTCATATGGGTAAATAAACTAAGAAACAAAGGTGTCACAATGAAGCCTGCAGCTAGGCCAAGCCTCTTCCTCAGGCCTTCTTCAAATGTTGTTACTTTGTGACTATGGTGCAGGAAGATGCTTTAGTTTCTAAAAGTCTATTTAGGTCTACAGAAGGCAGAAAACAAGCTTGCCAGCCCAGTATCTCGGGAAGTCTGCCCTCGGGAGTCAGTGGTGGGTCACACAGTAGAATGGGGTGCAGTGCCTAAATCTATGACACGGACAGGCTGTTATGCGTGCCCCTGTGAGAGTACCTACCGTAGCATGAGTATCACAGAGGTCAATTTGCAGGAGTTGTCTCTTTCTACCACCTGAGTTCTAGGGTTTGAACTCAGATTGTCAGGTGTGGTTATACGCTAACTCTCTGAGCCAGACCAAGGTTCTTATCATTACCATAGCATAATACTAAGTATAGGGGTCAGCACATTTGAAGATACTGGCTAATGGGCTCCTCCTTCCACATCGGGAGAGAGGGCTCACCAAGGCAGATCTGTCTGGTGTTGGTTACACATGGAGTGGGGGGGGGGAGCCGACAGCTGTTGACACGGATTGACTCTTGAGGTCACTGAGTAGAATACACAGTACCACAGAGCGCATGCTGCCTCCCATGGCTGGCTTCTTCCCACTTGCCATTTGAGGCAGCTGCATCATTATAGATAGCCACATCTCAGTACTTCCAAATCTCCATGCTCTGGCTCTGTAATCCTACCGCAGGTGCTTACACCATTTGTAGGAGAATTCTGCAATCTCACAAGAAGGACTTGGCTACAATCTTTGCAACTTAACATTCGATTACCTAACTTCCCACAAGTATCATTGTCTCTCTTTTTAAAACCAGATTAAAGATGTATGTATGTATATGACTATACCATCACTGTCTTCAGACATACCAGAAGAGGGCATCAGATCCCATTACAGATGGTTGTGAGCCAGCATATGGTTGCTGGCTCTTAACAGCTGAGCTATCTCTCCAGCCCCAAGCATCACTGTCTTTGATGAGCATGAGAAACAGCTACACTGTAGCCGGCACCCACTTTCTTGAGACCCCTCGTGTCTCCTGGAGCAGAAACAAGAGCCTGTAGCAGGTTCACACTGCTTTCTTCCTTAGCGCTGTCCTGCTGAGGGGTTTTGACCCACACAGTAGTGTCTCCTCCTTCGGGTGCACCCACACCTCTCCGTGGAGCAGAGCCGTTAATTGGCAGGATCTACTGGCCTTACTTGTCATTTCAGGCTCTCTCAGACTTTATTTAAAGTTCATTTCAGTTTGCTCCCTAGTAACGGCTTTAAAACGAATCTGAGTTTTAATCATGCTGTTTGATTTTCAGATTTGTTTCTACAGCAGGAGTTGCCACCATCCCCACCTGTCTGAGATCAGTCTATGAATTCATTATGCCTGTGTCTGTTCGGAGACAGTGTGTATGAATCTTCATGAGATAGATTTACATATGCAAATATCCATTCTAGCAGCTAGTATTTCACAATGGCCTGCATCTTAGGGTTTATATGGAGGTGATAAAATACCATGATCAAAAGCAACTAAGGGAGGACAGGGTCCATCTCATCTTACAGCTTAAAGACCATCGTGCAGAGGAGTCAGCACAGGGATTCAAGGTAGGAAGCTGGAGGCAATAACTGATGCAGAGGCCATGGAAGAGTGCTACCCACTGGCTTGCCTCCTGTGGCCTGCTTAGTGTACTTCCAAGTATCATCTGGGATTACCAACTCTGGGATGGTACCTCCTATAGTGAGCTAGATCCTCCCACATCAATCATAAGTCAAGAAAATGGCCAAAAGACTTCCCCACAGGCCGATCAAGTGGGGACACTTTCTCCATGGAGATTTCTTCTTTCTAAATGACTCTAATTTGTGTTAAGTTGACACAACCAGTTAGTACCACTTGCAATCGATACCTGCTGGGAATGAGAAAAATCACTCCGGGGTGACCACATGCCCAGGAATAGTTGACCAACACAAAAAGAACTCCATTTGTGCTTGTGATTTTTTCGTTTGTTTGTTTTTTGGTTTGGTATGGTTTTATCTTACAGACATGTACACACGTGCACGCACGTGGTACACACACACACACACACACACACACACACACAAAGTATTTAGTTAAATCTCACCCTCTGTCCTTGTTCCCCACTCACGATGACCTTCCCAGTTACCACTGTTTGGGGTTTCTCTATGTATTAGAAAGTCAGTGTAGATACTGAACATCAGGTGAGCGTATGTATCCACACTGAACTCAGGATTTCTAGAAGAGCAGTCAGTGTTCTTAACTGCTGAGCTAACTCTCCAGCCCCAAGCATCATTGTCTTTAAGAGCCTGAGAAATAGCTACACTGTAGCCGGCACCTGCTTTGCTGGGACGGCCGTGTCTCTTGGAGCAGAAACAACAGCCTGTAACAACAGGTACGCACTGCTTTCCTACTTAGCTCCATCCTGCCGAGGGGTCGCTGACCCATTACAGTGTGTCCTCCTTAACAAAACAACCATGTACTAACGATACTAGTTGGAGTCTCACAATCTGCCTTGGATACAGCAATCTCTGTGATCACTGCCTCTGTCTGCTTTCTCCTTCACACAATGCCTTCTCTGGAGTGTGCTGCTCTAGTGACTGGTCTTTGTTGGACAGCACAGGGCAAAAGCGATGGGAAAGTATGTGGAGACCAGGTGACTTCAGCTGGCCACTGTGTGTGTTTTGTTCGTCTCATTGCTTGCTCTGATAGAGCAAGCCGTCATGGTATGATCGTTTTAGAAAGAATAGCTGCCACTGACTGGTATCAACCAAGCAACCAAGGCTCTGAGCCCAACAGTAAGGAACTGCATCCGGTCAGTATCCACAGTGCTGAGCTTCCAGGTAGATCTCTCTCCAGTTAAGACGTGGGATTATGTCAGTCTTGGCTAGTAGTATGTGGTGTTTGCGGCCCACGACAGACACTGAGCCAGGGGACCCCGCTAAGTCACTCTCAGATTCTTCACCCATGAAACAATAACATAGAGGATGCTGTCTTGAGCTACTAAGTTGAAGGTAATTTCTCAAGCATCAACAATGTTGATGCTTACAATATTAATATGATAACTGACGCATTAGCGGATTGGAGTCTTCAGTGTGTCTCTTCTTAAGGTGAGCCTTTGCAGCCATCATTCAAGCCATCCAACAGAAGAAATAAAGTGAGACATTTTCTAATAGTGAGATTACGGATATGTAGGTGAGATTTTTATTTGTGTCAATATGGTATTTCTATATCATAGCATATATATTTTACACGTACATGTAGGTATTAGGCAACACTTCCATTTTTTTCCAGAAGGTGAGGGTGCTCAAATTCCCAGCATGCCCTCTGTCTCTCTTTCAGATCCTTTACACTGACTGATCGGGTGCTTGGGACAAGCCTGTGGAAGTGACAACGTTGAAAAGCGTGTAGCAGCTGAGAGGGGCAGAAGGCACATTTCCACTGATGATTCCCTTTGGGTGTGAACATCCTGGCGCTCCCAGTGTCTGAGTCAAATATGTCAGCAGCTCATCTTGGTATTAACCCAGTGAGTCTATGCCCAACACACCACAATGCTCTGACATCACAGAAGCACCCGGAAACAGAAACCAACATAACTACCACACGGGTCTGCAGGAAGTACAGGCTTTGGACAACGGATTTAGGGGACATGTCCTAGAAATCTAGAGCAGTAGGAGGCCTTGTGAATGCATCTTGTAAAATTCTGAGCACCTGGCAAGGGGAGTCTGCACACCTGTTACCCGAGCTCAATCCTCTCCCCACTCTGGGCTGTAATAGAGTCATACAGTAAAGCACTGAGATTACTTGAAATTCTCAGCTTTTTTGCTGTGCATTTTCAAGTGCATTGTTGTTGGTTGTTCTTTTCGCTTGGAATTAGAATTCTAACTACTGGGGCTGGCAGCTGGGAGTTTGAAAAGAGGATAGGAACACGGGGCCCCTTTTCTCGAGCACCCCATAGTTCCTCCCAACAAGTGCCACATGCTGCTTGTGTGCTTGTGAACACATGAGGACATTCCATCTTTCCCATCTGGGGCAACACAGAGCATAGTGATGGGGTCGCATTCCTGAACACATTAGACTTTAAGATCGCTTCTTCCTGAAGGAATTACAGGCGGGGTGGGGGTGGGGGTGGGAGGTACGTACTATCATTTCAATCAAAAGACAACAGAGGCTTAGAAACAGCACACTTTAACGGGCAATGCTTTTTCTCCGTGAGATGATTTTGAAATTGCTATCTTTGTTATACCGACTTCTAGAAAATGAGTCTCCGAACCTGGTGTTCCTGGTCTTAAAGGGTTGAGTTTCTAATGGCAGTGGATGCAAACTCAGGCTGTGTAAGAGTATGACCCCATCCTGGGCAGACAACAGAGCAGAGCTCAGAGGATCCAGGCTAGGCATATAAAATGCTCTCGGCTGTACAGACCCAGTGATGGACAGGTCTTTACAGGGTCCTGCTGAAGAGGAACCTGTACTTAGTCATGGGGATAGTCATAACAATGTATCTAGCTGGAGTCTGTGATGCTGAATACTGACTTCTGTCAGTTAATAATCTTGAAACCTGCTCTGCTTGCTAGTGATCTGTTTAATTAGCAAACTCCCAATAATAACTATGTGTTAATGCTAGGACGGCCATATATACTTAGGATAAGATTTGCTCTTTGGGCTTGAAATACCAGCCTCTGCATTTTGTTGTTTCTGACAAGGGAAGAGAGTCCCTAATTAAGGGATTTGTTTGAACAGATAAGCTGGTAGGACTAGGAAGGGGGGAAAACATAATTTCCCGATGAACAAATTCACAGTGTAAGCTCTATCACAGCTCCCGAGAATGCCAGGACATAGCTACTATTAAGCTTTACTGCACATTGGAACCATTTGGGAATTTTTAAAAATGTTGATGCCAGCTTCTACTGTTCCCGCATGCTCTGACTTTAATAGATCTGGAGTATAAGCTGGGTGTCCAGACTTTTTAAAGTTCCCTTGGTGACTCTAAACTGTAACAAGGGTTAAGAGCCACTGTCAACAGGATGAAATGGACTGCACCAGGAGAGCAAAAGGACAGCTCCTGACCTTGGATAATGTCCATGCCTCTAAGGTTTACTTTGTCCACTAACAAAATGGGATGGATGATAGTAAAGACTTATAAGAGACAATTTAGGTAAAAGTGTTGCATCAACTCCACAGCCTCGCAAGGGTACTCAGTAAAGGGTCAGTGTAGACTGCAGTGCTTCTAAACTTACTGATTTGAGGGCCACATCCCTCAAGGTTTTGGCTTCACTGGACTGGCCACAGGCATCAATATTTTGGATAAGTTACAGTGGTCAATCCATTCATGGAAACCCAATCACCAGTGTTGGGGTATGAAGATGGGAGACCATTGAGAGGTGATAGCTATGAATGAGAACAGGGCCATCATCACTGGGAGGCGATTGATAGGTATGAATGAGAACAGGTCCATCATCACTGGGAGGCAATTGATAGGTATGAATGAGAACAGGGCCATCACGATTGGGAGGTGATAGTTACGAATGAGACAGGGCCATCAAGAATGAGATTTCTGCCCCTACAAAGGATTCCAGGGCTGGCTATGCCAACACAGTGATAGACTGCTTGTGTATCATGAACAAGACCCTAGGTTCAATTTCCAGGTCTCAGCAGTACCAAACCAACAAGCAAAGTGCCCAAAGAGATCTATCATATGAGGACTCGACCAGTAGGTGCTACCTGCGACCTAGAAAGTGCACACCTATCAGATGCTCCTGTCTAGTGCCTTGCCTTTTGACTCCCTAACCTGTTGTTTATAACCTATTTAGTCTAATATACTTTCTAAGATATTCCATTATAAAAGTCTAGTCAGACTAAGCACATGTATCCCAAAGAATGCGTCATTCAGTGAGACTCACGGTCGTAATTCCTATCAGGTAACGATCTCACTTCTGTATGAAAGTTACCACTAATTCACAGACAGGCAAATCACTCATTCTGTACCTAATTTTGTGAGTAACTAGTATACAATGCATGTTAGAATTGTATATTGACTCACCCGTCTCTACCCGTCCCTCATATTCTGTTTAAATAATAGAATATTTGAATAAGCGTGCATTAGAACTTGGGATGTAGCCTCAGCAGTAAGGAACTTGCTTAGCATGCAAAGCCCTTCAGTTTTGAACTTTCCAGTAAGAAAAAAAAAAAAAAAGGACAATGCTGTATTTTCTCAGAGCTTAGGATAAATATGACCTCATCATTACCAACTAATGAGCTTAGAGATTGTGATGCAATTTAGAATTCTGCAGGAGTTCTTTTCAGGAATCACGGCCAGTGCAGGGGAACCTGCAGCATCTCCTGACTTGCTCCTGAGTTTCCAGAACACAGGAATTCTTTGGGATGTTACATCTCCAGCATATAGCATTTCAGGCATGTGGAGCCTCAGGGCCATTCCTTCTGTGTCACAAGGGGTCAGAGGCCTTGGGACTACAATTCCCAAAAGCCCCATCTGCATGGTTTTTATTTAGGTGTCACCACTGAGAGGCACTTGATAGGTGCCTGGAAGGTCAGAGACTAACAACCACTGGTGCTCCCAGGGCAGAGAAGCAGCTGTAGCAGCTGCAGCATGTGGCTGCTGTGCCTTTCTTCTGCGGCAGCTCTCAGCATCCCTGTGAAAAATACTTGCAGGCGAGGTAGGCATCTGAGATTATTGTTAGCGGGTTTCTGCAGGTCCTCCATTTATTGCTTCTCTGAAATGACTCTCTGATTGCCGACTCCACCCCATTGGCTCCCTGACCTAAGATTTCCTAGCTCTCCTGATGAGTTTGGAAGCCACTAATTCTTTGTTAGTGTCTTCCCACTTGCAATGCCTACAGTGGCAGCTCTTGTCCAGTTCAAACTCTGACATGCTTGTATAATAACCAGGAAGAGGTTTGGTAGCAGGGAGCCTGATGCACTCTTTATATCCCTAATCTACCCCTCACTGGTTGTGTGTCCCTGTCCAAAGAACTTAAGACTGCCCTCCCTCAGTTTCCTGATCTATAAGGTAGTAAACCAGATGCTGTGAGAATTATGCAGGGGACAAGCGAAGCTCACTACTGTGTGTACGACACACAGTGGTCTCTCATAAGCACTGGATATCTGACAGGTATTTTATCACCCACTCCATATTAACACTGTAACAGCTACAATTTAGGCCCATTTTTATTGTTTCTAGCACAGATCATAGACTGCAAATTTATTCCCCATTTCCAAAGAGCATATTTTAGAAGCTAAAAGCATCAAGGTGCAGAAGTCTCTGTATTCACATGGCTCCCTGTTGACTGGGGTCAGGCAGAAAAGAAACCTTGGGAGGTGATAAATGTGATGTCTTCTTTTCTTGGCAGGCAATCATGGCCCTGCTCTCTTCTTCCCTTGTAGGCTTCCTCTCTGGCTTGTGAGTGTCCAGTGTTCTGCCATCCTCTTCTGTATCTGCTTACAGATTGTGGTATCCTTTCTAGGCTGCCCTTAAGTATCAAAGGAGATCCCTGCGCTCCTGATCCTCTTGCTTCCGTAGGGTCGCAGCAGGCACACAGCCCCTCACCATACATACAGGCTATATTGATGTTAGCTCCAGTGGCTTGGAGAGTTACCAGCTATGATGGTTTGGGTAAGAAATGTTCCCTATGGGTGGAGTATGGAAACACTCAGTCCTTGGCTGGTGATGCTATGGGAAGCTCTGGAACTCCTGGGACAAGGCTAGCAGAAGGCCATGTGGATTGTTAACAGTACCGTGCTTCTGCTTCCCCTGTTTCTTGATTTTCAAGATGGGAAGGAACAGCAGCATCCGGCTCCCACAGCCAGTCCCTACGAGGATACATTGTATTCTTTGGAGCCGTGAGAAAGATACATCCTTTATCCCTTAAGTTGTCTGTCAGAATTTTTGGCATAACAATAGGAAGGTAACTAATACACCCAACTTTTCTGATAGCTAAGGCCTAAACTTATGAGATTAAGGTTTTCCATCCCTGAACCCACTTAATTTGTATGTTCCTCAACTCTATCTTGAGGATTTTCATGAGGCCATTTAAATTTCAACAAAATGCTCACTATAGTGACACAGACCTGCAATCCTATCACTTGGTGGAGGCAGAGACAGGGTCAAAGGACAGGGAGATGAGAGCATAAGGCAGGTGGCAGGGTGGGGGCAGGAGCAGGGGTCAGAGGCAGACAGGAGGATCAGGAGTTTAAGGAAATCTTTTGTTATCTAGAACTTTTGAGGCCAGCTACAAGAGATATTGTCTCAAAATATCAACCAACCAACCAACTATCCAACCAATGAACCATCAAAGCAGTTCAATAACGTTGTCCTATACTGTGGGGAGCCTGTGCTGGGAATGGGTCTGAAACTGATTTTGCTGAGACCCACTCAGCAAGTGGTCTGAGTCCCAGACTACAGTACTTTGTGCTTCTTGCGACTTGGAAGCTTTTACATGATCCACTAATCCTCTCTGCTGCAAATGTAATAAGCTTGTCATTTAAATGTAAAGAGGAGAAAAAGACTTTCATGTTCCATATTAAAGGAAACACACCTTATTAGCCATTCATTGGATTTGAAGATTGGTATACGATCCTCTAACTAAGGCATCCGCATGAATCCGGCTTTAATGTTAACACTTTTGTAATATGTTGCGTATTATGTCAGATACTTGCAGACTTTTTCATTATGAAAGTAATCCAGGTGGCCTGAATATATAAAACTGCAATTTGAAGAAAAAAAAAAACCCTCATCTATGGAAGGACTAATTCAGCACTTTAAAAAAAAGGGGGGGGGGAACAGACTTGAAAATGAGGTCAGATATAGTAAATGTCCTAAGCCCAGTATCAGATACATATAGCTGGCTATTGTCGGAGGAAGCTGACACGATAGCTCAGTCAACAGAGATCACTTTCCAGCATCTTTTGGGGTGGGGTGTTAGCTTATGCGAAAAGAGAACACATCAAACAATCTGTGTAAATATGGAAACCCTGCTCCATCTATTACAGACAAGGTTCTTACGACAAGGTTGGAAGCAGGGCTTCCCCGGCCTGGTCTAAGCCTCCTTAATTCGCACCTCAATGGTCTGTGCCAGCTATGTTGGGTTTAAGCAGTAGTCACTTGTCAGCCATCCCACGTTTTTATATATCCATCTGTTGGACTTTCAGAGTACTGAAAAGAATCTTAAGTGGCAGGAGAATAAACCAGGCAGGAGATTTTCAGTGGGCATCTGGGTCTCTGGGACAGATTCTGGGATAGCATCATTGCTGCTGCCACTGCTGGTGCTTAGGAAAAGCGTCAGACAGTTGTGATGAACACAGGCATTACCCTGCAGGGCGCAGTGTGAGTCCTGCCTACGTGGGTCTGTCAGTGATGGAGGACCAGGAGCAGGGAGTGAAACAGACAGGGTCACAGCTCAAAAACGCCCATCTTTTCCTGGTTTTGATGAGTTAAAGAATCTTAAGGAATACATTGCACTTAAAATGGCAGAAAATCAATTGCTTTAAGGCCAACATTGAGTAATATATATGAGTAAAGCTTATCTTTGAAAATACTTTTCATTTTAGGTACATTTTAGCACGCTCTAGGACTTAGGGCCTAGGCTAATTCATTTCTTTCTGATCATAGACCCTGTGGCCTGGCATGGGTCTCCTTCCTGCCCACTGTAACACGTTTTTCTAATCCTTACACCGTTGGCACTGGTTGTGAGAAATCACATTGCATCTTGAGGGGCTGCTCACATTCTGCCACACTCTAACAGGTCTGTAAGTATTTACAACCTGTAATTGTACAAAATACGAATAAATAAAGCCCTAGCAACAGCCCCAGTGATCCTGAAGGACTGATGTCAGCCGCAGCAGGAACTCCATGGGTGGACAAGCGAATCTGGTCTTACCTCACTGTGGCAGAGCTCTTAGCCATGACCTGAGGGCCTGGTGGGGATGCCGAGATGGGCATGCCTGACTGATGCCTGCAGCATCACCTCCCGTGGGTCCTCAGTACAGAAGCTTGGCCTGCTGAGAGCACAGCATCACTGCTTCTACCTGACATGGGTACCATCCTTGGTTTTTCTCCACCTATATACTGAGGCAGGGTCTCTCAATCTCAGCTCTCAGAGTCAGCTAGCCTAGCTGTCCACTGTGTTCTGGGGATTCCTTGTCCCTGCCTCCTGAGCTCTGGGATTGTCAGGGAAAGCTGGCACAGGGATGCCAGACATCTGAGTCCCTGTGCTTCTGTGACAAGCCATTTACATGCTGTGCCCCTGGCTCCATCAAAGACCTTGAAAGAGGTCCTTGAGTATTTAAGTGTGGAGTACTAGACTCAGAATATGTAGAAGGCTCTAGAAGATCCTGAAGTACAATAGCTATATGGCAAAGACATAAATTCACTTTCTGTTGTGATCTCACTGTTGTCACCTATGTTTACATTTTAAACAAATAGTTAAATGTATAGGAATGAGCATTTTGTAAATATGGTACTTTTTTATTTTGGGTACTGCAAATTGAATCCAGGGCATGCCTGTGTTAGGCAGGGACTCCCTGAGCTACACACCTCCTCTCTTGTATTCGTTGGTTCCATTCAGTCAGGAAAGGGCTACAGAAGTGCTCCCTAAATAGAACTGCAATCCAGGACAGCAGGAGAAGCTGGTTTGTCTGATCATCTGGAGCAGGGGGAGCGGCATGGCACTTCAGGTCAGAGAGCCCAGATGGAATGTTTACTCACTGCCCGTACTCCCTGTGTATCCTGCTTTCAGAACTGTGTCCCACACCAGAGGTTGTGGGCATTTGCCTGCAGGATGGAGGGGTGACGGGACCTTCTAAAATGAGGGTCCAGCAACCAGCACAGACACATGGGGGCACAAGGAGAAGACTCATGATGGAAACTAGCGGGTCACCTGTTGTTATTTTAAAACAAACATTTGTAAGTGTTAGATTTCTAGGAAAGTTTTGAAGACGGGTACAGATCTTTTAAACATATAGAGTCCTACGGCCACAGTGATGTGTGTTAGGATGTTCTGTCTTCAGGGTAGTATGAGTGTTCATAGAAGCAACCACTGTTCTTCAGTCAGTAGCATTCAAAGGAATGATATGCTAATCAACACATTACTAATAAGCATTGTGTTTTACCCTAGAGGCTCATGTGCTCTGAGTGTGGTTAGCATCAATAGAGATATGCCAGGATGGCTGTTGACATGGGTGCATCTTTACATCCCTGACAGGACTGCTCAGCCTCAGTACCGATTTCCATTACTGCCGAGATCTAACGTTGATGATACGTTTGCTGCAAATGAGCCAGTGTTGACATACCAACCTAAGTCCACACCTATTTCCAAAGTATTTACTTGTTACCTAGCGGTCCCGGCTTTGGGATGGTGGCATTTTGTTTCTCTCTAACTGAGCTGTCCTCAAACTCATCCTGCCTCAGCCTCCTCAGTGCTGAGCTCACACACGGAAGCCACGGCTCTTGACTCTAATGTTCTTTCTGTCCCCAGCTCACACATGGAAGTCACAGCTCAGAATGCTATCCTCAGTCGTCACGCCTTGGTAGGATCCCCCTAATTGGGATGGCTTCTTCGATTTGGGTTTTTAATGTTTTGGCTGCTGTGAGGAGAGGGGTTATATATTTTGCACAGTGCCCCACGTCTGGCTTATGTGCTGGTATTCTTCTGTTTACACTTAGGTCACAGGGCAGAGCAGGACCTCAGAGGCAAACTGCTGTTCTTCCCGCATCCTATTGAGGGCAGCATGTTGTCAGTGTGACTTGGCACTTGATGCTGAGCTTCACCACACAGCAGAGTTGCTGCCTACCAGGGTTTTTTACCTTAAATCTAAGCTCTTACTCCTCCTCTGTCCACACACAGAAGACCCAGAGCAAGACTCACATGGAAGGAGACAGAGGAGCATCACCTCTTTGAGGGGCGGTTCCTACATTAATTATTTGGAGCTCTTCCATGTAAGGTATCTGTCTATTTCTACACCCCTTCCTTTTCTCACCCCTACATCAATATGGCCTGTGTGTGCTCAGGGATCTTCCCAGAACAGGGAGCGGAATGAGGGGGAAATGCCAGAGATGGTTGATAACTTCAAGGGAACAATGTGTGTGTCTCCTTTGTGTGTGTGTATGAGTATGTGTGAGAGTGTGTGTATGAGTGTGTAAAGGGTGTATGAGTGTGTATGTGAGAGGGTGTCTGTGTATGTGTGTGAGAGTATGTGAGTGTGTGTGTATGAGTGTGTGACAGAATATGTGTGTGTGTGTAAGAGAGAGAGAGAGAGAGAGAGAGAGAGGTAGAAAGAGTATTCTGCTCGCTTTTCTAGTGGTGAAGAAGGACTCCAGAGCATCATGCACACTTGGCAACGGCTCTACCACCAGCCCAATCCCCAGCTTCTTCCATATTTAATTTCTATGAAAGCTTTTAAACCAACACTAGTCAATTGTTTTCAAAAATCACATTAAGAAGTTTCAGATCCCTGAACCAGTCAACCCCTACATAAGAGACCAGGGAGTACTCAGTCGTAAATGGTACCTGTCATACGAGTCCCGGGGGGTGGGGTGGGGCGCCTGTCGTACCACTCTGGGGGTGGGATGGAGACTAAGGCTCAGGGATCTTCCCAGAACAGGGAGCAGAACGAGGGAAAATGCCAGAGATGCTCGATAACTTCAAGGGAACAATGTTTTCCAGACACAATGGAGCAGTTGTGCATTTGGGTCTGCAGAGATTGTGGTAGCACAGACAGGTCCTGTGTAAGCTCAGGCCAGAAAAATTCCAGTGGTGGGGGATGGGAAAGTGGTACAAAATTCCACCATTTTATAGATGTTGGGAAAGCTTTCTTTAATGATGTAACCGACAGGACTGATGACACTCCAGGGCAGGCCCCACTCATGAGAGTAGGTGGGCAACACAGAGACCTCCATAGGAAAAAAGAAAATCCAGAGTTGGGTAGGTAAGGAGGTGAGAGTGGATATCAGAGGGATTAAGAACAGTGACCATGACAAAGATTCCCTGTGTGATGTCTCCAAATAATCGATAAAAATACGATTTTAATAAGTACCAGAACAATCGGTCTTTGCTGCCTCTGGAAGATGCAGGAAGGGGGCACATGGAGGAACTGAGCTGCTGTGTGTTACAATTATTGGCTACAGGTACAAACAAAAAAGCTGTCACTATCTGTACAGAAGTGCTGCAAATTATGGCAAAAGCCTTCAGACTTTAGACCCGAGGAGCGTATTTCTTTTAAAATTACAGTTATCCACATGTCCGTGCACACATACTTATGCTGTCAAGGACCTCGGCTGTCACATCAAGGACACATGTGCTTGCCCTGCATGGTCACCTGGACATTCTTGTGTGGTGAGCTTTGCAGTTTCTGTGGCTCCTCTGGTCATCTCTTCTACTTCCTGTCTCCCTCAGTGCATCTACTCCTTTGGGCTACGTCCCAGAAGTTTCTATCAATTTTCCATCAATTTTCCCCTCTTGTGTCCCTTTATGTTTCTGTGTGTCCATTGCCAGGTATGACACACAGGACTGCTTCCGCCAAGTGGTGGCTCTGAGGGCCAGCGACACTGGCTTTGGTTTCTGGAGGCTACAGCCGCTATTTTATATTAGGGGGCATAGAATAAACACACAACATTCGTTGACTGTAATTAACCTGTACTCAGATGTGTCTCCTGAAATTGGAACCCCTTTCCTGCTTTCTTAAACTCAACCATCATTTCCAAGTGCAGTGCTTGGTAGCACGGCCCTCTCTCCCCCCTCCAGACAACACAACCCCGGAGGTGCCTGTCCCATCTCCCCAGACCACAATCACCTCTCACTGACGGATTCGTTTCCTTTCTCCGTGCTTCTAGCCCTTCCTCTGGGATCTAGTTCTCATCTTCCTACAGCCCGTGTGAAATCTAACTGCATGCCCTCTCGGCTTCTGGCCTCAGCTCACCGTGGCTGCAGCCTGGTGCCCACCCTTGGCCCACACCGGATCTGGTGCAAGCTGTTCATGGCTCGACTCCTCAGGATCTGATCAGGTGCTCCTCCTGACTGAGGTCTGCCTTCTCCTTCTCCTTCTCTTATTCAGAGGAAGCCCAAAGGACACATCTCTCTGCTCAGCGACCCGAATTACACTCCCTCTGTTGTACACATGTCTCTTAGTGCACCTGGCACCCTATATTATAATTGTCTTCCCGTCTGCTGAGGTGTAACAGCCTGCATCTTCCTCTCCTTTCTGGTGCTTAGGAGCTTTGGAGCTTTCTTTGCCATTCGTATAAAATGGAGCTGGGGAGTCACAAGGACGGAAGAAGACTCAGGTTGCCGACACCTACTTTAGGAGCCAACTCCCAGAACTAAGCCCATATAAAAGCCTGCTCTACTCTGAGGCCATTTCTATGGAGTAACTATCAATAAAATTGCCAAATATGACCTTACGACTAGATTTATGCAGTAACTGCCGCCATGTACCAATCAGAGACAGCCAGTTCCCCGCAACACCCAAAGGGCCAATGACTTTTCAAGGTAATTTGTGTGGAATTCTATGCCCTAATAAAATCCCCTAGACATATCTTGGCCTTTGCCTATATAATCCCAGGATGCGTTCCTTCATCGTAGATTTCACTCTTTTAGGGGTTTGATTTCCACATGACACTAGCATTTTTAAAAACAATGCATATATGTGTTCTTTTAACTTCCCACATACATACTTCATATTTTTGTACCCCTCTCCACTGCTTCATGTACCCTAAGAATATCAGACAAGGCATTGAATAGGTCTTGATCCAGGATTCCAAATGGAATGGAACATTGTTTCTTTCTGAGCTAGAAACAAAGGCAGTCATTACACAAGTCCATCTAAAGGGCCCAGGTACTCTTTCTGATGGTTACTAAGTAGAAACTTATCAACTGTATCAACTTTAAAAACAATCCCTGCTTGGGCAGATCTGTCTATGGGGTCCACGACAAGGATTTTTTCAGACGGTGCCAGGAACTCCAGGGCTCTGTGGGCTGTGCAAGCTTACAAAGGCTCCCCCGAGGCTGGATGGCTATGCACTACTGCTGAATGCATCACAGAAACAACTGGGCATGTAAAGAAATTGGACTTGAGCCGGGCAGTTGTGGCTCATGCCTTTAATACAAGCATTTGGGAGGCAGAGGCAGGCAGATTTCTGAGTTCAAGGCCAGCCTGATTTACAGAGTGGGTTCCAGAATAGCCAGGGCTACAACAGGGAAATTCTGTCTCAAAACAAAACAAAACAAAACAAAACAAAACACCTAAAACAACAACACCAACAAATCCCAAAACCCCCCAAAAGGAAAAGAAATTTTATTTTAATAGATATATTTTGATTAAAACTCTCTTAGTACAATGTAAGATTTTATAGGAAGAAGTTTATTTTTTGAAGACTTTATATATGGTGGAGTTTCCTTCTTTCTACTTTCTCAGGAGTGTTGGGAGAGAGGAGGCTAATTACCCAGGCGTGACTGAGTCACAGGATATTTAATTCATGCCTTGTGTTCAGGGAAGGACTGCGCCTGACAGTGCCTAACAGGATCTGCAACGTGGAAAGCCTGAAGGACACTTCTAGGTACTTCCTGAGGATTCCTACCAAGGGAGTCCTGGAAGCAGGGACTGGTAATCAGCCTCTAGAGCCAGCAGTGGCAGCCATAGGTGTGGTGAGGTGTCTAGAGAGGTGTCTTGTGGTGAGCTTGACGCTAGCACAACTAGGTGTGGCAACCTCAGCTGTCCTGGTGAGCATCCTCCCTATTTTTAGAGCGAGGTGTCTCCTGTTCATATCTGAAGAGGACTTAACTATGGAGGGACCCATTCCCAGGGTCCAGTTCTACCTGCTGAGCTTGGCTCTAACCACCAACATCCCACCAATAACTGTGAAAGTCCAGGAAAATGGTTAACTCACATTCTCAGTCATGATGCCAAGATCCTCTATCTTTCTTCATAACAAAACAAAACAAAACAAAAACAACAACACAAACAAATAAAAATAAACACCCCTAAAACACTAAAATACAACACAAAACAAAACCCCAAACAACAACCAAAACACCAAACAACCAAACAACAACAACAACAAAATAAATCCCCAAACCCCAAAACAAACATCATTAAAAACATTTTAGATAATACAAAGGCTAGGACAATTATTTTGTATTCCTTCTTTGCGCTTGAAGGTTGGCAAAGAAGAAAAGTACTTAGGCAGTCCCTTTTCTTTCCTACACATTACAGCTTTGGCTAAATCATCCTACATAAAAACCCAGCCTTTTTTCCATGTTAAATTTACATTTTCACTCCTGAACAGTCTGCTGTAACATTCTAGCCAGGAAATTAGAGAGGGATATTTTGGACTTTCAAAGGATTTTAGGGACTTAAAATAAAATTCTGACTAAAAGGCACGCTTACTCCAGAAATTGGACAGCAGATATAAAGTGGGGGACACACGGGTAGGCCCTGAGCAGTAAGCCACAGCGGGAGCCAGAGGAATTTAGCGCGCTGGGCCTACGGGAGGGGAGGTGGGTGTGCACCGAGTGTATGATGTACCCGGAATTCATCAAAGGAAGCTGAGAGAAGTCCCTTGGTGGGAAGGTGGTGAGGTTCTTAAGAGCAGAGAGTGATGTAATTCAGTCGGTACAGTGCTTGCTGAGTGTGCACAAAGAAGTAGACAAGGCAGTGTCCACTTGTGGTCCCAGCACTTGGCAGGTGGAGGTAGGATAATTAAGATCACCCGTGGCTACACACGGAGTTCTAGGGCCAGCTCGGGGTAGATGAGCTATTGGTTCAAGAGGAAACAAACAAGCAATCACTTGCACATAAGATAGGCTGGCTTCCACAGTCTCTTCTCTGCCCATTCAAATGCTGACCAAGTTTTGGGAACAATGCTACCTGGCAGAAATATACAGTTTTAAATTTCCAGCATCTATGTTAAAAGAAAAAAAAGATGTGATATTAATTTGAAGATAGCCAGCTGAGTTTATGGGTTCCAGGTCTGAGGGTTCAACCTACCATGAATAGAAAAAAATTTTTAAAAATGCATCTTTACTGAAAATGTATAGGCATTTTCCTATGTGTGTCCCTATTCTCTACACAGCATTATACATTATTTATACAGTATTTACATTGCATGAAGCATCATATGCACCTTATTTGATGCTTACATGAGGATGTATATCGCCTCTATGTGAACACAAATACCATTTTCTATAGAAGATTTGCGCATATGTAGGTTTTGGTACCCTGGAGCCAATCACCATTGATAATAAGGATGCGTATATATTTACATATATATTTTATTTAACCTCACAGAGAATATATTACCATTTTAGCATGCAATAAAAACGATCAGTGTTATGATTATATTTTCTTCATACCACATGTTTATGTGTATCTCACAGCTGATCTAGGCTCAGATTGCCCATTTTAAGGGATGATCTTTGGTAGCCCAGGTTGGCCAGGAACTGGATGTCTCTTGTGGTGACATTGAACTTCTGTTTCCTCTGCTTCCCTCTGGTTGTCTAGGATTCCAGGCCTATGTGCCAATGCCTCAGGTGAGGAAGTGCTGGAGACAGAACCCAGGGCTTGCGATGCACTGGGCTGGCTTTCTACCAACTGAGCATTGTCTATAGGCTGTGCATTACAGGTGCTTGACAGCCACCTGTAGTTGGTGGCTCTCTGTTGGACAGCACATGTGTCCAGCTAGACCAGGCCTTCCTATCTTGGAGGCCACATTCTCCTTTTCAGTAGGAGAGTTTCTCACCAATGACTCCGGTTGCTGACAGCTTGATTTATTTCCTTTGTTAGCTTTCCTGTGACCAGAAGAGTTCTGCCGGGACTTCCACCTCATGGAGGGACACACTCTCCTTAACCCGGTCTCCTGAGAGAGCCTGTGTGTGAACTCTTACGCTGGAAGGGGAAATAAGCTGGGGGAATGTCTCTCTGATGTTGTGTGTGTGCTTGTAGCTTCCAGCCATCCTGTGAGGCTCCACACAGGACGGAGGAGGCAGGGATGCCTCTGAACCCCCTTTTCCTCATTGTAAGTGAACATAGCTAGTTCCGACTGTGTTAGCAAATAGATTGATTAAACTCAGAGCCAAGCAGCCCAGTACTACATTTATACCTCTTTTCCCTTCAGTTGTAATATATACATGTGAGGTTTGTAGCCCCTTACACATTTTACTGTCATGCCAGGAGGAAAGAAACAAAGCCATTAGAATACATTATCTGTGAGACTATAGGGATCAGCTACCATGTTGTATTTTGTGGCCCAGAGAACTCTCAGAATCTGGGGGGAAATGACTCAGAGGAGCACCCCAAGCCATGCAGTAAGGCTTTAGTAAATGCTAGTCATTGCTTTGAGAGGGAAGACAGTGTCCCGTAGCCTGACAGCCTCAGACCATGGTCAGCTGTCCAAATCCTTCCAGACAAAATGGATTATTTTTCTGGTGAAAGGTATGGATAAAAGCCTAAATAAACTGACTGCAAGGCTAGCCTGACAGAATAGCTCGTACAGTCTTTGCTGCTTGGGAGAACTGCAGAAAGTGTCATTATCATGATACTTTGTTCAATCTAGCTCTGCAAACACACTGTGCGACTGCTGCAGCATCTGTAAGCAGAAAGATGCAATCTCTGCACCTCAGATGGACAGGATGCAATTGGGGGCAGAGGGCAGGATACCACCTTTGTGTCTGTTCGCATCTTTACATTGCACGTGTGTGTGTATGTGTGTGTGTATGTGTGTGTGTGTGTGTGTGTTCATGTGTACAGATGTGTGTGCCTGAGTATATACATGCATGTGGAGACCATGGGTCCACATGAGGCACTTTTCCTTGATCTCTCTCAGTGTATGTTTTTAAGACAGGGTCTGTCACTGAGCTAGGAGCTTATTGATTCAGCTAGGAGGCTGACCAAAGACCTGCAGGGATCTGCCTGTCTCTGTTCCTAACCCCTAGTGCTGGGCTTACAGACACAGCCGCTGTGCCTAGCTTTTATGTGGACACGAGATCTGAATTCAGGTCCTCACGCTTACACACAGACACTTAAGTAACTAAATCCGCTCCTCAGCCCTGTTTAATACATAAACAAGTCCAATCCCGGGCATGACTCAGCCACTTAACTAGCTATGATTCCTATAAAAAGGAGATGGCATTGTTATTTATCATAACTGACTGCCCTGCTCCTTCCTGTACTGGACACATGGTCTTTGCGAGGAGGAAGGATTTAGTCTCAGGAAAGCTGGAGGAGGCACCGAGAATTTTAAACTCATTTAATCTTTAGTTATGTGTATGCACGTGTGTGTTGGCGTGTATGTCAGAAGAATGCCCTGGATCCCTGGAGCCTGCTTCACACTTGGTTGTGAGCCACCCGAGGTAGGCACCGGGAACTGAACTCCTGTCTTTGCAAAAACAGCATTTGCTCTCAACTGCTAAGCCATCTCCCCAGCTCCATGGAGCCCTGCTACCTGCACAGCAGGCAGATGGGATTGCCTCCCGTCACCTTCTGCCTTGGGTGTCGGGAGCGAGGGTATATGTGTATGTCAGAGACTGCAGGTATATAAACAAGACTTTGTAACCTAAAGTCCACACTGTCAAATGCCCAGAGGTTTTTACAGAGAAAGAAAATTAATGCAGGTTTCAGGGCTAGGAAAAAAATACTGACTTGGACTTTTGTACATGCCTCTGAGGTCAGTGCTAACCTCATGTTAACCTCATGAGTGACCATGTTCTTTCTCTCTATCCCTACCCCACCAATTTTTTGGTGTTTGTACACGTGTGTAAGGACAACCTCTAGTGTTGTTCATTAGACTCTGTCTACTTTTAGTCCATCTGTCCGTCCTTTCTTCCTCCCCTTCCTTTCTTCCTTCCCTTCCTTCTTCCTTCCTTCCTTCCTTCCTTCCTTCCTTCCTTCCTTCCTTCCTTCCTTCCTCCCTTCCTCACCTTCCTTCCTTCCTTCCTTCCTTCCTTCCTTCCTTCCTTCCTTCCTTCCTTCCTTCCTTCCTTCCTTCCTTCCTTCCTTCCTTCCTTGAGACAGGATCTCTCATTGGCCTAGAACTCATCGGCTAGCTGCCCAGTGAGTGCCAGAGATCCCCCTGTCTCCACCTCTTCAGGACTAGGATCAAAAGCACAAGCCATCACATCTGGCTTTTTACACAAGGGTCTAACTTAGGAACTCATGCCCACAAGGCAAGTACTTTGCTGACAGAGCCTCTCTCTGCTCCTAACCATTTATTCCAAACGGGCAACACACTGTGATTTTAGAAAGGCTCTGGGGAGCAGAACAAGAGGACATGGGTACTACTGAAGAAGACTC
The DNA here is from genome assembly GCF_947179515.1 of Apodemus sylvaticus. Classification (NCBI taxonomy): domain Eukaryota; kingdom Metazoa; phylum Chordata; class Mammalia; order Rodentia; family Muridae; genus Apodemus; species Apodemus sylvaticus. Next base: position 107,903,271 of record NC_067480.1, read on the forward strand.
AGGTCCCAGGAACATCTTTTAGGGCCTCTTGTCCCCGACAAGTGTTATGAGCGTAGAGTTAGCCGATATGTGTTCTCTGAATTCTGTTAACCAGAGAACCACACACCTCCCTGAGGTTTCTTTACAATGTGAACCATAAAGCCAGCCCCACCTCCTAGAGTGTCATTAGAGACAACACGATAGAGGAGGGGAGTTATTAAGAGCACTGTTGTATGCATATGAGGAAGTTTTCAAAAGAAATGCCCCTCTGCAGATTTATGTGCTGTCTATGAAAGGGTTGTCTGAATCATAAAGGCTCACCCCAACCCAGCCTCAAGTGGGCGTGTCTTCTGGGGGGCGTGGGCACAGAGTGGTATGCTTCTCCTGACCCTGACTAGAAGTTCCAAGAACTGGACCCTGACTACCCTTCTTTTAAGCATGAATTCCAGTCTCATCTGCACAGCGCAGCAGTAGTATCTAGGCAAACATCTTACATCATTCCTTCCCATTGTTTTTCCCCCCAGTGGCTAATCTGTGGTTTTTAGATTCATTCTTCAGCCTGCAGGATCACTACCCATCTCCCCACCCGTCTCTCTAAGGGAGTCTTGTGACTAAGGAGGGTGTCTTCAGAACACAGACTGGGACAGTCTGCCTGACTCATGCTTTGGAAAACTGGGTATCAGGGTACTAAAGAGTTGTTGCCATAACACTGGCAGGAGATGGAAATTCTTCCTCAAGCTTGACTCCACGTGTGTTGATTCTGGCTAAGCACTCTAGCAAAAGAACGAGCCAAGGCCTTTAACTCACTTGGGAGATATGACCTGCTTGGGTGTTCAGTAATGAGACAGTGGAAAAGTTTGGTATCCTGATAGAAACTGCCAGCAACTGTTTAAATCAGTTTAAGCACCTGGTTGTTCACATCTTTACCCATCAATTTATAAAGTTCCCATAGCTCACCTACATTATTTCTAAGGAGAGATTGTTTCGTAGTGCTGACAGATTCACATTAGCAGTCTCTAAGTGGGCATAACTTAATTTTGATTCTGAGCTTGGAGAAACCTAGTAATATGTTTTCAACTAGGTGATAACTGTATCAGTTAATTGAAGGAACTGAAATATAACATCTGAATTGGGACTACAAACTATAAATGCTTCCATGTCGTACACAGAACATGGACACATGACGAATGGGCCACATGACGAAGGGGCCACATGCTTACTTAAGACTCATTTAGTGACATCATCAAAAATACATCTTATTACCTGTGTTCTTAAAAGTGAGAGAAAAAGTGTGTCACCTTCTGATGAATGTTAATCTTTTCCCTAGATCTGCATTAATTAGAGAGTCTGCTTTTACAGGATAAGATCTCTGAGGGATTTTAAACTGAGATTAAGCTTGTGTCTGAGTCACAAGACCTACGGAGGTCTTCCACCAGCCTGAGGCCTGTGTCATTGGGGACCCTGCTCTCTGTTCCTCACCCCATAAGCATGGGTAAGAGGCAGGGCCACAGTCACAGGCAGTGGGGCTGCCATCTACAACAGTGCTGACCGCTATGGGGCCACTCTTCAGCGCCACCACAACACCTCCTCTGTTCAGAGCTGTTCCCAGGCAACAGATGAGTCTCAGGCAGCAGCAAGTATGGAATTCTTCTCAGCTCTCTTTTGCTCCTCATGGGACTCCCAAGACACAGGACAACCTCCTTGCATGGAGCACCTGTGTGAGTTTGTTAGGGAAGTGGCCGACTCTTGCAAATAACCTTCTTGGCTTCTGAACAAGCTCCTGCATTGACTACCCAGACATTGGGAACGTATCCATGGAAACCTCTAAGCAGGATTTGCTTCAAGGTATCTCCCTTCTTGTCTTATCCCGGGTGCATTCTAGGCTAAGATACTCATTCAAAACCTCAGCAACGGTGGTTGGCAAGAGGGTATGGAGAGAAAAGGAACTCACAAAGTATGTATATATATGCACGTATGTATCATGTATATAGGTATGTAAATAAATTATATATACACATATAATTTAATTTTATCCACGTGTGAGGAAGTGCTTCTGTGCGTGCAGGTATCACCAGAAGAAGGCACCAGATCTCTTGGAGCTGGAATCACAGATAGTTGTCAGATATCTGATACAGATGCTGACGAACCAGGATTGCGTCCACTAGAAGATCTCAGCAAGCATTCTAAACTAAGGCACCTCTCCAGCCCATAGAGACTATAGCCTCAAAACATATTCACACTCTGGTTTTTATTAGCTATTAAATTTTCATTTTGAGTCCATTGTCAGCTTGGTTTAAGAGGATAAACACCGACTGACCAGAACACAAGGAGAGGAAAACAAAGGGTCTGGAAAATCCAAGGACCTAGGTGGTGTTCTAATGGAAACTCAGAGCTGTGTTGCCAAGAGTCAATGTGTTGCCTGTGGGTGGGGGATAAGGGGGAAGGAAGGACAAAAAGACGGGCAGTCTGTCTGCTGAGCCTGGGCTAGCCTTCATTCCAGCAAGAGAAAGTCGCCTGGTCTTAAAAAGCTCAGATGCATGCTTTGAGAACTTGAGGGCCCTATGCATTTCATTGGCTCCTCCGCCATTTTATGACAGGTGCTGACAGACGGCCTGCCTGGGATGGGCAAAGGAGAGAGGAGATAGAAGCAAAGACAGGATATGTGTTTGAGTGTGCCAGACGTGGGCGTGCACCCAAGGTGATGGTGGACGGGGACAGCTAACGCTCACTCGCATCAGGTACACTTCAGCTAAGGCCACAGGGACAGGCAGCACAGAGGAGGTGTGGCTGTGTGGACTTTGAGCCAAGGTCGTGCCCAGGGAACAAAGAGGATCACCCAAAAACTTAACAACACCGTGAAGCCTGACACAGCAGGGAGTGTGGAGGGCTCTGTCTACATTCTTACTAGGTATTCTCATTATCAGCGACCAGAAGAAAACATGCAGAAACACTATAGCTACTTCTTTAGGCTCAGTAGTGTGGCTTTAGACACAGATTCATGCGAAGCTACCATGAGATGCACAGGGGTGTCTTGAACCTCACCCCCACTCTGCCAATAGGAACGTCTTTGTTTTCCACACTGGATGTTGGACCTGCTGGCAGATGCACCACGAATGTGCTTGATCACTGAGCCAAGGGCACGCACGCAATGCCAGTATCTGTCGTGACTGTAGGACAGTGCTGAAACCAGGAAGTGGCCCCTGCGATCCGGTAGAGTGCTTATTCAGGTTCCTGCGGTTACGTACGCGCATGCGTGTGCATGATCGCACGGAGACGTGAGACAGTCTACCACCCTAAGTCACTGATCTCACTGTCTCTACAATGTCCTTTTAGGCACACTCGGCAGGCACTCCTACCCTAATCAATGGTGCCTGAGATCCTGTCTAAATCTTCGTACCCTAGGTATTGCTCGGAAGCTATCTCCATTGAGAATGGAGGAGCTCCGACTCAGCCTACATTCCCTGAGACACGTCCAATTCTTTGTTTCAACAGTTCATACTTTTTACTGCCGATTAATATATAATGCTGTGAACATGGAGTTAGTTTCCAGCTTGGGACTTTTACAAATAAACTGCTATGAACCTTCGTGTACAAGTTTGCGTGAAAATAAATTTTCATTTATCTGGGATGTATGCCCAAGAGTGTGACTTCTGGTCCATTTTTAGCCATAAAAAGAATTGCCAACCTTTCTTCTCTTTGGCGTGGCTATAGAGTTTTACATTTGCAGGAGTGCTGTGCTTGGTGAGCCAGGTCCTCTTCATCCTTGCCAACATTTGCAGTTGGTGTATTCTTTATTCTGGCCAATGTGATGGGTGTAACAGTAACATATCAAGGTTTTGAGTTAAATTTTCTTTAAGACTCAAGGATGCTTGCTGTCTTTCCTCTGCTTCTGTATCTGTCATCTGTGTAACTTGAAGTTTTTTTTTTTTTTAATTCTCAAGTGTTTGGGAGCTCTTTATGTGCACTAGGTACACATAACTTTACTGAGAAATAGATTAGTATATTGGAGCAGTTTATACATACATACTATACAGATTTTTGTTTTGTTTTGTTTTTAGTTTTTGGTTTTTTGAGACAGGGTTTCTCTGTGTAGCCCTGGCTGTCCTGGAGCTCACTCTGTAGACAAGGCTAGCCTCAAACTCAGAAATCTGCCTGCCTCTGCCTCCCAAGTGCTGGGATTAAAGGCGTGCACCACCACTGCCCGCCCAGCTACTATGCAGTTTTAAGGGATTCTGATATCCTCCATGGGGCCTGGAACCACCCTGCGCTCTGACATCCAGGGATGACTGGATCTTTGTCTACTGTGAGTAAATTCATCATATGACGCTAGAGGGGGAGACTGAGCGGGCTTGTAGACCCCAAGCAAGCCTTGCCACGGGGCAATGGCGTAGAATCTCACTTGAGAAACAAGAGAAAATGTCACAGGAAAATCAGGAGAAGCCACTCTGGGTTCACCCACAAGAGCAGGGCTCACATTAAGAGTAACAGCTGAGAGATGCACTGACTGCTCTTTTGAAGATCCTGAGTTCAAATCCCAGCAACCGCATGGTGGCTCACAACCATTCTAATGAGATCTGACGCCCTCTCCTGGTGTGTCCGAAGACAGCTACAGTGTACTTAGACACAACAATAAATAAATCTTTAAAAAAACAGTAATAGGAAGCTTATTAGTTTTTTGGTGCTTCATGTGTGGTGTTGGGGGTAAGGGCAGGAGTGGAGAATGAGGCCAGAAAAAAAAAACGGGGAGCTGGGGTATAGCTTAGTGGTGGCCGAGCAAACCCCAAGACTTAAAATTCCCAGTTTTGTGGAAAGAAAAATGACAAAATAAATAACCAAGGGAGGAGTACAAAAGGCCAGTCTAAAAATCTGAACATAAATTTGAGGAGCCCCGTTATCAACCACCATAGTGGAAAGCAGCAGTAGAATCCCGACTATCCTTTACGTAAGTTAATTTGCGTCTATACGGCATGCACCCAATCTCATCTGACATGAGTTAATTTGGCAGGATCATACAGATGAGGACCAAGAAGCTGCTGCTGGGAGATCAAGGTTCCCCGGAGGGAAAAGGAGGAAACAGGAAAGACTCCCTGGCCAGCAGCCTGGGACACCAAAGGGACAGAACCCTGAGAGAGAAGCCCTGCTAACGGAACTGAAGGGAGAGCAGAACTAGCCGCCAGTCTTGGAAAGAGTAAACCAGTCTGGTGAACACAGTGCAACAGGCAGGGGTGGTGCTGGAGAGGAAGCCGAGAGCTAAATCCTGATGAGCGAGAGAGACAGAGACACAGAGAGAAGGGGGAGGGGAGAGAGAGAGAGAAAGAGACAGAGACACAGAGAGAAGGGGGAGGGGAGAGAGAGAGAGAGAAAGAGGCAGAGAGGGGGGAGGAAAGAGAGAGGGAGGAAGAGAGAGAGAGAGAGACAGACAGACAGACACTCTGCCATGGGCTTCTGAAACCTCCAGGTCACTACAAGCGACTGACACCCTTCTTCCAACATGGCCACACCTCCTAATCCCTGTAGTTCTACCAAGTTCCACTTCCTGGTGACTGAAGTGTTCACCTGTATCTGCGAATGGGGGCCATTCTCATTCATACCACTACACAGCTTCAGGAGGTTGCCCAAGCTGATGCGAACGAGGTTTGAACAAAGGTTAGTGGAGCAGGAATCACTAAGATCACAGTCTCACTACAGTGTCCTGTCTGCCATTGTATTTTGTCCCAAGTGGCTGCTGCTCACGGGTAGTCAAAGTCCAGAACTGTGAGACAGAAAACTCCAGATACAACTCCTGGTTTTTAGCTGTGTTTTGTTCTGTCTTACTGGGATGTGAACCTTTCATTTGCTCTGTGTATCGGAGTTGCATAAGTCCCTTGTCGCAGGCCTTCTACAGCTATCCTGGTTCCCAGACTCCATGGCGCATTCAGTGGCAGAGGGGACTGACAACATTCACATGACTTATATTAGGACACGCCCTAGAACTGCTCGTATTTTATCAGTAGTTACTCTCTTGCTGTGCCAATTTTCCAAATTAAGTTTTACCATGAATAGGTATGTACTGGAAAAACATAGAACACAGAGTGTGGCTTGACCTGTGGATTCAGGCACCCGCCAAGAATCCTGGAACACATCCCTGAGGATAAGGAGGCGTTCATGTGTAAAAGGTCTTGTCCTCAGAATGGTACTATTGAGAAATGGTGGACCATTTAAGAAGTGAGTCCCAGTTGGAAGAACTGAGGTAGAAGGGGTGGCGGTTGGGGGTGTGGGTGGGGATGCTATCTCTGGAAGAAAATGCTGATCCCTGGAAGTAATGGAAGTCTGAGCTGTATCCTTGACCCTCCCTCTGTTTCGGGCCTCACATCCTCTCTCCTGTTCTCTTGCCACAATGATCTGCCCTGAAGCACCGCCTACTCCAGAGCTGGACAGTTGTTAGGACCATATCCCTCAAGCTACAGCTAAACACATCTGTCTCTTATGAAGTCAGCTACTGCAGCTGTCTTGTAGGAACGAGAGGTTGACTACTACACAGTGGCTGATCAGTGTGGCTGTATTCTGTTTGGGTAAAATCTAAATCAGTGGAAGAAGAGACTCCAGGGAAACAAGACAGGACTGGCAGGAAGGGAGGGACGGATGAGGTCAGAAGAGCCAGAGAGGACCAGACATGCCTTCTTTTGAGATGAGAAGGAAGCCAGTGTGGGACAGGCTAGGAGAAGCTGAGGCTGACAGGAACAGAAGTTCAGAATGAGGCTCCAAGTGTACTTACTGCATAGACAGAAAACAAAACTCTCTGTGGCTGAAAAGAACTCGTTATCAGGACGCTGGTGGAGCCATTATGTACCTGAGTAATATCATCACCCAGGAAAGTTAAAAACCACAGATTTCTTGGCCCAAGTTTAGTCTCACTGCAAAGTCTCTGGTGGAGGAGGGCCAAAGCCTTGCACTTAAGTGTCTTCCATGATTAAGGTAATCAAGCCATCCTGAGAATCTCCTGAATTAGAACATTCTCTTCTTCTGTCCCTCTTCCTCTGTTCCCACTCTATTTTTGGTAGAACTGAAGAATAAACCTGCTTACAGCAAGCTCTCTGCCACTGAGCTGCATATACTCCCCCAGCTACCTTGCCCTCCATCTGTCTGTCTGTCCATTCGTCCATCTATCAACAGATTTCACTGTGGCATTTTCGTGCACACTTTGCTTTTGTTGGTCCTGTCCTGAGAGTGCCTTTTGCATTTTTATTTTCATGTCCTGTTTTATCCCCTTCTACCCTCCAGGCCTTCTATAAAGCTCCTTTCCTCCTCCTAGTTTCCCGGCCCCTACCCACATTCACTCCAACACATAGACACAGACACACATACACATACATATGCACACTTATATACATATGCCCCCACACAGAGACATACATACATGCATGCACATACATACATACATACATCCACACTCACATACCCTCACACACACATACAGCACACACACAGACACACATCCAGCCTCCCCACATACATACATACACAGACAGGTATGCACACAGACACATACATGCACATACACATGCACACAGAGATACACATATAGATATACACACATATACCTCCCCCCACACAGACACACATACATATACCCATCATACACATACATATACACAGACAGACAGGTATACATATATGCACACAGAAAAACCACATACACACATACACACACATGCATGGACAGACACAGATGCACATAAGTGTGCACACATACACACACATACATGCACACAGACATACACATACATGCACACAGACACACATAATACACCACCACACACATACATGCACACACACAGACACACATACATGCACATATACAAAGACACAAATTAGAAGATATGATTTGCACACAATAGAGGGCTGTGGTTATTGCCTTTCTGGGTCTGGGGTGCCTCAAAATACTACTTCCCACACACATTCAATTTCCTGTAGATTTCCAAATTTTATTTTTCTTTATGGCTTAAGAAATATAACATAATTCTATTATATATCCGCCACACTTTAATCATCCACTCCTCATCTGATGGCGGCTAAGCTGATTTCCTTTCCTCTTTTTGCTTTATTTTGAGATAGAATGTCACTAAGTTGCCTTGAACTCACCATATAGCCATGGTTGGCCTTGAACATGAAATTCCCTTGTCTCAGTATCTTTAGTTGTTGGCATGACAGGATTGGACTTAGTCATGATTTTCTATCATAAATACATTATCACAGTTACAGGAGCACAAAATGATAGAACTATTTGAGATGCGATCGTCCTATGCCTAGGCTGGTGTCTTAATACCTAGACTCAAAGCAATCCTCCTGCCTCAGCCTCCTGAGTAGTTAGAGCCAAAAGCATGTGCCACCACTGTCATCTTGTATTAATTCTGATTTGATTTATTAATATTTCATTTTATTTATTCGGCTATTCATCCATTGAGAGAGAGAGAGTGTGTGTGTGTGTGTGTGTGTGTATGTGTACATGGGTGGCTATGTGCTCCTGTGTGTGGTGTGTGTGTGTGTGTGTGTGTGTGTGTGTGTGTGAGAGAGAGAGAGAGAGAGAGAGAGAGAGAGAGAGAGCAGAAGTCAGAGGCTGAAGGTGGATATCTTCCACTCTCTGCCTTATTTTTGGGACAGGATCACTTACTGAACTCGGGGCTCACTGTTTTGGCTACCCCCATAACCAGTGAGCTCCAGGGATCTTCCCATCTGGGTGTCTCACCACTAGGCTTACAGGCATAGACTGCCACACCTGGTTTTTATGTGAGTGCTGAGAATTTGAATCCAGGCCCTTGTATTAGTTTGAGTTCCCTATAGTCACAGAATGTATGGGCAGTCTCTATATAGTTAGGGAATTTGTTGATGACTTACAGTCTATAGTCCAACTCCCCAAAAATGGGCAGCAGCAGCTGTGGATGGAAGTCCAAGGATCTAGCAGTTGCTCAGTCCCACGAGGCAAGCAGGCAAGGAAGAGTGAGTTAATCTTCCTTCTTCCAATGTCCTTATATCGATCTCCAGCAGAGGGTGTAGCCCAGATTAAAGGCATGTGGGTCTCCAGCAGAGGGTGTGGCCCAGATTAAAGGCGTGTGCCTCCATGCCTTTAATCCCAGATGATCTTGAACTCTGAGATCTCCTTGTCTTAATCTTCTGAAATTCATAGCCACTATGCTTCAAGATCTCCATGCCAAGATCCAGGTCAGGAACTTATATCTCTGAGCTTCCAGATTAGGATCATAGGTGAGCCTTCCAATTCTAGATTGTAGTTCATTCCAGATATAGTCAAGTTGACAAACAGGAATAGCCACTACAGCCCTCAAGCTTGCCTGTAACCACCATACCCACTGAGCCATCTCCCTATGCCATAATACTTTAAAAAGGTCATCGGAGGTCTGGGGCCTGTTTATGACGGTAGCCAAGAGATTGGATGGAGGGAAACCTCTTTGGCCGGGGCACACCCAGGTACTGCTGGAACTGGCCATCAGCTCACCTGATGACTTTCTTTGGTTATCTCTCCCTTCAAAACTGTACTTGTTTCTCGCCGACAGCCACGGCTGGCCATGTGGCTCCCTGCCCCCGTGGTTTCCACCTGGCTCTGGCTGTCGGGAGAGAGACTGGCTTTGAGAACGTGTTGAAATCTTTGCAGTGGGATGCATGCAGAATACCACGGTTCTTTATCTGAACCTATCACACCATTACTTTAAAAGAGCTTGTAAGGGCCGAGAGGAAAGGCAGATGAGATATGATGATTTTTATTTTAGGAATTAGAATGCATCTTATCTGGAAAGCCTATAATGAATTTGGTCCATTTCACGTATCATCAGCCTATTGTCCCAGCAAAGATGAAGAAGTTGAGTCTTAGAAACAGGAGGCTGAGCTTTAGGGACCTGCAAAGGCAGCCCTTGAAAAAATAGACCCAGAGTGCAGACTCTTGTCTCTCACACTAAATAAAAACATGATCCAATGTTGAGGCCGCAATCCTAATGCTGCCACGTGTTAAACTGTAGCTCTTGGCACAGATAGAAACCTTGCCCTGTATAGGAAGGACACTCACATTAGAACGCAACAGCCAGCACAAACCTGCTGGCCGTTCTTCACCCAGAGCCACCCATGCCTGCAGGACTGAAGATAAACCAGGAACATGAAATGATTCTTACCCTGTTTAAGGCTTGATCCAGCAGGGGCTTGGCAGGTCAGAACCTAGCACACGTGATTTAAATCACACGCTAAACATTCCAACCATCATTTTTCCCCCATGCATAGTTAAAACTCCATCTCCCAGGAACAGCGTTAAGTCTGTGACACACCCAGGATGCAGGTAAGAGGTTTCTTGGTTAGAGTAATTTGTCTGGTTAGAGATAAAGGACGAGCAAACCGTCCCGAGCTGTCAGTTAATATTTTTAACTCGAAAGAAAGAAAAATCTGTCTTCTTGCTTCACAGCCAATCTGTGTTTTTCAAACAGGGCAGATTCCTCTCCGTATCAAGTGTCAGATCGGTTTCTGCTTTTTAGCACAAGACAAACAAGAAGTTACCCACAAAGTTTCAAGGGCATCTTAGAAACGAGAGCTGAAGTTAGTACCTTTCCTTGCTATCCAATTGGCAAAGCATCTTGCAGAAAAAAAACAAAACAAAAAAAACAATACCTGCAATTAATAAACCAAGTCCCAGGGCTTAAGGATCTTCACGTTCCAAATCTTCCCTTCCTGGATAAGTAGAGCCACACAGATGCAAAGAACAGCCTCCCTTACCCCCCTCAATCTTTCTCTACACCCCCCCCCCCCCGACTCTGGCCAATATTCAGGCTCAAGAGTCCACGAAACAGATATTTTCCATTCTATGACCTCAGTTTTAGGAATTCTTTTTCTTCTTCTTCTTCAAAATTTAGCTATTTTACTTGGCTGCTCTCCAGCATTCATTCTTTCTGCCTCTTTTTCTCTCTTCCCATCTCCACTTATCATTTATTCCTTATTCATCAGCGCTTTGAAGACACTCCAGTCAAGAGTCTATGCGCTGTCTGCAGGGTGTTAGAATTAAGTGAAACTAATGGGATTTCCCACTACATTTGAATTTTATGTAAACAGCAAATAATATTTTTGTATATGTTTGCCCTAAACGTTGCACAGGACAAACACTGAAAATTATTCCTTGTTTATCTGAAATTCAAATTGAACTGGGTGTCTAGTATCTTATCTGGCATCTCTACTCAGAGGTTGAAGAGCGGGATAAAAGAACCAACAAAGGCACCATTTACACCCCAGAGGAGGGGGACTTTCTGAGCGTCCTCCTGAATGCTCCTGGCCTTGGAAGCCCTCCATGGCGTCCCTTTAACAGTGAGCAACACGCTGGACTGAAAGCTCCCAGCAGCGTGGCATGGACAAAGTCCAGTGGAGGTGCTAGGCTCTCCCAGCCCCACCCAAGGCCAGCACTTACACAAATGCCCTCAGGTAACAACGAACCCCAGTGCAGCTCCCCACCATGCAAGCCTGTGTCTGAGCTGATTATTTATTCAAACACTAAACATCAATTTGGAGTCTTCTCTGCTCAACATTTGTTGAGAGGCATTTGGCATGATCAGTAACAGTGACGATTAGAAAGCTAGTTAGTTAGAGACACATCAATATTTATCGTTTTGGGAATATGCTGAAGTCTAGTAGCCAGAAAAGACAATCTACAGAGGTATCCTGAAAAGCATGGCCCCAGAAGTCAAACTAGGTAGAACCCTGGCTCAGTCAGAAACCTCTCCTGCATGGATGCCTTTTCTGAGAAGGCCCCCACCCCAAGAGCCTAGAAATGACATGGGCAAAATGCTCAGAAGCGATCAGTAATCCTGGTGCGTGGGCTCAGACTGCCCAACTTACACTAAAAAACGAGGCAAGAGGCTCCCTATTTTTGAAGATGGCCCATAAAAAGAAATTTTGTCTGTGGCCAAATGAATGTTCGATCCTCAAATCTATAAGTAATTTCTGCCTATATTTTCTATATATACTGATTTGAAAAATATTTTTAGAATGTATAGCTTCTAAAATGTTTATCATATTGGTCTAAGAAGCAAAGGTTTATGGTTATTATTTTGACTCAATTATTGCCTATTTTTCCTGTTTTATTTCTATTATCCTATTTATTCCTGAAGATTCAAAACACACACACACACACACACACCACACACACACACACACACCCTAATACGCCTTCTGTCTTATATGCCTTAAATATAAGTAATCTAATAGATGTAATTGGTCTTTTAATTTTTGGGTCAAACAAATCTCCAAGTGAGATCACTCAGTGACTTGTGTTCCTTCTGAAATTATTCCTTTTCTGTTGTTATAACAAAACACCCTCACTGGGAAATCTTTCAAAGCTAAGAGGCTGGCTTGGGTCCAAGTTCTAGAGGGCTCTGGTGTCAGGTTGGTTTTGGTGAGGACCTGGAGGCAGAAGGCAGTAATGTAAGGCTCAGTCACATCACAAAACTAAAAGCCAGAGAGATTCAGGCGTCAGGCTCAGGGTTTAAGATGCCCAAGAAACCAGCATCCCCAAGGAACTGAAGACTCTGCCAGGCTCCACCTCTTACGTTAAACGTCCCTTAGCTCACTTCTGTATCACCACACGAGACATCAGCTTCACAGAGCCCATCTAAACACTGAACACGCCTTGAGGCTACTTTGGGTGTCAATTCCTGTTTGTATTTTTGTTGTTGTTGTTGTTGTTTTTTTTGTTTTTTGGATTTTGATTTTTTTGAGACTGGGTTTCTCTGTATAGCCCTGGCTGTCCTGAAACTCACTCTGTAGACCAGGCTGGCCTGGAACTCAGAAATCCACCTGCCTCTGCCTCCTAGAGTGCTGGGATTACAGGCGTGCACCATCACTGCCTGGCCCTGTTTGTATTTTTAATGAAATCCAGTGTCCATGGACAAAGTACTTTTGAAATTTAGAACCTTGGCCTGAGGGCTAGGGATGGCTCCGTGGATAAAAACACGGGCTGCTTTTCTTGAGGTTGGGTTCCCAGCACATATACTGTGGCTTACAACTGCATGTTACTCCAGCTCCAGGAGGTCTGACGCCCTCTTCTGGCCTTTTTGGGGGCTGCATGCACATGGTATGGAGACATATGGAGACAAACATGCATACAGGCAGTAAAACAACAAAACAGAACAAAATCCAACAAATCTGCCTGTGGCACGTGTACTTGTGCTTGCTGGGTCTCTACTTCTATAAAAATGCAAGTGTAATGTCTACTCTGAATCGCTGTGAAGATTCTGAACTAACTCACCCCAAGGGCAACTCGCTGCTTTAGTTCACACTATTTTAAATAACACAACTGGTCTGCATCATAGTATCCATTTAGCATAAGTTTGCCAACCTGTGGTCACTAAATAATCTCTTCTATAGCCTGAAGGCTTGAAATTCCATACAGTCCTTATTTTTAAATATGCAAAGTGTTAAGAAAGAAAACAACCTAAAAAGGTGAGCGTAGGTAGGCATGTGTGTAAAATTTCTGTCACCCGCCCTAACCATGTATTTTTTTTCCCCTGTGGTTACTTCAGCCATGTCAGACTAGAGGCGGAAGGGGGTAATTCTCTATGGCAGGCCCTTGGCTGCAGCGGCCAACACATTTTACATTCTCTGGTGAGATCCTGTAGGCATGGGTTCACTGTGGTGCCCTGTGCCAGCAGAGGCCCTCTGAGGTGAGCAGGTGGCTGAGGCTGGGAACTCACTTGCTGGTAAGAGAATTCCAGACTTCTTGGCTCTGCCACACTGTGCAGGCTCCCGCAGGGCAGGCACTAAGGCCTGGGGCCGGCTTTCCCTGTATCCTCACAGGCCCTCAGAGGCCTCTCTCTTGTCAGTAGGTGGGGGATGAAGCTGGAAGAGCTTTTTAGGGAGCAATCAGTCCACTCCTTTGTTTAGCAATGGCATTTCTTCTAAGAACTGCTCTTCTCTCCAGAGGTCTCCTGTGCCAGGCCACAGACCTAAAGCAGTGCCTGTCAGCAGCTCTGGAGCTGGGCAACCAGCCAGACTCCTGGTGCTGCTGCTGCCAACTGTGAAACCTCAGGGAGCCAGCTCCTGCTTGGTGATAGATACAGTGTAATAATACACCTCATCAGACTGTCCTGTGGACGGAACGAAACTATGTATCCAGTTGAGCGCCTGGCACAAAACAGGTGTTTGATCTGGGGAAATGTCTCAGGTGCCAGGTGTACAGAGAGGGTATGGGGGACAAGGGCAAGGGGCATCCAGTTTGTAACCACTTCAGCTGTGCATTTCAGAGGTTTCCATCTTAGACTGTGTGGAAGAGAGAACACATTCAGCTCACAGTGATACACTGTGGGGGAAAGTGCACAAAATGTACAGTAAATGTGTTCCAATGGCTGCTGGGTTCTCCTACCAATTTATTTACTTGTACCGGGACTTTGGCACTGTGTAAATACAATGCTCTGAATGCTGGGGCTGAGGCTCCTACAAACAAGCATGGAGAGGAAGCTGTGGGGAAGGCAGGGCTGTGCCAGGGGAAACAAAACCAATCTATTAACGTCAGGAGATATTTACTGTCGGTAACAGTCAGCAAATGTGGTAACAAGGGACATGTTCCTTCCACAGCCAAACATCTCCTCCAAAAAAAGGAGGAAAGAAGTTAGCGTCTGCTAAGGCCACTGAGAACGCAGAACAGCAACCGAAGTCTGCCAGGGCAGGCTCTGAGGCCTGAAAGGGCTCATGCCTTCTTCTAGAAGGGTGGTTCTCAACTGTGGGTTGCAACTCCATATGTGGTCACATGACCCTTTCATGGGGGATCTTAAGAGCATCAGAAAACAGATATTTACATTACGATTCCCAACAGCAGCAAAATTACAGTTACGGAGCAGCAATGAAAATAATCTTATGGCCGGGCGGTGGTGGCGCACGCCTATAATCCCAGCACTTGGGAGGCAGAGGCAGAGGTAGGTGGATTTCTGAGTTCGAGGCCAGCCTGGTCTACAGAGTGAGCTCCAGGACAGCCAGGGCTACACAGAGAAACCTTGTCTTGAAAAACAAAGCCAAAAACAAACAAAAAAAGAAAGAAAGAAAGAAAGAAAGAAAGGAAGGAAGGAAGGAAGGAAGGAAGGAAGGAAGGAAGAAAGAAAGAAAGAAAGAAAGAAAGAAAGAAAGAAAAAGAAAGAAAGAAAGAAAGAAAAAAGAAAGAAAGAAAATAATTTTGTGGTTGGTGCTCATCACAACATGAACTATATTAAGGGTCACAACAGTAAGAAGGTTGAGAACCACTGCTCTAGAGACTGTCAACTGTAAGCACATGCCCATCACTAGCTGTGCATGTGGTCTTTTTAGGATCACTAGAAAATTCCTCCCACCACACAGCAGTGCCATCACAAGTCTGTGACTAGGTCCTACAATCTTCTGGGTTTTGGTTCTTTAACTAAAAATTATGTAGGCCCCATGAAGATATTTTTGAGTCCCCTGGGGAGGGCTTTAGGGGTGTGTACAGGCCAGTCCTGTTCCAGCTGGGTAGCACAGAACAAGGGCTCTGGAGATGGCCCAGTGGATAAAGTACTTGTGCAGCATGAGAGACTAAGTTTTGATCCCCAGAACTCAGGCCAAGCTGGATGCAGGAGCAGACATCTAGACATCTGTAATCTCAGTGCACTAGTGCGAGATAGGAAGCAGGTTCAGGGGAATCCCTGGAAGTCTAAGGAAACAAAATCTTCACAGACTGGCCAGCCTTTCATATGCAGAGACAAGCAACGGAGTAGGAGAAGAGGAGGCTCAACACCAGAAGCTGTCCTCTCATATGTGCACCATGACATTTGTATGCCATCCCCGACTCCAAGATTTAAAAAAAAAAAAAACAAAACAAAAACCAAAATTGCAAATTCAAAGCTTGGAAAGTCAGAGATAGTCTAGGACATGCAATGAAATGCTATTCAGGCTTGGGAAGGAAGTTGTTCTGCCACATGACGTAACATGAACTAAACAGAGATGTCTGCTTTTAACCAAAAATACTGTATTTTAACTTATATAAAGTACACAGGATGGGCAAATACAGACCTGTACGTAGGTAGGCTGGGTCTGGGGCAGGATCAGTGAGATGGGAAACTACATTCAGCTGTTGAGGGCACTGAGTTTTGAGATGATGAAGGACCTGTCAGCAAGCCCCCCGACAATGTACCTCATGCCACCAAATTTAAAACAGGTCAGGATAATGAATCTTACATTGTTGTTTGACGCATTTGTGAAAACCATATTACAGAATCCAGGAGAGGAACAAACAACCAAACACCTTGGGCAAGCTAGATAAGGTTTGAAAGGAAGTGCATTTGATGGAGTCCAGGAAGGGAAGTAAGAGGCCCTAGAGAACCAAACAAAGGACACAGAACGGACTCTGCCATTTTGCTAGAGGCTTCTCTACAGACCCTTGGGTCGAGCCTCCCACCAGGCCTCAAGGCGTGTTCAGTGTTTAGATGTGCTCTGTGAAGCTGATGTCTGGTGTGGTGATACAGAAGTGAGCTAAGGGATGTTTAACTTAAGGGGTGGACCTGGCAGAGTCTTCAGTTCCTTGGGGATGCTGGTTTCTTGGGCATCTTAACCCTGAGCCTGACGCCTGAATCTCTCTGGCTTTTAGTTTTGTGATGTGACTGAGCCTTACATTACTGCCTTCTGCCTCCAGGTCCTCACCAAAACCAACCTGACACCAGAGCCCTCTAGAACTTGGACCCAAGCCAGCCTCTTAGCTTTGAAAGGTTTCCTCCAACCAGGTGTAGGCTCACAGAAAACAGAGTTTCTAGTTTTGTCCTGGATGGGCAAACCTTATTGGCATTCCCACATCAGCAGGAGAGTTGAACCAAGGTGATCTACTGCCTGATCTCCATCTTGGGCATGTCTTATCCCCCACTGCCATGCTGACTTCTGCAGTGCATGCAGACTGCTCACAGTGGCCTGTAAGAGATCACGCCTCATTCCTTCACAGACCTGCATCTACTTTGGGCTTCTGTATGATGAGTGTCTGAGGGCATCTTGGGGTACTGAGGGGCCCTTTGCTTAATATTTCATCCTTGGTATTTGAGAGCGGGAGAAACAGGATCTGACCAGCCTTTTCCAGCAAGGGCTGTTTCGTTAGCTTTCTCAGCTCTCTAGCTTACAGGATCTTGGCGAATCACTTACACAGATACAGAGAAGAGGTCTCCAGGGACAGACACCTAATAAGCCAAAAGTTCGGACACAATTCATCATTTTACACATGTATTACCACAGCCAAAATAAATACCACCATGGTTTCAAGTTTCTCAGTGGAAAAAAAAAAGATTTTTTTTTTTGAGGGGAAACCATTTTCCAACAGACTTTGATCAACTTCCAGATACTATTAGCTGACCAGTTTGTGTAACCTGATTATTAAATGCATATGTATAAATGGCACGTTTCTTGATATGTTGAGCTATCACTTCCTCCATTTTTAACATTTTTAAGGTAATTCTGCTCTGAGCATGGAAAATCTCAACGAGCCCTTTCCATCCCTATGAACATCTTAGCAGCAGGCTGCACACAAGGATGCCAGGCTCAGCCAGCGGGGCCCACACCCGGTCTTTAAGGGAAGTCCCTGGAAGCACTGCTCCTCACCTCTCCTGGCCATGCGTGCTCTCTGGAGCGAGGCAGAGCTTTTGCATCTGGCCCTGCCCTGTGGAGGCTTGGGGAAGAGTTTGTTCTGGGCATCATCCATGGACTATACTGATACTGGATCTTTCTTTTCTAAGCCCTGGCCTCACTGGAAACCCTTTTAAAAAAACTTTGTACTAGTTTGTCTTTAATTCCTTTCATTGTTTCTAAGTTCTCTACTTGTTTTAAAGGACAAATTAAGCTTCTAATAAAGCTTCGAATGGCCAGAGACAGGGCTGTTTTTGAGGTTTAATTCACCATAGATACTCTTACGATGGCAATAATGATGAGTTATTGGGTACCGGCTTGGTAATGGGCATTTTTCATACATTACCGTTGGAAGAAGGAACATTTCATGGGTCGCTACAATTTAGTCTAGCTTATAATAACTTCCAGCTTTTTTACTGTCCAATGTAGGCGCCTGGATGGGTGGTTCTCCTTCTGCCTCTTTTTGGTTATTATTATTATTTCTTCTTCTTAGGAGTTTAACCCTTTTGTTTAATCCAATCACCTTGATTGATGAAGGCCACTAATAATGTACATTCTCTCAAGGCACACTTACTCTGGCTGACTGAGGGACATCCACACATGGAAAGGGCCACTCTCTAGGGGGTTGTCTTCAGCCTGAGCCATGGCCTTTGGCTTGCGTGTACATCCCTTGTGGCTGGCAGTCCTCCAAAAGAGCCAGCTCAGCAGTCAGCCTCACTGTGGGCTGGGCAGGGTCTTGGAGATCTCCTTCTGGTCATTGTTCCTTGGAGGACTATCTAGTGGTCCCAGCCTAGCCTTCAGGTAATACACTAAGGCGTGATCTTCCCAGGATAGATGCTGTCTCTTAAGGAGCACATGTGAACTTGAGGGAGCAGCGATGGACACTGGATAGGAACTTTGCTCCTATGATTGAGGGCTGGGCTTCAGGTCCTATCTTCACTGCTTAATGTATTACAGCAGAGTAAGATAGTTACTGTCACTGCATATCATCACTGTCACTTGCCCGGTGTTGTCAGCCATTTTAACTCGATTCATAAAAATGATGAGGTAGCTGTGTTACACTATAGCTTTGTGCTTCCCTTGGATGAGTATAATTAATGAAACAAAACCTTTCATCTGCTTAGTGTCTATTTGCATATCTTCTCTGGTATCTTTGAGGATTTTGCCCACTTTAAACCATTTGTTGCTTATTTATGGACTTTCCCAGAGTTCCTTATATATTCTGGATATGTTATTTGCCAGATTATAGACTGCAGATGTACCCTTCAAACTTTTGGCTTGCCCTTTCCTTCTCATGAAATAGCTCCCTTTTGATACAGGTAAATTTATTAGGATTTTTTCTCTCTGTTGTCTGTTTTTATAATTTCTCAAGAGAATGTCTAGTTTCAGGCAATAAAGGTGCCACCCTTTAATTTCTCCTAGAATTTCTGTCATCTTGGTTTTATACTAAAGTCTATAACCTGTCTCTGCAACTGAATGAAGCAGGAGCCTCAAGCCCTCATTAGCTATCTTGGTATTGTTTGGTGAAAGGCTTTCATTTCCAGCCAGCCTGCTTTGCTACCTGTGTATGTAGAAAGGCAGCTGTGCCCACAGCTGTCCTGTGAGCACAGCTGTCCTCAGACTTGTATACCGGTTTATTACTTTAAGTCATTGCTACACTGTCTTCTTGTTACTTTAAGTCATTGCTACACTGTCTTGTTGTTACTTTAAGTCAGTTCTACACAGTCTTGTTGCTTTCAGGATTAACCAGGGATGCCCTTGCTCTCCACCACAGCTCTCCCGGCTGTCTATCTAGGTCTCTGCTTTTGGTTACTTTCCCATTAATGTGCGCCATTTCCTTTTCTTGTCCTGTAGGACTGACTAGATCTCCAGTAGGATGCTGGACAGTGTAACAACCACAGACAGTACTGTTGATTTTAGGAGGAAAACATTTGGATCACTACTTTTAAATGTGCTACTAGAAGCTGGTCTTAGTTTTTTTTTTTTGATATCCCCATCATCAGATTAAAGGTTTTCCAGTAGTCACAGTTAGCTCATTAAAAAAAAAAATCACTTATGGGAGTTAACATTTTTATCATGTACATTTGCTATACCTATTTAGATCAATGTTTTTATTCATTCATCAATATACTAACATATATCAATATACTAACATATATATATAAAACAATATATCAACATATGTGTGTGTGTGTGTGTGTGTGTGTGTGTGTGTGTGTGTGTGTATTATATTTATTTTTCAAGACAGGGTTTCTTTGTGTAGCTCTAGCTGTCCTGGAACTCACTCTGTAGGTAAGAGTAATAAATTCAGAGATCTGCCTGTCTGCCTCTGCTTCCTGAGAGCTGGGATTAAGGTTGTGTGCCACCCCTGCCCAGAATGTTAGTTCCTTTTTAATGTTAAAGCAAACATATACTTGTGTAGTAAGTTTTACCAAGTCATAGTAAATTATATCCTTTTTATAAACACCTGATTGGGTATGTTAATACCTTAAGTATTTTGCAAAATGCTTGATAAAGTATCCTGGATTATAACTTTCTTTATAAGGTTTACATCTGGTTCTGGTGTCAGGGTAATGTTGGTCTCAAAAATGAATTGGATTTACCGTTCTCCTTTATTTCCTGAATCTGTGGGATGCTAATACTTCATTGATAGTGTTTCACTGGTGAAGAACATTTTTTATTTAGAAATATGACAATTAGTCGTGAAACTACCTGACTCCGGAAGACCAGTTTATGAAAGGTTTGATTGTGAATTTAATTATTTAATAATACCCATACAGCATTCAGATTTTTGAGACAATTATGATAATTCTAATTCCTTTGCAAGAAAACCAGCTGATCTAAATTGTTAAATTAATTCCCAAGGAATGGCTTACAATATCTATTTACTGCTAATTAAAGATTCATAGGAGGTGTGAAGCTGTTTTCTCTCATGGATTGTGTTGGCAATTTGTGTTTTCTCTTATTTTACTAGGTCAATCTTGCCATTATGTAAATTTTGCTAGGCCTTAAAAAGCTTTTTATTAGCTATCTCTACTGTTTGGTGATCTCTATTATTTTTATTATATATGTTTTACTATTTATCTTAGGTTTAGTTTCTTCCGTTTGAAATTTTTATCACGTTTTTGGCTAACATATAAGATAATGAAGGCTTTTCATGATCACGTCTCTCTTCATTTAAAACAACGATGTATTTTTAGATATATGTGTATGTACTTATGTGGACACATGTACATGAGGACTGGCACCCACAGAGGCCTGAGGGGTGGGATTTCCCTGGAGTTTGAGTTACAGGTGGTTTTGAGCCCTCTTGATGTGGGTGCTACGAACTGAAACTGGATCTTCTGAAAGAGCAGTGTGTGTTCTTAATCATCCCTGTATTTCTGGTGCCTTGACACAGAAACAAGTAACTGGTATCAACCTTGGTCTTTCCCCCACAGAAGAAAGCAAACCTGTGAATTCCTGCTCTCCTCATTCTTTTAATGCGTCCTCAGATATTTTCATCGACTGCTCCTTTCCTTCCTGCTCAGGCACAATTGCCTCCTAACCTCACTTGGGAAGTGCCCTTTAACGCTAAGACTATTTAGAAATGCTATTTAACTTCCTGATATTGAGATTTAAATGATACTCTATCACTGCTGGTGTATAATACAATTGCTGTATATGATCATGGAGCATGAACTATGGTATTTCCAAACTCTGAACTTCTTGGTATTTCATTTCCATGGCTCACAATCCGGCCAGCTTTGACTGGTGTCTCTGTGCCTCGGGAAAGACTGCACCCTCTTGGTGATGCACCATGTGCACTTACGGCACAGTGGCTGCTAAGGTACATACATTCCACAAACTCTACTGTTTTACTTACTTTTCTCCCAATCACTATAGAAAGATGTGTTCAAAATCTACCTATAACGCTAGTCAAGTCTGTTTTTGTCATGACTTTTGAGTCTGCCTGTAATACATATTTATGAATATCATATCTTCCTCATTAGCACTAGGAAATGTCCTTTCTTCAGTGCTTTATAATGATCATGTCCTTTGTCTTAGAGACTATTTGGCAGCAGTATTAAATCATTTTCTCCAGTTTTCTTGCATTTGTTATATAGTTCTATTTTTTTTCCGTCTTGAGGCTTCAATTTATTTGTATACTTGAAGTATGGACAATATATAGACAATAATATATAAAGAAAATAAGCAGTCTTTATAGCCAGCATGGTATTTTCCCTGTAAAGTGGTGGTTTTAATGTATTTACATTTAACACAGTGGGTGCAGCTGGATTCACATTTACTGGTTTCCTATTGGTCATTGCAGCTGGAAAGTCACATGTACTGGCTCCCTATTGGTCACTGCAGGCAGATTCACATTTACTGGATCCCTACTGGCCATCGCAGTCAGAGTTACATTTATTGGCTCCCTATTGGTCACTGCAGTCAGAGTCATATTTATTGGCTCTCTATTTGTGTATCCTGTCTTTCATTTCTGCGCTGTCACAATTTCTGTTAATCTAGCTTTTAAATTTCTGCAGTTACATTTTGGCTAGCAAAACTCTGCCCAGCACAGCTTCTTGTAATATCCCTGGGCACACACTGTGGACATTTATTTTACAGTCTCAGTTGATGCTCCCTCCTCTCCAGTGTCTCTAGCTGTGTCAAGTTATCATAATACGAGCCAGCACAGCACTTCATCCCTTGGAGCTGGAGTTACAGGCTGTGTGGTGTCTGACCTGAGTGCTGGAACCAAACCCAGGTCTTCTGCAAGAGCAGTATGTGCTTTGACCACAAAACCATCTCTCCAGCCTCAAGGGTGACTTTACTCTCAAAGCTTGGTCCTTCTGGGCTTAGGGAAGTCAAAGTTTTACTCTACACCTCTATGTTGGGTAACAGGAGCTGGAGTCTCTGCTCCTTTTTAGTTTTCTAGTTAGGGCTCTTTCTACTGTGCTAACCAGCATCCCCCCACCTATGCAAATTAGGAGCTATTACAGCTCCTGCGGGGGGTTTAGATACAGAACTGGGGGCTGGGGAGGAATCTCCATCTCATGGCTTATTCCTTTATGAAATGTTTGCCCCTAATTACCACACACTCTCCAACTGTGGGCTTATCCTCCCACATCTCAAGCCACTGCTAGTGTGGTTCTTGCCCCTGAGTTCTGGCTGCTCCTTGTGCCTGGCGGAGTGCCCTCAGGGGAGGAGCCACACAAGGCTCACCCAATCCACCTTGCTTCCTTTCGGGGTTAAACTTCACTTTAAATGGTTAGACTTCAGTCTTGCACATACCTGGGAGTGGAATCCATCTAACGTGAGCTTTTCCATCAGTGACATAACTGAAACTCTTTCACAAGTACTTATGGTTTTGTTTGTGTCTAAATATTAAATGCCTCCTTTCAACTCTGTCTCAAAAAAACCAAATAAATAAATAAATAAATAAATGGCTCCTTTCGTCTTCTTGAATTCTTGGCTCATTAATCCCGGGGGAAATCTCAGGTATTTCCCCTCACCCCTCTGTCCTGTCATGTACTGCAGGTTGACAGCTCAGCATAATTAACAGTAAGAAGGGAAGGCACTTCCTTAGAAAGTGTGCTTTGCCTCCTGATGCTATTTGTTTATCGAGATGGGATTTGCTGTGTGTCTGTGACTTCCAGCTCTTCTGGAGCACAGCCTGTAGACTGGGAGTCCTTGGACCTGCAATGATCCTCGCATTTCTGCCTCCCAAGTGCTGGGATTGCAGGTGTATCCCATCATGCCTTGGCCAATTGTAGGCCACAGTTTATGTCTGCTCAGGCCCCTGGGAACGCACATAACTTTCCATCTATCTTTTTCTCTCCCTTTGCCCCATCCTCTGACAGTTCTACATCCTGTTCCTGTTAAATTCTGATGCCTGAGCATTCACTTTCCAAAGTCTGACCATCACTGTCAATGAAGGGCTACAGAGGACTGAAATATCCTCTCCCCCACAAGTCCACATGATGACCTTCTAACTTTCGTACGGTGCTGGCTATTTTTATGGAGCTGTGACGAAACAGCTCAGAGACAGAATTTAAAGGAGGGAGATGTGTATTCTCCTGTACAATTCAGAGGGTTCAGCCCACAGTTTGACCCTGTGAGCTTTGGCAGTGTATTAGGACAGCGGGCAAGTGGCAGAGAAGATTTTCACTTCACAGTGGTAGGGAAGCAGAGAAAGGGACAGAAGGGACCAAGAACAAGAGATCCTCAATGATTCCCTTCATAGGAGCTGCTAAGTCCCAGAGCTAATGGCTCCAAATCTTTTCTAATCATATCAGCTGGAGGTGACCAAGTGTTCAAAACTGGAACCTGTTGGGGGAGGGCATTTTCTCTCCAGACCAGAACTAATATCTCAGAATGTGACCTCACTTTGAGAGAGTATCCTTAGAAAAGTAATCATGTTCAGGCGAAGCCATCAGGGTGACTTCTAAGGTTAACAAGTTAGACCTTACTCCACATGGCTGGTGTTCTTACAGAGAGAGAGACCCAGAGAAAGGTGTATGTAAATGGACATGCTGTGGAGGCATACAGAGAGGAGGAAGTTAGCCCAGGAACTCAGGGAGCCACCCCTTTCAGCCTTCAGAGGGAACTCACCTCCCTGACCCTTTCATTTGGGACTGGTGGTCTCCAATATGTTGCCTACGCCATCCAGTCCATGATATTCTGTAACAGGAGCCCATAACGGCAGGTGTACCTCTCCAACAAAAAGTAGTTTGATAGTTTTAAACTTTGATAGTTTAAATTTTCCTTCTAATTCATGGCCTGACTTTGTCTCAAGACTATACATTCCTAAGGTAGGCAGGCTCTAACTTAACCTTTAAATTGGACAACCTTTCTGATCCTCAGATTTCTCATATGCAGAGTGGCTCTGCTTACACCTATAAACTCAAATGAGGGGTATATGTATAGATGTGTGTGTGTGCGCATGTGCATATGTGCGTGTGTGCGTGTGTGTGTGTGTGTGTGTTGGGTGTGTATGTGCTTATTTATGTAAGTATAGTAAGTATATACATATGATTAGGTCTATATAAAAAATCACACACAAAAATGTCTACACTACCCATGTCTAAGGCATCAGTCTTAAGCTGTCCATCACACTATATAATCCTACACAGGTACATATATAAATAATATCATGTATGAGAATGTCTACACTACCCGTGTCTAAGGCATCTGAGTCTTAAGCTGCTCTTCCTCTTGCCTGAGTGTAACAGAAGGTCTGGGAAGGGTTCTGAGAGACTCCAAGCCCACAGTGCCCTGCTTTTAAGAGAGCCCTGTAAGCCTAACTCTGTCTCCTGTGACTTGAGTGGCAACCATGATATAGGCAACAGAAGAAGGCAGAGGGGGTACCAAGGACTTGATATCACCAGAGGACTTAAACGTAATGCCTTGCATAACCTACTTAGTTTTTATACATTTGAAGAAATAAGGCATGCAGGGGGAGGGGAAACATTTCAGGGAGCGGATGTTATAGAAATATAACGGAAGAAGCAGGGATCACTAGCATCGCGGCAAATTGCATGAGTCAGACTGGTGTCTGGTGAGTGAGACTTTAAATATGTAAAGTTAAGTACAACACGCTGATGGTTTCCTAACATATTTCCGACGCTCTGCTCTTTTTATCTGTCTGTGGAACGAGACAGATGAAGATTTGTTAGGCATTTCAAAGACTGCTGCTTTCATAATAATCAATCCTCTTATCAAAGAACAAACGAATGAAACACAGCTAGCTTACCAACAGTTTACCCTCTAGCTGTATACATTTTTATCAAGTCCAAATGGTACACAAAATGACTAACTTCTTCAGCCACTCTACCCTTTTCAGTTCTTTAGAGTGCCTCCAGATGGCATTAAAACTCTTTCCCCATTATATTCTGAGGCATGATTTAAAATTAGCAACATTTTAATCATTTAGGACTGTCATGTTTGCCATTTCTGAGAAAAGACAGCGACGAAAGCCATTAGAACGTTAAAGGGTAATATCCCAAGAAACACAACCTATAGAGAGGCCTATTACTAAACATCTAGTCACTTTGTGTAAGACAGAGCTGTTCTATAGACGGAAAGAGATCTTGGACAAATAAGAACATGATACTAGACCATAGACTATGGCTGCTAGTGAAGGGCACTTCAGGTATTAATGAGAACACTGATCCCGAAACAGAGACAATCACAAAGTCATTTCTATAATAAAACATGTTCCATTCCCCCAAAGTAATCAAATTAAACATTTTTAAAGCGGAAGCCTGTGATGGATCGTGATTAAATAGTCACGTGCTAGTTTGTGCTTCAGCGGTGTTGAGTATCAGAATATGAGATAATAATTGTAATGATAATAATAATTAATAACATTATTACTCGACACTGGTCTGGAGCACACCAAGTAGCCTAGGCTGGCTGGCTGCTGAGCCCCATGGATCTGCCTAATCCCGCCTGTCCAGTGCTGGGATTATATGCATGTACCGCATGCCCCAGCAAGCATTTAACTGACTGAGCTGGAGCTCTGGTGCCTGACTTAGATATCACGTTAGCCATTAAAAACACACTTATGTTCTTCCAAGTCTGAGGGAAAAGAGATAATAACATAAGAACGAGGAACAGGTCCCTTCTAAGTGTCTTTTCTCATCTTTAAAAAGCGCTTTACTTAAAGACATCAATGAACTCTTGGGATCTTGGCGATATTTAGAGTTGCAATTGTCACATATTTCGGAGGTGGGACTGCAGATGGCAGGCAGGCTTTTTAAGTGACTTGGGTACTTCACAGTATGTGGCATGCAGGACAGAATGTTCCCCCAGGCACACGTGCAAAGTTCTGTAAATCTTATGTCAGTGTTAAAAGTCTCCAGCCAAATTTTAAAGGGCTTATCTCCATTCTCCCCAGTACAAACTCTCTAGTCTAATTATATTTCTACTTTATAAAGAAGAACATTAGCATTTGCAAGATCCCTTTCCTATGCTAAAGCCGGAAAAACCTCAAAATGCATCTGTACTGGAAAACATTTAAAAAGACATTACCATGAAAAAAGAGAACCATGGGCCTCCTTTCCACTATGATCACCACTATTACAAGATACTTGCACTGTTTCATTTTATAAGCATATTGAAGAACAGTCATCTCAGAGAGAAACTCAAGACACTTACGAAGTGTTCGATGTGCCATTGTCTGGACTCTCTGGCTCCGCATCAGCTTTCTCTTAAAAAGGAAGTGGAGAGAAAAAAACAAAACACCAGCATCAGTCTCACAGTCTTTAAGATGTAAGATTAAACATACTTCTATGCTCCTATTAACAAGCTTTCAAAGTGTGCAGCAGGAGGCTTTTAAAACATCTTTTATTGTTTGAGAACCGAATGTGAAAAAAAAAAAAACCAACAACCCGATTTCACTTTGGCAATACAATTGCCCAGGCACAGGGCCCTGATTGGTACCAAGGAGCTATTTGCAAACAAGCAGAGACATGGAGTGCAGACCTTGCCAGAAGATGAATTTCTTACAGATGGAATCAGTTTCTCTCTACTACGCTTTACAGAAAGTTGAAGGAAATAAACCCATTAGCGCTGTGCATTCGAGGCGCTCTGAACTTTGATCCCTTCTGCTAACACGAGCCAAATGGGGTCAGGCTGAATTAGAACTTGGAGAGAATTTCACAAAACCCCGAAGCCATCATCATGAGATGTTCAAGAATTTTACCCCCTGGACAACTCTGGCAGCAGCTTTTTGGGACTCCTAATAAAAGCAGAATACGATATAAACCAGAAATCCCTTCTGACCATCGGAGAGGCAAGTGACAGAACATTTCTGCGCGATGTGCCTATTGGAGATTTAGTTTCAGGAGTTTGTAAGCAGTCCAGATTCTTTTCACAACAGGCATAAGGCAATCCTTAATTCTGGACCAACTCGTGGTTTGAAATGTGCACCCTCGCTTTGGAAGGAGCTTCTCTGGCTTTCTGGCAATGGAAGGTAAGGGCTGCTCACCCTATGGTGTCACAGAGAGAGGGCTCTACAGCGCCAACCCAACAGGAAGGGTGGAGGAGCAGGGATGCATTAGTGGCAGCAGCAACTGAACTTCTTCGCATGCATTCATGGCAGACATCACACTTCCCAGCATCCTTTGCTTCTGCTTAGCCCCTTCTACCCAAGCAGTGGACTGTGATATCACTTGTCCTCTATCAACACTGGTTTGTGGTCATATCGCTTTGGGAACACCCTCCTGGAATACACAATGAACTGATCCTGAAGAATCTGTCCAAACTGAGCTCAAAGGCCTACTCTGTATTTTCTTGCAGGAGATTAAACAATGTTGAGGGAGGAAAGACAGTTATATACACATAGCTCAGACTTAACTGTGGTGTGTGTCTTTACTGTGCCAGAACACTCTGGAGAGGCAGCTACTCAGTCCAAATCCCATTCATTAAGGAGAAGGGGGTGGGGGGAAAAGCCACAATAGCTACTTTAATACCAACCTGACTAGTTGGTGCCCAACCCAGGTGAAACAGGTTCAGATAAAAGCAAACACGACAGACTGTGGCTTGCTCTAACACACTGAGTTGAACTGGGTCTCCTGGGCAGAGCTGTGCCAGGCTCATTTAGGAGACATGTAAGGTCTGATCAAGGGGCCCGCACGCTGGAAAATAACCTAATTTAGCCCTTTCCAGAATAATATTCCCAGAACAACCACCATTCCTGCCACAATCCTAAAACACAACCGTAGCACCTGTGTTATGTAAGACAAAATTAAATGAAGGTTTAATCCTTATATACATTGACTCTCCTCTCTCCCCCAAGTATGGAGGAATGGGTTACTTTTCCCAGAGAACAGCTGTCAACAGTTACTCTAAGGCAGCATTACAATGGAGGATATTAGACAGGCTCAGCAGTGCTAGACAGTAAACATTTCCAACAGTTCCTGTCAGAAAACAAGGAATCATTATAAGATAAAGGAAGACCTCATTTGGGCGTCTCCGCGAATGTTTTACCTTGACCGACAATCCTGCCAAGGAGCCAGGCTGAGAGGACCCAGGCTGAATTGCACATGGGGTCCAGGGGCCGGAGGTACTGTGGGCTGGCTTTAGTGTGGGCACGGAGCCGGTGCTCATTATCCCTGCTCCTAGCAGCATCTATGTTGTGGCAACAGGGCAAACAGAAGAGGTCTGGACGAATAGGAAGGAGAACATGGGCCAAATGGGACATGCCCAGGAGATGTCTGATAGTGGGTGCTCTCGGCAACCTCGGTGCTGAAGGGACTGGCACTCTCTGGGGAGAAGCATGGCCCGGATTGAGACAGGAACTGCAGTTTCTTTTCTTTTTCTTGTCTTTCAGGGAGGAAAAACCCAAACAAACCTCAAGCAAATTAAACCCCCAACATCTTTGAGATTTTAGGTGATGCAATTTCTGAAGTCAATTTGAAATGTTCAGGGCACGAGCTACTGAGAATCGTCACCGCTTCAACCAGGCCTCCAGGGAAAGCCACAAAGGGCAGTCAGAAAGCCTCAGGACCAAGAGTTTGCAGGTGGCTGCTGTGCCCCACAGAGAGGACTCCTGGGAGTCAGCTTATATTAGTTCTTGGATGCCGCTGCTCTCTGTGGGGGGAATCTCCACATTGCTCATTAAATGGTAAGGCAGAAGAGGTGCAGGGTGGTCATTTTCACATGGGAATAGAATTCCAGAGAGGAATGAGTGAAATGAACCACAGAAAGCATCGTACGGATATCTGTGAAAATGCATTAGGAAATATGCGAATGTATATAAAGATGTTAATCTATACGTTGTATATCTATCATCTGTCTGTCTGTGTGCATGAGGGTGGGGCATCTCTGGGAGTTGTGTGTGTCTGTCTGTGTGTGTACATGGGTGCTGAGGACAATCTCTGGAGTTTGTTCTCTCCTATCATCTGGGTTGTATGGTAGATCTCAGGCATTGAGTACAGGTCACCAAACTTGGTAAGAAGCACTTTTATTCACTGAGTCATCTATCTATCTATCTATCTATCTATCTATCTATCTATCTATATCTATCATCTATCAATCATCTACCTACCTATTATCTATAGATGATCTATGTATCTATTTCCTATAATCTCTATGTATCTATTATCTATAGATGATCTCTCTATGTATCTCTTATTTATAATCTCTATGTATTATCTATATATAATCTCTCTATTATCTAGATTATCTATACTTATAGATAATCTCTATTATCTATAGATTTTCTATACATATAATCTCTATTATCTAGAGTATACTGATAGATAATCTTTCTATTACCTAGATTATCTATACTTATAATCTCTCTATTATCTAGGTTATCTATACTTATAATCTATTATCTACAGATTATTTATATCTATAGATACTCTCTATGTATCTATTATCTATAGATAATTCTATAGATAATCTGTTATCTAGAAGATTATCTATCCTCTCTCTATCCTTTCTATTTTTCTTCCTTCCCACTCTCCACTGATCCACCCATCCACCATATGTGTGTGTGTGTGATACACATGTTTTCAGTGTCACATGAGTCTCCTGATGCAGTGACTCACATGGAAGTAGAAGACCCTTGGGCTGAGTGTGGCTTAGAACTTCTAAGGTACAGTTACTATGGAGATGAATAGAGTTGAGGCATAAAACAAATCGATCACCCGACAGGTCATTTAAAACATTATAAAGCTTCCTTTATAAGTGATTACACACACTGGGGGCTGCTGTGTGCCCAGTATTCTGCCTGGTGGAGGTGAAGATAAAAAAAAAAATCTGATTTCCATTCCTTTCAAGACACTGAGTGCCCTGCTGGGTGTCATGGGAACCATCTTCCTGACAAAGAAGAGTTTGGAAAGGGAATCAAATCGACCTGTGGAGTCCATGGCTTTCTGTGTCCTATTGTTGTTGTTCTGGTTTGATGTTTTGTCTTTTTATTTTGAACATGAAGTTGGGTAGATAGGGAGGTTGGGAAGATCTTGGGGCAGGGGAGGATGAAAATGCTCAAAACACACTGTTTGAAAAGTTTAAAAATAATGAAAAGCACAATATAAAGCAAACACTGGCAGGTGAGTGGGGTCTAGCGAGACTGTGAGGGGCTGGGCCTTGGTACTGCATTTTTAACTGAAATGTTATTGAAATTACTAAAATACTAGATAATATAATAGATTATAAGTATGGATAACCTAGATAATGGAGAGATTATAAGTATAGATAATCTAGGTAATAGAAAGATTATCTATACGTATAGATACTCTAGATAATAGAGAGTATTATAAGTATTATAAGTATTACAAATACATATAGATACTCTAGATAATAGAGAGTATCTATACGTATAGATAATCTATAGATAATAAAGAGATTATCTTTAATACTAGAAAAGGTCCCCACCCCTACCCCACCCTGCTAGAGCTGCAGCAGGCTGAGATTTCTCTCAGAAGAAAACTGCCATCCTATGACATTTTTCACATGTGTATCACAGGTAATTCATGTGCACAGCCAATTGTATCACAGGTAATTCATGTGCACACCCAAAGTGACTTTGAGCGAAAAGCAGTAACTTCACCTGCTTCTGTTAATTGTTACCCTGCAATTACTACTCTAAACAATGCATCTACTCTAGATAACATCTAAGCTGATTCATGTAATAAACTCTCCCTCCATAATTTTCACTAATTCAGTTTTTTACTTTTAGCATTTTCCTATGTATTTATGACTGTAAGTTTATTTAATCTTTAATTTCTCACATTAAAAATGAAGTCAAATTTAATGTGTGTGGATGTTTCTCCTCCTCGCACATCTGTGGTCACAGGAGTGAGGTGGCTCTAGAGGAGAGAGTATCAGCTCTCTAGGAAGAGGATAAGGACAGTTGTTAGCTGCCGCCTGGGTGCTAGGAACCAAGCAGGCGCTCTTAGTGGCTGGGCCTTCTCTGCAGCCCTCAGCTTCCGTTTTTACACGATGTACACTGAGGAGGCTCACTCGCAGCTCCTTCCCTCCCGCCCTTTCTCTCTCAACTCTAAGCAGCTAGGTCTTCCCCTTTATGCTGTCAAAATTTAAAATAGTCATATTCTGTTCAACCATAATCATTAATGAACCACCTTCGTTAATACGAACTAAGGGATTATTATTGGATTTGCTTATAGGCCAATTAGAGAAATTACAAACCTATCATGAGCACTTAGAGTCTATACGAGCATTAGATAATACCGAACAGGGCAGTGAGGGCCGACCCGTGCAGAGGAGGCCAATGCTCCCATGCATTTAAGCTGAGTGCTTGCCACCCTTGCATTCCACTGCTCCATGGGTCAGTCCTGCTGAAGGAAAGGCCAGGCAAGTCTTTCTGAAAGATTGCTAAGCAGTATGTGAATTTAACGCACATAAAATGTCTATGTAAATGATTTGGGAACAGAAAAAAAAGTTTTTAATTAAAATGAACTATGGGAAACGGTCACAAGTGGTCTAGTGCGCCACCCAAGTGCTTCCAGTGGGTCCCATGCTTTTTCCTGCCCTTCTGCCAAGAAGCTAGAAAGAAGATTCCAGTTCAACCTTCCCATTCCTTTCTGGACAGATGTACCACCAGGTACACATTCCTTGGTCACTGCAGCTTCTCACTGTATATGAATGGAACGGTACTGCAGTCTGCAGTCTGGTCCCCTGAGACTTGCTGCATGTGAGCAGGCTTTTCACATGCAGCTGCCAGGATGCGCACAGCCTCGGTGCGGGGAGCAACCCACTACAGAGGTATACCATGGGCTTCTGCCCGGACTGCTTGTGATGGGCATTTAGACTTTATCTTTGTGAATGATACATTGGCAAACACTTATGGACACTGTTCCAAGAACAATATGAGCTTTGGCAGGAGGGCTTTCCTGTCCTGGACTGGAAAATCCAAATTTACAGTCCTTTGAATATCCAAGTGTAGAATGAGCTCTCATTTGCAATGTCTGCCCGTCTCTGAGAACTAAAGAGATGCAAACTTTGGACTGACTCTTCTGCATTATTTCTTAACACCCACTTTATATTTAATGCAGTGATTCATTGTCCTAATACAAACGGTGAAATTTCAAACACCAATTATAAGCCTAAAATAATAAGATCGAAGCATCCCATGTAAGCCTTTTACCTCCATCCTGTTATATTTGACTGAACTATGTTTTTAACTTTCAAGAAATGGTATCAGTCAATAGTTTCCTTTGATGTTTTCATATTTACTGAGGATACAGAAAGAAACCTCATTACCACCATCTAAAAGCACACAGTCTTACTGGCCTCTTAAAAATACTTGAGGTGATTTTTACATGGGGTGCAGAGGCAATTTCATTGTTTCTCATTCCAAGTATTTGGCACAAGGCACTCGGGTCTCCACACTGACCACAGCTAGCTGCAGTGGGACTCCAGTTTTCACGGACTCATGGTCTGTCACCCACCTTCCCCTGCTCCTTTCATTGCATCGATTTGTTTTCAATACTGATTCGGCAAGGTTCAAACTTTGTTCTTTACATAAAGACCTACCACGCTCATCTTTTGCTCTACAAATTCCAGGCCCAGCCTGCCACCTTCCATATATACGGAAGTTTGAACTTCGATTGGCACTGTACTGAATCTACAGTTCACTGTGTAAAGAATGCTAACCTGTATCTTCTAATGCCCGTGCCTGATGCTACATCATCTGTAATATTTCTTAATAGTCTGTTAAAAGTTATTAATTCTAATGATTCATCTGTGGGGTTTTTCAATGTTCTATCTATATATCGATGATCACTTCACTCCTGGGAAACAAGTTCGGGGATTTCCACCCTAATGAACACTTTTCTCTTAGTTTACAGCTGTGATCAAGGAGTCTATCCTGCTGGGTCCATTTGAACTGGCCCTTTTGCGGAAGCTTTAGAAGATACGAGAAACACTTGAACTGAATCTGAGAAAGATTCTTCCTTCCAGCCTTGGATAACTGTGCCTGTGAATGAGTTGGTCTTCCATTCCAAACTTAATTGACATTTTCCCATAAATTATATATATTGAATTTTATCAAGTATTTTCTTCATGCCTTGGATTAAACATATTTTCTTTTCATAATTACTACAGTGAATTACATTCATAATTGAACAGAATCTGATTTTGAATTACTAGGACAAATAGGACTTAATTATTACACTTTGAGATGTATTTTATACTTTGCTAGATTTAATAATCAAACATAGTCTTAGGATGCTTGTGTATGGGATCACTAAGAAATTGGTTTACATGTTTTCCTTCCTGTACAGATCTTGTAAAGTTTTGATACTGTGGTTATGCTGACTCGAGCAAGTGGGGAATGACTGCCCTTCCTACAAGGCTCTCCGAAAGTGGGTGCCAGCTCAAAATTATTTCCTCCTGTGTTTGGTGGAATTCTTGGTAGAAAGCAACCAGTTTTACCACGTATAAAATGATTTTACTTTTAAAAATGATTGAGCCATTTTTAAAATAAATGGTTGTAGGTAGGACTGCTCAGGCTAGGTGTGTAAAAAATTTATATAAAATATGTAATTTCTAAAATGAGACAATTATAATATTAACATATACTATAATTACTGATTTCATCTAGTTTTGCCTTTGGTTATATAGGTTTTTGAAATAAAATATTTAACTTAAATATCTGTGAATAGCCACACAAAGGAGCCGGGAGAGTGCTGAATCTCCTGGCTCTGGGATTCCATGGGGCTGGGAGCTGGGATGGATCTCTGGTCCTCTGCTAGAGAGGTGACCAGTCTTGACTGTGAGGCCATCTCTATACCACCTAGATTTTCAGTTGATAAGTTCCTTCAGCTAACTGCAGCTATATGTCCACTGTCTGCTGATTTCCACAGCTGCACTTGTGAGATCAGCTTGAATGTTTCTTTCTTACAAAATTTATTAAAGGGTACTTGTCTTAGTCAGAGTTTCTATTCCTGCACAAACTTCATGACCAAGAAGCAAGTTGGGGAGGAAAGGTTTTATTCAGTTTACACTTTCCATATTTCTGTTCATCACCAAAGGAAGTCAGGACTGGAACTTAAGCGGGTCAGGAAGCAGGAGCTGATGCAGAGGCCATGGAGGGATGTTTCTTACTGGCTTGCTTCCCCTGGCTTGCTCAGCTTGCTTTCTTATAGAACCCAAGACAACCAGTCCAGGGATGGCACCACCCACAATAGGCCCTCCCCCTTGATGACTAATTGAGCAAATGCCCCACAGCTGGATCTCTTGGAGACATTTCCTCACCTGAAGCTCCTTTCTCTGTGATAGCTCCAGCCTATGTCAAGTTGACCCACAAAACCAACCAGCACAGTACTTAAACCTTTCCCTCCTCCATGTCTGGCAGTAAAGTGCACATGTGGACTTCTCTCCATTTACCTCTTCATGTACCTTTGGGTTAGCATTCCATCTGGTTAATTCTCAGCTGCTGTGTTCTTCACCACTCCCCCCACCCCCAATTTTGGGGGTTCCAGGCAGGTATGTGGTGCACTTCCCTGCCTCATCCCTGGGCTTAACTTCCATGCTCTGCTTTTGGCTTTCCTGTGCTGCATTCTTCATAATTTCTTACCTTCACTTTTCTCTTTTCTTAAGATTTATTTATTTACATATAGGAATGTTCTATTTGCATGTATGCCTGCATGACAGAAGAGGGCTTAAGATCCCATTACAGATGGCTGTGAGCCACCATGTGGTTGCTGGGAACTGAACTCAGGATCTCTGGAAGAGCAGTCAGTGCTCTTAACCGCTGAGCCATCTCTCCAGCCCTAAGTTCAGAGTTCTGATTCATTGGTATTTTTTTCTCAATAATTTTTAGTCTGATATTAAACCTGCCAAAGGAAAATTTAATTTCTATATTTTTAATTTATAGAAATGTGTCTTAACACTTCTTCTCTTGCTCCTTATCCTACCTTCCATCTTTTCTTATATGTCTGTAAGAACTCACATTATGGTCTTTATAATTCTAATGTCAGAATTCTGTTTTTACTCAATCCATGTACAGTCTGTGCTTTTCCTTTTACATAAAGTGTTTTCTTTTAAAAAAAGATTCATTTATTATATTGTACACTGTATATTATATTATATCATATATTATATTGTACACTGTAGCTGTCTTCAGACACCCCAGAAGAGGGTATCAGATGTCATTACAGATGGTTGTGAGCCACCATGTGGTTGTTGGGATTTGAACCTAGGACCTTCGGAAGAGCAGTCAGTGCTCTTAACCGCTGAGCTATCTCACCAGCCCTACATAAAGTGCTTTTTGAATTGTGTACTGCTAATTTTTCTTGGGGGGGGGATGCTATTTAGTTTGAGGTTTATTTTTCATCCTTTTTTCTGGTGTTCCCTACCAACCAGATCTTGGAGCTGAAGTTTTGTTTTTCTTAGCCTTCTTTGATCGTCCCCATCCATGAATCAGAAAAACAATGAGGGATTCGATTGTGGATGCCACATCTGTGGCTGCGACCACAGCTTATTGGTTTTATTGATTATATTTTTAACTTATTCAGCACCCCTCCCCCTGTCTTCCTGCAGACTGCTGCCTCTGAGGCCACGGCAACTCTCTGCGCTCACCACTGTTCAGTGTTTTGAGCAACAGAGCGATCAACTCTAGGGAGGTGTCCATTTTTGCATCAGAACACTGATGGACTTTTCTAGAACACCCATGCCTTGGGAAAGAAGGGCTGCTGTATAAGACAGGGCCGTTGCCTAGGACTTCACAATAGAAGAGGGACCTGCAGGTGAGCAGAGAGCCCAGCACCCCTTCTTGAATACTTTCCCTAAGAAAAGTGGAGATACTTTACTTTGGGTGTGCAGAATTTTTGGTTAATTGTCTTGCAGAGAAAAGTTTCCTCCCTTTCCCATTACCAGATTAGTCCCACTTCTTGGGTCTGGTATCATAGAGTCTACTCTGTTTCTCTTTAGGAGAGCTAGCCAACTGTTCATTATTAGAGCAAATATAACTGTGGTTTGGGTTTTCTGAGCTTTTTGAAAGGAAAATTAAATGGGAAGTTTATGTGTGATTAGCTCGGATGGGGAACTTAGGATGGCATGTGTGGACTAGTTCAGGGGTCCATCATGACCATCCATGTCTGTTCTGCCCTGTTTCCATGGAGACCTAGAGTCCCCCCTCCCCCAACAGGCTCCCAGGGGCTCTTTCCCCATTCCAACAACTCGTATTCTCTGTTGATTATTTTTCTGTGTGAGTTGTAATTTGGTTGTTTAGGCTGTTGGTCAGCAGGGACCCATCTTTCTGTTCGTAAGGTGTCATTCTTTCCTGAACTCAGAGTGGCTGCCGATTTAGTCCCATTTCTTTAGCATCATGGTCATTGAGTGAGGATTCCAAAGGGGAGGGGAGGAAGTACTTAAGATCAATTTGGCCGCCATGTGAACAGGCATGCTCCCAACTTGTAAAGCACAGACGTATGTATGCCTTGTGTTTTCAAATGTGAATAAACAGTGACATATTTAACATCTTAATATTATAAAAATGGAAGCTTATTAAATATTGAGTAACTTGTCACAGAAGCCTTACTAGTTCCCACAGGTGGCTGTGTCCCAGAAAGCCCAACAGACGGTGAGGTAGGTGCCACGGTGCTAATGTTCCCCCACTCAACCTTTTGCTACCTGTGCATGCATTTTAAGGTGCTTCCCAGCACAATGTGCAGACATCTTTCCCTTCAAGCCCGTCTGCCTCACAGATGTCCACTGGACGAGTCTTAGCTCCACAGACACACTTAGCAGCTCCAAGTGATTTTTATCTTCCTACAGAGCTTTGCGAGAAGCTCCCAGCTCACTGACTTCTCGAGAAACAGACACAGCCCAGTCAGTCCTTGTGAGTTTGCTTTTAAGGCACAAGCAGGTCAGCTTATATATTTTTAGTTCCGCAGACAACATTA
The DNA here is from genome assembly GCF_947179515.1 of Apodemus sylvaticus. Taxonomy (NCBI): domain Eukaryota; kingdom Metazoa; phylum Chordata; class Mammalia; order Rodentia; family Muridae; genus Apodemus; species Apodemus sylvaticus. Next base: position 107,940,737 of record NC_067480.1, read on the forward strand.
ACACCCATCTGTAGGGCCAAGGAAGAGAATTAAAGCTCCCCTTCACAGAGTGCTCCTGTCTTTGACGGTGGAGCTCACGTGCCTCTTTAGCCACTGGTTCAGTAAGGAGCTCCTCGCTGTCCAGCCTAGTCTGCCTGTTTCTGGAGGAAGGCACAGCATATTTAGCAAGCGTGCACTTCCTTCCTAGAGTCTGAGGTCATTAGTTGGGAAGCCTTCTGATCAGATTTTTTTTTTGCCTATTCATTTTCTTCTAATTCAGACATCTTATTATTTGCCGTTTGATTTGTTTCCCTCGCGTAGACCAAGGACGGACAGAGTGCAATACTCTTTCTTCTAGGACCTCTTTGAAATGCACTATTCTCTTTTTGGCCACCTCTCCCTGAAACATCCACACTCAGGGCCATCTTTAGGCCACGCCACCAGAACACCCACTCTCCTTCTCCATTCAGGCTGTTCCCCAGTGCTTCTCTGAAACCTACTGTTCATGTTCCCTCCCCAAACTCAGAAAGCCATAGATAGAGAGACATCAGAAAGGGACAGAGGCATTCTTACTTGGATTACCGTGTCCAGAGGATACAAGTTGCGAGTCCTGAAAAGACAAGAAATATCAATGAGTTCCAAAAATGAGCACAGGATCTAGACCTCCTACTGATCTATTACTCATTATGCAGAGCCAAGTCTCCACCGGGATCTCCAGGTACTCTAATGAGAAACTGTTACACTAATATGCTCCACAGCCTTCTAGGAACACAGCTGACAATTGGAGTTGTTTTTCATTATTAAAGTTTTGTTACATTTCATGGAGGTGATAATTCACATAATACAGAACAAACATCCAGAAACAAAAAAGCTCAGCGGCTTGGAGTACGGTTAGGGTGTCATACCACCGCCACCTCCACACAGGAGCAACAAATGCATTTCCATCATGCAAATGTAAAGCCTCTGTGTAAGCAGCTTCTCCCAAGCCCCTCTCCACTGTCCCCTAAGTCCCTAATAGCCACCAACTTCCATTTGTGTTCTCAGACCTTTTTATTCTGCATATCTCACGTCCATGGAGTCATACGGTTTGCAAGCTTTTGAGCCTGGCTTCTTCAGTTAGAATGCCACATTGGAAGTACTTTTTTTTGGTTGGGGCTGGAATCAGTATCCAATCAGTATCCATCTCTTCCCCTCTTTCTCCAACCTCCCCCTCCCCAACACACACCTTTCTTCCTCTCTTCTTTCTTTGGCAAGGTCTCACTATACAGTCTACACCAGCCTAGAACTCACAATTCTCCTAAGAATTTTGTGTGCTGAGATTATAGGTATGTGCTACTGTTGCAGGATATTTGATCACACTGTGAACTCTGAGATTGTGTTGTTTACTGGAAAACCCTGTTTCTAGTTGTGGTGAGGCTCAGCCCCTAGCGCACGTCTGGCTGGAATACAAACACGCCCTAAGTACATATCTTTAATCCCAAAAAAATGAATGTAAAATTAGTGTGTAGAAGGAAGCAGCCATGTTTGAAAGTGATGTCTAATTGAGTGGCAGACAAAGCGATGAATCAGAGAAAGACTAGACAGAACAGGATATGCCCAACTTTCATGAGAAGAGAGAGGAAAGGGAAGCCACTGGAGGGGCAGTGCAGAGAGAGAAGGCAGTTTTACCTGGAGAGTTTTACAGAGACAGGTTGCAGAGACAAAAGCTAGATACAGTGTAGACAGCATGAGCCAGAGGATGAGAAGGAGAGAGCCGATTAGAACAGATTGCCAAAGTTAGCATGAGGCCAAGCAGAACAATTCAGTCAGAGGCCAAGAGAGAATCCAGCTTGAGTCAGTCAGGTTGAAGAGGAGTTTGAGGAACAGCCGAGTTTAATCAGTCAGCCAGAGATCAGAAAGAATAAGAAAGTATGAGCTTATTCAGCAGTAAGTCTCACAGGCTGAAAACATTCTAGGCTTAGATGAGATTGTACAAAGGCCGGAAGCTTCCAGGCCTGGGCCTGGGCTAGCAGACAGCGGCAGTAAGCCTTGGAGATAAAAGCGAATAAAGCTATTCTAGCATGCTTCCCTTCGTGTTCATGGCTATTAGATATATAAACAGTTATTTTATGCACCCACTTGCGATAGGTGTGTACGGTGCCTATATTTTGTGAGCCACACTGCTATTGGCATGCATATACTCCTGCTTAAACGTATAAAGCTCCTGGTTAAAGTCTTTTCTACACACGTAGAGGAAGAGTTTGGGGTCTTACGTAATGTTGGTTTTGAGAAGCACTCAGACTGTTTCCTGTAGCAGGGCCATTTCCGGCCAGCACTTGTTATTCTCAATTGATTTTGAATCAATTTGATTTGATTTGGATTGACTCAATTCACCACCCAGGTCGTCTCTGTGCAAGCCAAGTGGTAGCTCGGTGTGCTTTTTATTTGCATTTACCCACAAATGTCAGGCACGTCTCCACGTGGGAGACGGCGATTTCCATTCTTGAAGAAATACCCACTCGAGTAATTCATTTTAATGTAATTACTCACCTTTTTGTCATTGTGTTGGAAGGTTCCTCACACAGTTGGTTCTGTACCCCTATCAGATACAAGGTCTGCCAATAATTCCCTTGTTTTCTAGTCTTTTTCTGGTAGTGTTCTCTGATACACATATCTCTTACATTTTATTATATTTATTTATATTTTCTTTTCTTGTTCATATGTTGGGGATGGCAACTTAGAGTCTGTCACCTAGCCCAAGGTTAAGAAAGTCCAATCTTACATTTTATATATGAAATTTATGATTTTTGTTTCCAGATTTAGCCATGAATCCATTGCATTAATGTCTTTGAACCTAACTCATTTGCCTCTGAATGTGCCCTACTCCTAATACATCTACAGTTGGGGCCGCCGGGCTCATCCTGACTAGACACACTCTACTGAGCCACAGTGGTCACCTCACTGTGATGGACATAAAGATTATTATGTATTTCCATGTACCTGCAAGGGCATACGTCCAGTGTCAGTGTGCATTAGATTAGATCGAGTTACTACTCATGTAAATAGAGATTGAACCATATTTTATTTGTATCAAAATAAAAATGTATACTTCTGTCTTGAGAACTGTATTTTTTCTTCCTTAGAAAAACTTTTTTTCCTAACATAAAATGTAACAGTGAACTGAGATGGTAACAATGTAAATAACACTTGAAACAGTGCCTGTGATCTAAAATTCCTATATAATTCTGATATGTGGAATAAAAATCTAGTGAATGGAATTACATCATTTCATGTGTCTACAAAATTTTGGTCTAGGGATGAGGTTGCTACAAGGAAGTGGTGCCATTTAATCAGACTGGTGATATTCAAACCCAAGTAATAATGTCGTCTACTTTAGAAAGGCACCTCTCTGGAATGGTATAGAATAAGCCAATCTGTTGGGTAGGACTTGGGTACCCTGAGACATGCCAGGAGCCTAAACAACCTTTCTTAGTAACCATGAACTATTTTCCTGCAGAAGAACAACACATTTAGTTCTTACTCTGAAACCCAATTTTTGGAAAACTACTGTGTGAAGATGAATGAAATATACTGCCCCTTAGGTGGTGGGCTAAAGTTTAATCTGCAACACGACTTTGGCCTACTTTGGATAGATTCTGAAATTTAAAAAAAAAAAAAAATCTTTATTTGTGGACCCACAGTTAAGAGCTCCAGATGGGTTGGTGTACTTTTCCAATTAATTTAGAGTCTATATACAGGCTTTAATTTAGCTTTTAGAGTTTGCTTTAGCTTTAATTTGCAGACAACGTTTTGAGCCTCGGTTAGCTTCTCTGTGTTGTGCGTAGGCTGTGGCTCCAGGCGGGGGTGGGGAAGGTCACCATCAACGGACGAGGTTGGTCACTGGCATGGGTTTCAGGACTCAGCTCATCCTTCTAAAAACATCAGGGAGGCCTTTCCCGACTGCCTGTCCACACTAACGGGAATGAAACGTCTGTTTGCCGATACATCCTACAGCTCATAACGACGGGTATCCACTCTTCTTCAGTAAAGAACGAGGTGAGCTCACAGGTGAATCTTCACTGCTACATCCTAGAGGATGAAATTTTAGGTGAAAACCCCTCAGAGAAATGACTTATTACTACTTTTTGCCTGGGGAGAGGAAGAGAAGCAGAATATGCTTAAAATAATTGCTAGTAGGAAAAATATAATAAAACACTGCAGAAGCATTCTGAAGAAAAGGTAGGAATGAACTCAGACTTCGTTCCTTACTGTGCTGATGTCTTCTGGCTGGTGCACAGACCACCAGGTGTTAGCTCAAAAAATGCTAACTCCAAGATTCTCAGACTGCCATTCTCCGGATGGAAATGCTATCTCCTTATTCTTTAATTTTTTCCCCAATGTGTGTGTGTGTGAGAGACAACAATCTCTGGGAGTCTGTTCTCACCTTCAGCCTTGTTTGAGGCAGGGTTTCTCTTGCTTGTGTCTGCACCACACATGCAGGCTAGCTGGCCTGAGAGCTTCCAGCTGACTAGCCTTGTCCCCTCTTCCTGTCTTGCTGTAGGAATGCTGGAGTTTCAGATGCTTAATACTGATCTGGCTTTTTATGTGGGCTCTGGAGATTTAAACTCGGGGCACCAGGCTTGCAGAGCAAGTCCTTTTACCTAGAACCATCTGTCTGGCCCTTACCATCATTCTTAATGACAGTTGGCCCCCCATGTCATTAGTTGGTTCTTGAAGGCATTAGCTTTTCTAAGACACAGATACCATCTTAACCCTGATAAAGGACCTGTCACCCTGCCTAGTTAGCCTTGAAATCCCATTGGCCTCCTCAACGTGCAGATGCTCCTTCTTTAGGAAGCTGGTGCTAGGCTGGGTCACAGCCCAGGGAGATGACCAGTTTCTCCCAAGCGCCCAAAAGCCAAGTACTTTCCATTCTTGTGTCTGTGCCAGCTACCCAGACGACACCAGCATGCTGTAGCTTCTCCCTCAGAGGGTGACTGTCTTCTGCTGGCAGCTGCCTGGGGATAACAGCCCTTGCTGTGTACCCCTGTTCCCACACTCTTCTCGACTGCCAAGCTGCTTCAAGATTGTGCCAGTGGTTCTCAGCCTCAGCCTCTTCTCACAGCTTCAGGGCTATGCCAGTGAGTCCAGAAGTCAGGGTGGAGGGTGCGCACAAGTAATGCCAAGAGTCTGTGTGAGGCTTAGCCGGTGCGCTCTGGCTGACTTCCCTCTCAGGATGTAGGTCTCACTGGCTTCTGGTTTCTGTAACTCAAGGGTGATTTGCTCTTTGAGATCTTCTTGACTCTCCGGAAACCTTTATTTTTTAAATTTAATTTTCAAGTACAAGATTTTAAAAGGAAAACTATATTAAGGTATGAACACACATATTAAAAAAAGACAACTGATAATGCCATAGAATCTTACTCTCGTGACTGTTTTCATCTAAGCAACGGCCCCGTGACAATAAACAGGTCAGAGAACCAGAAGAAACAAGTTGCTGTCATCCCATATTGGGACATCCCTCAAGTTTATGTGATGTATTAGGTTCACACTCCAGATGTGTCCCTCTGATGGCCAAGTGTGCAATGGGGAAGGACTGGCCCTCATAACCTTAAAGAACAAGTTTAGCTGGGACTAATTTTGAAGTCCCAATACCTGAACTGTTATTCATCATCTTGGGAATGATGAAGCCTCCTAAATGTGATACTTAACTCATAAGTAAAATAAACTGTAATGAATCCTGTCCAAGATAGAAATAACTGTCACATGGTGTCCAAGAGAACCCTTTGATGATGTTCAGGTCCAGGAGACCCTGTAGTAATGTCACATTTTGAAAAAGGTGCTATGTCATTCAAATCAAGTGAGGCCGCCTTCTCGTGGATGCTGTGATGGCCAGTCTTGGTTATCAACGTGACTAGTATGAGCCACACCTAATAGATTAGTAACATACACAGCTGGCTGTGTCTTTGGGGCACTTCCGGGGTATTTAGATGAGAGGGCTTTGACTTATGGAGAGATTAATTGCTTGATAGATGAATAACATGGTGGGATTATTAGAAGATGATGTTACAGTTCTGGAAGAAAGTAGTATTCACTTTGGTGAAAGCATCTTTATAAAACATTTTATTTTTATCATTTAAAAAATGAAGTTTGTGTGTGTATGTATGTGTATTTGCACATGTAAGTGCAGGTGCTAATATGCAATGAAGGAGGGGATCAGATGCCCTGGGGCCGTGAGCTGTCTGACGTGGGAAGTCTTATTTCTGTAAGAGCAGCAGGTGCTTTCCACGGCCCTGCCTCCTGTCCAGCCCTTGGTGAGGGTGGAGGGTACTTCTCAGAAATAATGGCTTGGCTAGACTGTTTGAAAATGGCCACATACATGTTTCCCCTTCTGTGTTTACTGGTTCATCACTGGGATTACCAAAAGCCAGAAATAATTAAAGAAACAAAGGTATTTTCAGATGGCTCCTAAAACTAATTACCACAGGAAACAGTCCAATTTCAGCAGTCATTTTAATTTTCTTATCTATCTATCTATCTATCTATCTATCTATCTATCTATCTACCTACCTATTTATCTACCTATTATATATCTACCTACCTATCATCTATTTATCTACCTATTATCTACCTATTATCTATCTATCTATCTATCTATCTATCTATCTATCTACCTATCATCTATTTATCTACCTATTATCTATCTATCTACCTATCTATCAATCTATCATCTGTCTATGTATGTATGTATGTATGTATGTATGTATGTATGTATATATGTATCTATATATCTATTGTGTGTGTGTGTGTGTGTGTGTGTGTGTGTGTGTGTGTGCATGCTCTCATATGTGTTTGGGCATATTGCTAAAGCACATGTGCTAAGGTCAGAGGTTAACTTGTGAGATCAGGTCTCTTCTGTGATGTGAGTCTTGGGGCTAGAACTCAGGTTCTTAGTCTTGGCAGCAAGTGCCTCAGCCTGAGGAGGCATCATGGCTGGCCCCAAGCAGTCTGCGTTTTTTCATTCTGCATCTATGAGGCTCAAGTTGACAAAATAGAATTTACAGTTAATTTAAATGTTTCTTTGTGAAGTGACTTGAATCATGAAGCTTTCCTGCAAATACTCATTTGGAGTTGTGAGGTTGCCAGCTACCCAGAGGAGATGTGTGATAGTTTCCAACTGCGGGCGCTTCCTTCCACACAAGCTAGCTCTCACTCTCCTTCTGGTGAATTAAGAAAATGGCAGCCAGTTCTCATTTCTGGAATGATGTTAGAATTCTATAGAGCGCTTTGAAAGCCACTCAGCAAGAATAGTTCCAGATGAGGGCTGGCCCGCCCGCCAGACTTACCACTCCTGACGGCGTGAACTGCTCCCGGGACACTGCTGGCTTCGTTGTGTACCCTACCCAGAACAGCAAGCATACTGCGCCTTCCAGTTCTTTATTTGCATTTCAACTTATGAGATTGCTGCAGAATGAGGGGAGCAGGGGCGGGGCGGGTTCATTTTCTCCTCTCTTGGCTGCAGTACCTGGTGACAAGCGGCAGCCAATTTCCAGGAGAGGCGTGCATTGTTTTCTTTACCAAATCCAATTACTTTTGAGATTTGAGAAATGGGGCAGAAATGCCAGGCAGTGTTTGCCTAGGGAACTGGGACTCAAAATCAAGTCCTCAGAGGACAGAAACAAAAGCCAGGTTCATTACTGGCTTGGTATATATCTTCTAATACTTAGAAAAATGAAGAAATTCTTAGAAGTGTTTGGCTAATTAAATTAGTGACACTGGAAATTCAGAATGTGCCATAAAATTGACTTTTCCTTTTTTGGGGGAGAGCAGATGACACCTTTAATCTTAATAAGATCTTAATTTCATTGTTTTCTAGGCATTTTGAAGATTTTTGCCCCTCAGATTCCATACACAGTTCTAGTTCAATAATCCAAACATGAATAGGCTAATCAGTCAGCAGCACTGTCCAGCTGTCAGGATATTAATTAGCTGAGACTGGGGCACAGAGAGAAGATTCTCAGGCCCGGGAGTCAGGAGCCAGTGCTGAAGCCACTGCCTCCCTTAGCCAGGCTGTCCGTGCTGCCTTAGCACCACAGACTATACTACAGTACAGAAACATGAGAGTCTACCGCAAACACTAATACTATCTTTGTAATAGGCAGAATCCTGGCATCCTCAAAGACACTGCTGCTGTTAGTTCCAAGACTATGCCACCTCATGTGGGGGGAAAAGGCTGTGATAGATGTAATTCAGCTAATGATTCTGAAGTAGGAGTTTATTCAGGGAGGCCCAATATAATTTCAATATTCTGGATCAGACAAAGGAGGGAGTTAGAGGGAACCAGAGAGCACAAGACAGGTCAGGATCTTAGCACAGATCCTTCCAGAACCCAGCAAAGAAAGAAACCAAGTTGTCCAGAGCAGAACCCTGCCGGGAGCCTGAGTGCAGGCAGTGAACCTGACTTCCAAGACTCTACCCCATTCCCCAGAGTGGTGAGATAGTAAACTCAGGTCATGGCTGACACTAAGCAATGCTACAGCAGAAGCCAGAAGCAGACTCATGTCACCACATGACAGACACATCATCATACTCTCAGGGAGGCTGTCTGAGAGAGGGCTTTAGTGAGACCACTCATGCTCCTGCAAGTCATCTATGCTTGACCTAGAGGGGAGCGCCTTCCAACCCCTACGGTGGTCCTAAATAAGACAGCGTTCATTCATGTTCGAGATTCTTGGCCCTTTCAATACATAATAGTATTCTTTTTCAGTTAAAAAAATTAGATGAATTTTAGCTATTTGTTTTAAAATTTGGATTGTTTATAGATGCATCATCTTCTGTGAGGTCAGTTGGAGCATGTTCATTTTGTTAACACAAATGTACTTTTTGTCTCATTTTTCCATAAGCCCTGGAAACCACCATCCCATCCTTCGCTTCTGTTGGTTTGATCATATTAGATTCTACATAGACTTAGAATCGTAAGTGATAATACAATATTTATCTTTTGGCTTATTTCATTTAGCATGTGCAGGGATACACATTTATTCACGCATGTAGCTTCTACATAATAGATCTATTATAAATGCACCACGTGTGTGGTATGTGACATATATGTATACACATCATATGTGTGATATGTAGGAATGATATGTAGCATAACATATCAGAAATACAGCTGCAGTTAATATATATTAACTTTATCATACACTTAAGATTTGCTAAGAGGGCAGATCTTTGTGCATGTGTGTGTGTGTGTGTGTGTGTGTGTGTGTGTATGTGTGTGTGTGTGTGTGTATAATTTTCCTCCGCACACATGTGCACATTTCATACGCATGTCATGGTGTGTCTTTGGAGGCTAGGAGACTACTTTCAAAATTCTCTACTTCACCATGTGGGTCCCAGGGGTTGATCTCAGGGAATCGGGCCTTGTCAGCAAACACCTTTTCCTACTGAGTCATTTTACTGGCTCATTCAAAACATTTTCATTTGTGATGTATAATTCAATAATGCTATCAACATGAAATTTTCACACTACTTTAAAAGCCCAGTTTCACCTCAGTAGTTAAGGTCCCATTTGTCTATTTACATGAAACAGAATGGAACACATTTTGAGATAGTAATGACAAAATATACTTTGGAATGTGTCTACTCATACCACAACTTCTGTCAGAGAGGTGTGTATTTAAGAAAGGCTTGTCTGAGGATATTCCGGGTGACCATAGATTCAGGTCAAACTATGTGCAGACTGTGAGAGTTTTTCGTTTTCTTCTAAATGTGGCAAGATGTCACTGGGAACACTTATTACAGAAATGGTTCGGCTCAAAGCCTGAGCATTTTAAAGGGGTGTGGCTTGGATTCCACTCATGGTATGCAACTTTGGTTATCAGGTGGTATTAATGAAACCTGGACTGTTCACTCTCAGATTCCTGACTGAAGAACTCTGCAGACCTCTGTATTACGCCTCTCTTTCTCCTTCCTCTTCCTCCCACCTAAGCCCTGTCTATTTTTGAGGCAGAGCATTACAACGTTGTCAACTGTAGTCTTTGACATCCTGGGGTTAGGAGATCCTTCTGCTGTGCCTTTCAAGTCCATGGGACTATAGGTATCTTACCACACCCAGCTTAGTTGGCCTTATTTGCATAAGTTATTGAGAAATATGTGTATGTGAATGCATATATATGTATATGAATGTATGTGTATCTAAAATAAATTTGAATGTTGACACACAGGGAACTTCAAATTCCTGGGAGAAAAATGGACTAGCATGTGAGCCATGCTACAATAATTTACTAGCCACTACAAAGATGAAAGCTACTCCCACCATCCCAGTTTTTAAAGCTAAAAACATTAAAATTAGAATAGAAACCATTGTTAGAATGTTGGAAAAGAGAATTTACTACCCTCTGACAGAAAAATTTAACACGTTTTTAGACAAAAGGCACATAAATAAGGTTGGAAAATGATTCCATTATATACACTAGACAAATGAGTAAGATAAAAGCAGTTACTACAAATCATTTTTATGAAGTGGCAACGGATGTGAATGGGCCATCCACAAAGGAGAAATAGTCATTGCTCACATGAGAAGTAATTGGGGAAATGCAAATTAAAACAAGGAGATATCAACTTTCTACCCATCGAGAAGGCACGATGATAAAACTTTAGATAGCATTAACCATTGGCTGGGATACACAAATAGAGCTCTTGAAACACAGCCAAGTGTAAATGTACTTTCTAGGGACTCCATATTACAATGCCAGCACACAATGGGGTGTTCACAAAGAGCACTAGTGCTCCTGATGGTCTTAGTAACAGATCATAAGCTAGCTGTCTACCAATCAGAGTGGGGTAAACAAATCAAGGCAAATTCACACTACCCAGCACTGAGCTGGGTACCACCCAGTCACTCAGAAGGTCCTCTAAGTCCTCTTGCTAAGGGAAATGCAAGCAACCTTCTTACATTTCTTTTTGCATGAAATAAAGAGAAGGGGGGAGGAGAGGTATAGATGGAGAGAGAGGGAAAGAGGGAGAGAGGGAGAGAGGGAGAGAGGGAGAAGGAGAGAGAAAGAAGTGGAAATGGAGAGGGAGAGGAAGAGGAAGAGGGAGAGGGAGAGGGAGAGGGAGAGGGAGAGGGAGAGGGAGAGGGAGAGGGAGAGGGAGAGGGAGAGGGAGAGGGAGAGGGAGAGGGAGAGGGAGAGGGAGAGGGAGAGGGAGAGGGAGAGTGAAAGAGAGAGGAAGAGGGGGGAGAAGCAAAAGTCCAGCCCTTAGCCTAGAATTTGTCATTGTGGTAATGGCAATGAGCTGTTACTTAAGTGGTTCACTCTGGAAGGCAGTGATATTTCTGTAGAAAACAGGCTTGTGGGTGTTAGAGAGTTTCCCGGTTTTTCTTTCTTTCTACCTGTATTGTTTGATCTTTGATAGTGAGGACTCAGTTACATGGCTAGGAAAGTCACTGAAAGCTTACTGGACTTTAAGTGTATCTTGGACTTGAGCTTTTTAAGAAGATGCAGACATCCTTTTTAAATCTTAGGAAATTGTATGTTGTAAAAGAATATCCAGAGAAGTTAAATACTACATGCCTTCAATTCTAAGGCATTCATTTTAAGATTAACCATTAAAAAACAGCTTTCTGGGATGTTTGTGTAGACACTGGTGCCCACTGAATGGGTGGAAAGATTGCAAGATGTTTTTCAATCTCACAAACACTTAGATCAGTGGTTCTCAACCTTAGGGTCATGACCCCTTTGGGGGTCAAGCGGCCCTCTCACAGGGGTTGCCTAAAGTCATCAGAAAAACACAGGTTGTTTTCTGATTGGTTCTGGAAAAACATTACGATCCATACCAGTAGCAAATTACAGTTATAAAGAAGCAATGAAACAGTTTCATGGCTGGGGGAGTCACCACAGTGTGAGAAACTGTATGAAATGGTTGCAGTATTAGGAAGGTCGAGAACTGCCCACTTACATAAAATAATCCACAGGAATTGACACGGAAGTGTAAGATCATAAGCTTGCTTCCCACCTCAATGAAGACATATAATAGTTTACAAAATCACTGAAGACCAGAGTCACACTCTATTGGCAGAAAGGTTTGCAGGGATAAAGACCATGGAGGACCAACATGCCCTCCACCGTAAATGTCTACACAAACACAGGGCACTTCTCTAGTGCTGTACACGCTCACCTTATTTGGGAATGGGAACTTGCTTGGTTCTACTTTGGCAGGAGCTTGAATAGCAGAAAGTGGAGGAAGCCAGGTCATCTCCTAGAGGTGAGATTAAAAACAGTATTTTAAAACGAGAGTCTCAAAGTCAGCAGCATACAGAGCTTCACGGGGCGTCAGAATGTCAGCCACAAATAAAGACTAAAAGGGAATTCAATTTCTGCCTGTGATCCCCACCTACCCCTCTCTCTACCTTGCCCCTCTCCTCTTCCTGGGAACTAGATCCTGTCATTGTCCATTTAACTTTAACCTTTTCTTCTTCCTTGGCTTCTTCCCTTAAGAAACCTTCATCTCTTCTTTAGCTTTTCTATATGTGTATATTTCATGTCAATAGCCACCTTTTCTTTATATTTTTAAAATGTATTATTTAATCATATTTTTCTGCAAACCACACACACACACACACACACACACACACACACACACACGTGTTCACACACAAGGGAGTCTCTGGACTATTGGGCATATGTAGTTTAAGGATAAAGAAATGGGTGCTTGGTGAACTCACAACTCACCAAGGTCTATCATCCACCTTTCGGGAGAACCATCCCTAATAATGCTACTTCCAGTGGCCACGTTCTCTGGATTTTCCTGAAAGATACTTCTTCAGGAAGCTCAGTCTTAACTATCCCAGTCCCATGGCGTCACCACCTCCACTCTCGAGCTCCTCTCCCCGGCCATTCCCTTCTTCCTGACTATTCCTTGAATGTCTTGTGTTCAACCTACTCTCTGCATCCTGGGAAAGCCTTTTATTTATTACTGTGGCTTTAGAGATCATTGATGTGTATGCTACCCAGATACACAGCCAGCAGTGAACAGCCCACTGTAGGTGTCTACTGAGTCCCTTAACATGGACGCTCTGCAGTCAATTCAAACTGACCACTGGTTGCCTCTTCCCAAGCTATTCCTCCTTGGTATTTTAGGTCCTGATTAAATGCACCAACATCTGTTAACTCCTCCAGCCACAATCCTTGTAATCCTTACGGGAGCTTTCTCTTTTGCCACTCCAACACATGAAATGGCATCTTACATTAATTAAGCATTTAAAATAGAAAATGTTTTTGCATGATTTATTTAGCACAGTCTTCTACTAACTCCCAAAGGTAGGATTGATTACTTCTACACTTTATAGATGAGGAAATCAAGCCCCTAACAGGCTAATGGAGGGCTTAATATCTGTCAGTGTGTTTAAGACCCTCCTGGCTCTCCCCAAAGCTTCCTGGGCTCTGTGCATGCTGGGATCACGGAGACCCTGCCTATCGACAGGGCTGCCTCTCATCCACTCCCTTCCCCCCTTTCAATAAAGCATCCAGATGCCAAGGCGAGGTCTGATCCAAATGGGAGGATCTTTGTCTTTCACTTTGGAAGTTGCCCACTAAGCCCCAAGGCAGGGACTGCGCCATTTGACGGCCCCAGTGCTTAACATCAAAGCCTATGTGAACGGGATGTCTGAGTGTATATCATATTAAAGTATACAATTCAGTCTCGCCTTTCCTTCCTTTATGTTTCCTGCGCTACTAAGAACATATGACATTATTTCATCCTGCTTAGTAACCTTCTGCTCTACTCTACTCTTCTGTTAGCAGTCCTCCTTCCATACAAATGCTGAATGACTTGTCCCTTGTGACAAGCTAGCCAAGAAACTCTAAGGCTCCAAACCTCCAAAAGCCATTATCACATGCTTGACAGAAGCATGATGATTATAAAAACTACAGATGAGGAGAATACCTAATAGTTCGTGATAGTTCTGTGTAAGTGGTTCCATTCACACCCACCCATCTAAGGTATTTCACATTAGAGGTGAGGAAGATAGAATGCTGTAGGGGTGGTTCTGATGCTAAGGTCCTGTTCCCCAATTGGTTCTTGATCTGTCAGTAAAGAAGTCATAGCCCAACTGCTGGGCAGAAGGGATAGGCGGGACTTCTGGGTCCCTGAAGGAAAAGAGACAGACCAAGGGAGGAAAGAGGTTTGCCTTGCTTTGGAGAGAAAGAACCAAACAGCCATGTGAGGTCTCTGGAGGAGTGGGGATAGGATGGGATGAGGGTAGGGGAGCTATGGATACTTCTATAGTTGGGTGGTCAGAGATGTTTAGCAGGGACTAGATGTATCTTAGCAACTAAAGTTTAAGGCTAGTGGGAGGTGTGGGGATAAGACTACATTGTTAAGGGCACACTTTTCCAGGTGGGAGATAATAGCACCCAGCAATTGTGTCCTAAGGCAAGTTGAAAAGGAATAACTGTGTTTGTGTGTGCCTTGTGTGTCTTATACCTGTGGACTCAGGGGAATCTGGGTGGGAGCTGGGTGGTATTTCCAAAACATAGGCGGGGTCACAAAAGCTACACTCAACAGAGCGACAAGATTTATTCATTCAATTGCTTCCCACATGTCACAGATGCAGCGTGGCCCTGCGCTGCCTAGAATCTTAATTTCATTCCAGTGCACTTGCCTTCAGAGCACTAAGCCTTGTGTGTGAGAGGGACAGGAAGGGACCCGGGCCGGTCTCACTCCACTTACTACTGTGTAATATGCACAGATGAGTGAGTCTCTCAGTTTATGAAGGGGCTGCCGTGGATGAGTGCCTGTTCCCTCTGCTGCTGCACTTCTCAGCATCCATGACACTGCTGTGCCTTTGCTGATGCTCCCCTTGCTCCAATATTACATGAGGGTTCCCTCCCCAGGCTCATGCAGAGCACTGACTGTTTCCTCCTCCAACTCTCAGGGTCTGTTCCATGTTATATTGTTAAAAGTACACTCCTCGATTCATGCCTACGCTTCCTCTCTTCTGATGCTTTTCTTCCCTGCTGAATAAAAATCACACTCAGGAGACACTGATACCTTCCTTCAAGAGGATCCAGTCTTACTCAACAGAATTGACAAATGGGGGATCCTAATAACCTTTTACGAGGATGCTTAGATACACTAAACTCAAGCCCTTAAGAAAGGGCTGCAAGTCTCTCAGGCAAAGGAGCTACTTATGTGTGTATCAGAGCATTTTTCATAATGAATCCTTCCCAGAAGGAGACGAATTGAGCTGAACATCTACACGTCAATGTAAACTTTCTTGCTAATATTGATTTAATATTGATTATTTACTGTTCTGTATTTCAATGGGATCTACCCATCTAACAAGTCTTATCAAACACATCTATGAGTAGTGAACATGGACGCTGTTGTGTGGAACATCCAAGCAACGAAAACATGAACTTTTTATGGACTACTTAAATAAGTTTTCTAATATAATGTGAGTATAAAATGTTATATATTATAATGTGAAATGGCTTTATGAGATATGCTTTGCATTTATTGAAATTATTCACTAAGGTTGTGTAGGAAAACCAGGGGCAGACAGACATCTCTACTTCTCTTGTCACTAGCATACCTAAGTCACAGCTCAGCACGCTATGTTGGACCTCAGCTGTGGTATTCTTGAAGCAGAGGGAATGGGAACATCGTTCTCTGAGTCAGGCATAAAGATTAAATCAGATTTAACGCTCACAATAACACAGCAGAATGCCCCTCATCTAAGCATTCATCAAGGGTGGCACAGACCCGTATCACACTGTATCTGAATTCTTGTCTCTAAAATGAGAAACATAATTATTTCTGAGCTTTAGATGTTGGAAATCTAAGACATAAGAACATATGACAAATTGTGTTTGTTTTAAAAATAAAAAAAAGCATCATTCATGTGTAATCTGTTGTTCAGTCAGTAATTATTGATACAAATTATGTTACTAGAACTGAAGTTATTCAAAGAATTATGATTTATAAGGGTGATTTGCACTTTATTTTTGAAGAAACATCCCTAAGTTTTCTGAAATGAATGTATCTGTGACAAAATAACAGGAGCTGGCAAAGTAAATTAAGTAATTAAATAATTAAGACCCGACAGAAAAGCTTTCAGTTGAAATTTATTCCTGGTACTGATTTAATGTGTGAGCAAAGACTCTCTCACCCCACATATATTACAGGATATTTTCACTGCTACTGGTTACTCTACATGACCCTATTGCTGAAGACACTGCAATACATACATCAAGAAATCAAGCTGGTATTCAAATAGAAGCTTCACACCATTGCTAACTAGCATTCACGGTACTAGAAGGTTCGATACAAACTACCAGAAGAGAAGAGTAATCTTTACGTTTATCAGCTACTGCAACCGGCAGCAGGGACCCTGCCAGCAAGACAGATTTTTCGGGGCAATAGTGGCACAGATGCTGTGCAAGTAACCAACTGTCTGTCGACTGGATTTAAGGCCTGCTCCACGAGACAGAACCATACTTGACACCTGATAGGCCATGGGCCCTGCTAAATGAACATATCAACACAATCATTCCCAATGACATCCTGCTATGCCCACAGGCCAGGGCAGTGCTGAGCCCTAATCAGAGACATGCCTTCTTTCAGAAAATGGTGGTTAACATGAGGATGCACAGCAAACGATGTGCAGAGGGTGGGAGGCTTTGTAGCACTCAGCTCTAAAGGAGATGCCCTTCTCAATCTCTTCCCTTTAAGGATGTGTATAGAACGGAGGCACAAATGTTGTAACAATCAGAGGTGGTCACATACAACCCTAAGGAAATGGTGTTTTCCAGACAGAGCAGGGCTGATGCATGTGTGAACTCAGAGTCTGTGACAGCACACACATGACCAGTACGAGGTCAAACAAGATGGAATCCCAGCATGGGGGAGGGGAATCAGTAGCAAGGTTCTACCTGTGACTAAGGAAGCTGCTAGTGATGGATTGATGTCTGCTGAGAGAGAGAAAGTGAGTTCTCAATGGAGTGGGACTGGTTCCACCAACTGTACTCCAGGGTACACCTCTTGCTCAGGAGTATTACCCAACACAATATGGACTCTATGGGCTGTGTGTGTGTGTGTGTGTGTGTGTGTGTGTATGCTCTCTCTCTCTCTCTCTCTCTCTCTCTCTCTCTCTTGTTTGTTTTTAAGAGAGAGGAAGGACATAAAGTTGGGTGAGTATGAGGAGAACCTTGGAGGAGTTTGAGGAGGGAAAAATATAAGGACATAAAGTTGGGCGAGTAAGAGGAGAACCTTGGAGGAGTTTGAGGAGGGAAAAATATGATCAAAACAATACTGTATAAAAATTAAGAACTAAAATAACAATGAATAAAGGACAGGCAAAGGTATGATTTCTCATTTTTGTCCAATTTCCCATCAGCTTGCCTCATATTACCTTCTTTACAGAGAAGAATGTAGTTTTGTGTCAAGGATAGAGATTCTCACCCCCTGAATCCAATGTCTCCAACCCCATTCATACTCTCGATATCAATTCGGCCCTTCTTTGATACCTTGCTTTATTTACAACAGGTCCCCCTCATCCACGGGAGGGGGGGATATTCCAGGACCCCACAGGGGAAGCCTAAACCTGGATCACAAAGAATCGTATGTGTACTATGTCTTGTCTTTGCATACAGACCTGTGATCAAACCCTTTCACCGTGGACCTGCACAACCAAGACCTGCCAAGAGCCATCCAGGCATAGGAAAGGATCTTAAGGGACCCCCATCTCTTCCTGTAAAAACTGATACCAAGTGCTAGATACTGGGTTGGAAGAACCGTTGGTTTCAGATTCCCCACCCCACCCACATGGCCCCACCTGGTTTCCTGGCTAGTGTCACATGGACTGTCACACAGACCACCCTGGTTAAAACGGTCTAGTCACAAAATAAAAAGATATGAACATGGAAAAAGGAACTCAGGGGGGGAGATAACAGGCAGGAGGGAGAGGTGTGCTGGCAATGGGAGGCCATCTTCACAGGGTGGGCAACCAACTATAGCTTTGTTCTCAGAAACAGTTTTCTAAGTAGAGTCATGGCTTAACTCTGCTACTCTGGAATGGAAGGGTTAAAGATTAAAGATTGAAGTTGTGTGTGCTTGTGTCCTGAGGGCTGTAGATGAGAGCAGGGGTGGGGGGTGGGGTGGAGTTGGGGGGGGTGTTCATTTCCAGTTTCCATACCAGAATAACCACCCAGTTTTTCAGTCATTTCACAGGTATCATTCATGCTGTGACATTCCTAACAGGTTAGTGTCACCACTATCAGAATGTGATAATGTCATTATCCTTCCAATCTCCTCCCTGCAGGTGATTCACAAGAGCACTGCCCACTGCAGGAGGGGACACCATTTCTGCAGATTTTGGACTTGGTAGGGGCAGTCTGGGAATAAGAGAAAAAAAAGAGAAATGCTCTTTCTGGTGTATCGGAAGGGTATTCCCTGACCACCAAGCCACACGTAGTGCTGGAGGGGAAGGCCAGTACTGACCTTCATGTGTAGACTCCAGGGCTGGTCACCAAGCTCACTGGCTCTGCTCGGGGCAAGAACATCATAGCCAAGAACAGAAATTCAAAGACATCCCTCATCTACTTGTCTATAGTAGAAAAGTTTGGGCTTGGCGAACAAGGAGCAGTGCATTTGATCTCTGCAAGCTCTGTCTACAGCAAGGCTGGTCCGACATCAAAGGGTAAAATGAGACAGTCCAGTGGAACCAGCCTGAGAAAGCACATTCAATGCAAACTAATAAGATCGCCATTTTCTTAGTAGAAACACTACTCACAGAAAACTTTGGGACAAAAAGTGGTTCGTGCTGGAGAAAACGTACCTTCTAAAAAATATCTGCTTAAGAAATTTCTGTAGTGTAGGTTGTTAAAATGCCAGATACCACGATTGCAACTGGTTTATATGTGGCTACAAACAAACAGATGACTGATAACTGTTTAAAGAATCAGCAAAAGCGACAGTGAGCTTAAAATTCAGGAACAGAGAGCCAACATGAACCAAAAGTAACCAAGACAGGGGATTCACAGAAGCATCTCTTGATATTAATGGACCCCCCATTATCTCCAGACTCTTCCTCAGATAAAATGTCATAGTATGTGCATGAACCCTGTATAGCATCTCCTCATACACATTCAATTATCTACACAGAGACTGCTGTCAAAGAGTTTTTCCCGCTCACCAGGCATGCAGTCTTCTCTCTGAATATCTTTGATCAGTGGATGGTTGATCATGGACAGTTCCTTGGATGGAGAGATCTCAGTGTGAGATGCTAATTCAGCCAATTAATTGCAAGGCCAGGCCTCTGCCCTCAAAGGGGTGGCTCATTAAGGGGTAAAACTCAGCATAGGTAATCTGAATGGGTTTCACAAAGAGCATGCCATGCAGTCTTCGAAGATGGAGAAAAGCAAAACCCAGAAGTTCTGCAAACAGGAAACCCTGAGGGGCCCTTAGCTTTTGAGAGCCCCGCTTACTAAAAAGCTGAGGCCACAGGATGAAAACTCCGCTCAGACAGGGTTGTCTCTAGAAATGCAGGGTTCTCCCTAGGAAGTCGAGACGTGACCTCCACATTTTATTTTTGGGTTAAATACCTAATTTTGAACTTTTCAGAAGAGCACATTTTGTAGGTGCAGTTGTATCTTTGAGAGATAGGAACATAGAAGATGCCCCTTTCACTCCCTAGTACTTCGGACTTAGAGGAGCACTTGTATTATTCAGAAACTAGGATAAATAAAACAATACATTTTTTAAAATTTATTTTAAAATCCACCTGTCTTTGTATGTCATTTCACTACTTACGTCTAGAATACATTAGAATTCTCATTCCTCAGTCTAGGGTTGTTTTTGTAACTCTCAGTGGATTAAAATGTTAAAGTCAAAGAATTTAAATTGGGTTCTCAGAATTTAAATTTGCCATGGGGTGCACAGCTGCGGGGCCGGAGACTCCGGTGCCAGCCAGGTGTCAGCACCTCCATTCCGGTGACAGCATCTCCATCCCTGGGCTGCAACCAACCAGGTTAGTCTCCACTCTGTGCTCCTGATGAGATACTTAAAAAAATTGAAGTAAAAGTAATAAGCATCTGAGGAACTCTGGGGGCATTTCCCAAATTCTAAACATAGGCTTGGTTCTTGTCTGGGCTGCTTCTGAGAATCACATCAGATCAAGGTGGGCCACTGTGAGGGCAAAGTCACAGTATCAACTGTACTGCCCTCCCCTTAGCTTTGACTCGCAAGGTGGAAGCATAAACACCTCCTGAGAGATAACACACAGCTTATAATTAATCTCTGATCTATGGTTTGCAATCATTAAGTTGCTCTTTCATAACACAGCTAAAGGAAAAGACTGCACTACCCTGGACAGGAAGATCATGGGGCAAAAGGGGGAAGAGGGTGCATTTTGGGTCATGTTTTAATTTCCCAAACCCCTTTCCATAAGTATGGTGGAAAATATCCATTTGGCAAACTCCTGCACCAATCACAGAGAAGCAGAATTGTTGAACAGGATCAGGGATGGCCTATGAAGCCACAGGACCAGGGATGGCATACGAGTCCTTGTACAACATTGGCCCTACCACAAACCAGCCGGATGATCTTGCATGAATAGTTTCCCCCCCTACTATTACTATTATCATATACAAAATTATATTAACCATAGCTAAAGGATTAATAGAAATAGTGACATGTATACAAAGAATCTAGCATGTCTGGCACACAGTAGGTACTCAGTCAATGAGATTTATTGCTATAATACCAACTTTATAATTACTGTTGGCAGCTTTTGCTTGGGCCTTGCAAAGGGAGAGGATAAATAAAGAAGGCATTTATGAGTTTGTTTTTTAATCTATTTTACTCAGTTAATTATTTAATATTTAACTAGTAAATTATTCATAGTCAAATAAAAGGCATAATAAAAGAATGCTTATTAAACAATAATTTGCTTCCCCACTCCCTGAAGCCTCATGCACAAACGGAAGGGAGCTTGTTGGAAGGGAGCATGTGTCTTTGTATCTAGAGTCTCCTCAAAGAGTAAGCAGGGTCCACCATCTTTGAAGAGTTGGCTTATCATGTAAAGGAATCCAGAAGCATCAGCTTTAGGCCTAAGGACAAGCCCTGGCACAGCACTGGGTAGCCATGAGGAGGTACACTGCTCTAAGCTCTCTTCTACAGGGGGCGTTGGGCAGGGCTGTGAGTGCAGCAGTAGAAGGCTTTATATAGCAGGGCAGCTGACCCAGACAGAGCAGAGCAGGCAAGGCTGCACACAAACAAACCAAGGTCACCAGGACCAGGAGAAAAGCTCCAGGCATGGCTCTAAGTATGGCAGACTTCTTACTCAATGACCGAGGGTGAGACGGTCCTGCCCGTGCCCACCACCTTCAGATGTCTCCCAGCTAGGTTCCCTTTGACTACTCTGGCTTTTGTCTGTAAGAGACTTCATTACTTGCAGAGGACACATTTCATGATTCCAGGAAATACCTGAAATCTTGCATATAACTGTGCTTATTCCTATGTGTACGTCCACAGATTTGAGCAGTGTCCCCATCTTTGCTACCCGTTGGGACATTACCAATCAATCACTTGGACACGCAAGCCTATGCTGAGTGTTCACTGCGGGTCAGCTTTGGAACATAAGCTATGAAACAAGAGAAATGCTTCCCTCTCTTAGGGAGTGTAAGTACCAAAAGGGGCAGACAATATGCACGATATTCTGCTATGTACCATTCTGTAATATAACCCAAAGCACTATGTATAGCGTGTAATAACACCATAACTATTAAAACCGTGCCTCAGTGTAGGTCAACACATGCAAATCAATGACTTTAATACCATACAAAGGCAGTGATCAAAGGATCACCATAGCAGATGTAGAAGCTGCCTTTGGCAATAATCAGCATTCCTTTGTGATACGAGTGCCAGAGAAGCCAGCGCCCTGGAGCACACCTCAACACAGCAAATGCTTTGTGTGGCAAGCCTATCCTCAACTGAAATGTTTCCCCTGAAATCAGGAGTCAGACACTCTCTGCTCTTAGTCAGCATAGGCCTGAATTCATAGCCAAAGGTATAGGGGCAAGAGAGAAAAATTTTTAAAAAGATAAATACATGGTATTTCTCACACATACAGACTCCAGGTCTAACTAGCACAAGTATGCAGACACGGAAGCAGATGGGAACTGTTAGGACGGGGAGAAGGCAGGTTGTGGGGTGAGGAGACAAAGGAGGCTGCAGTGAGAAACACGGGCAAAGTGCATATACCATCCCGTGACACATCGGTTTGTACACTAATAATGCTGCCACACGTTGGTCTGTACACTAACTACAATTACTTTAAAACTGATGACCCAGGGAAGACAGCATTAATCGAACCATGCATCGCTACACAGGCCTTCTTGTCAAACGCTGAGCATCTCAAGTAGGGGTGAACTTTTAGGGATCCCGGGCCTGGAGCACACCCCCACCTCTGACTTTGGATGAGTCACGCCAGGGAGGGGGCATCCTGACTTAATAGTTTGGTGTGTATTTGTCTCTATTCCTGGCTTGATGCCATTTTTACTTGCACACAGAGTATCTGGGCTGTTTAGATCATATGATTCCACTTTAATTTTTAATTTAATTAAATAGTATCTTCATGGACTTTTTCCTGCTTGTATAAATTATGCTTTCTATTTAAAAGTGAAACACTGTACAAATGCTAAGTGTGGGAGTGTGGAAACCCTCTAGGATATTAATATCTACAAAGTCTACAGTGAAGAATGTTAAACACTGGCTACTATCCATCTTTTATGTGGGTATACTAATGTGAAAGTCATACATATATAATGCATATATGTGTATATATATATTCATGCGTTCATTTGTATGTGCCTGTGTGTGAGAGTATGAACACATATGTGTGCTGGTGCTGGAGCCTGTGTCTGCGTGTGGGGTCGGGTGAAGGAATTGAGCATCTTCTGCCGTGCTCTTTTACCTGCTCCTTTGAGACAGGGCCTCTCTAGAAACACAGGGCTTGCATTTTCCCAGAGAGATTGCAAGCTAGCAAGTCAGCATCTGAGCGATCCTCTGGCTCAGAATCCACATAGTTGGGGTTGGAGGAGTGTGTATAATGCCTGGTATGTTACATGGATGCTAAGATCTAACCTAGCATCCTAGGTCCTCCTTTGGTACAACCTTTGGTCCTTGGGGTTGTACGGCAAGCTCTCCTAACTCCTCATATACATATTTTTAATGAAGTCACACTGTTGGGTGACTATTTTTATTTTAATGAACATCTTTATTTCACAGTACCATATATAAATGTATCTCCTTCTTAAGGGCTGCAGAGACCACCTCACTGTCTTCAGGGGATGCTCTTTCGTTACTCACAGGACACAATTGCCTTGTGGGCATTTCTTCATTACTACAAATGATGCTTTGGCAAAAATTCCTGTGCCTGTACCTATTTGCATTTCTGTATTCTTCATTAGAATTATTTCCCTAAGATAATTTCTAGTCCAAGTGGTACGAAAACTTATAATTTTAATATATTACCAAAGTTTCCCTTGATCAATTTATATCTTGATACTGAATACCTTCACAAGTGGCCCCTCTTTCTAACCACTCTAATGCGTGCTTCAAAGGATGCTTTTTACATGACCCCAACCCTACAGGAAAAAGATCTTTTACTTGTTGTTTTAACTTTGCCTTTAATCGCCAACATACCATATTTATTGGATATTCCCTTCTTATTTATGAAATATTTATTCATATACCTTGCGCGTTTTGATGTATGAATACATATTTTTCATTTGGTTGTTTAAAGAATGCACAGGAAGTGAATAGCCTGCTTTACCATTTGAATCATTATGTATTTTCCATATTATTCATCTACAAGGAGGAACTTGACGTAAAAAATGAGCAAAAAACTTGGAAGAAAAAAATAACATTTGAGAATAAAGGTGAGTAATAGAATTTTATTACTGGGTGTCAGGCTGAGTACTTTTCTGTTTTGCATGGTTATAAAAGCACGTGAAGGGCTACCACTGCCTAGTGGCAAACTTCATTTGAATCAGAGAAACTTATTTCTAAGCTTATTTGGTGTAATAAAAGCTTAAATAGGTCACCATAGCAACATTCCTGTTTAGCCCTCGGTAGGATGAAGGTGACTGTCTCACAGGAACCCAGCATGGTGTCAGCTACCAAGTGACAGCAGAGGCCAGAGATAGCAGGACTTTTGTTCTTAATCTGTCCGAAGATAGAAAACAAGACAGACCAAACCTCCAAACACGCACACACACACACACACACACAAGCATGTGCACATGTATGAGTTTTACCTTTTGGGTGCCAAAGTATTCTGCAACTCTGTCACAGTAATGGTTTCACAAAACTCTGTATTTATCAAGCTGACCATTTTAATTTTTTTCTTACAACTTTTTTTTGTTCATTTTTATACCCATGAGTTCCTTCTATATATGCATTATATGGAAAACATACAATGACCCAACTGGCAGAATGTATCATTAGTTCCCTAAATTCCCAAAGTAGTCACCAAACAACAACACGAAAATTAACGTCTTCCGATATCATTGAGTCACTTGTTGGATGTAGGTTTCATTCTGGCACAGAGATCGCCGTATAAGATGTGAACAGGGAATGTCTACCTGCAACAGAATTACACACTGCAGACTCCAGCAGAATGGTTGGGAGACAGACTTGGGCACACGGCAGGGAGAGGAGGGGCAGTGGGCTTGGGGCAGGCTGATCATCCACCATGTGACCCTGCGTGTGGTGGGGCTGGAGGATGCACTGTGGGGCCCAGGCAGATAAAACAGGAATAGAAAGGGGTACCCGGGTCATGGACACCCTGAGAAGCAGTTATTAAGATGCAGCAGCAAGCAGCGAGGAACCTTGGGTCTGCTGTCCAGACCAGCACACCTCTAAAGGGAAGATGGTTGGTCCAGGTAAAGCACACCGACAGAACAGGGGCCATATATCCAGGGAAGCAAGTTAAGCCTTCTACCTGGAAAGAACCACACAGCGTAAACATGCAGCAACAACATGGGGTGTGGGATGAGGACACCTCAATTCTGGTCAGAGTTACAGAAGCCATGGAAGGAAGGCTCGCAAGCGGAGTGACTGTTTCTAACTCTTCAAACAAGGGACCCTGATAGAGAAGTGCTAGGTTGCCTGCCTCTCCTGCAGTCACTCTGCAGAGCATCCGAATGAAGACTGTCTCATCTCTTTTCAGAGATCAGTAAAAGACTGATAAGAACATCTAACGCGTTTTGTGGGACAAAAGAGTCCGAGTATCTATCACAAATATGGCTCTGAATGTTGAACAAATTCACTTCAGTAGGACGCACACACTCTGATTCTCCCCGGGCACTCCAGGAGCCTTGCTCCTCGCCCCTTCACGCACTGTGACTAGGATAAAAGAAGAAGACAGGCAGGCAGGAGTCCTCTCTAGGTGCGGGCTGGCGGCTGGGGCATGAGGTGCAGCTGGAGGCAGGACACCCTGCTCTGTGCCTGGCTAGACGATGCCCTTGGCTCATGGGAGATCTGGCTTCTCCTCCTCCTCTGTGAATTCCATGAAAGAGGAACATAGGAGTCAGAGCGTTTACAAACAGGATAAAATTGGACAGGGCATGTCAGTCACAAAGGTCTTGTCTTCAGGTTCTGCGCATCCTGTTTACCTCGTCCACCCTTTGACACGCCTTCTGTCTTCTCTATTTGTGAGGTATAATGGCAATTTAAAAATGTATTCTAACAGGCTTGAAGTGATGCTGTTAAGTCTAATATCATCCTACTCCAAGAATCAAACAGGCTGCCTTAATTTTTAAATTATTCTCTGCCTGAAAAAGCTGAGGTTTTGGTCTCCAAGTCATTCTTGAGCCAATTGTCATAAAAGGTTCTGTGTACAGACATGGTAGGGCAGGGCAGAGCAGGACCAGCAGTCCTGAGGCAAGTAAACTTTGACAGTTTTCCCAGCATGCCAGCCTGCTATCCGGGGTCAGTTTAAGTGGAAGGAATCCCCGAATCAAAGGGTCCAAGCCTTTGGTGTCCCACTGCACCTTGCAGGAGTTACCATACAATCCATGGGAGGTAATCCCACCTGCAGGCTTTTCCCAGATGGATGCCCACGCGACAAGCTTCCCTTCAAATCTCACCTTAAGAAGCTTAAGAACCAGCCTGGCAGTGGTGGCACACACCTTTAATCCTAGCACTTGGGAGGCAGAGGCAGGCGGATTTCTGAGTTCGAGGCCAGCCTGGTCTACAGAGTGAGTTCCAGGGCAGCCAGGGCTATACAGAGAAACCCTGTCTCAAAAAACCCCCCCAAAAAACAAAATCAAACAAACAAAAAACCAAAACCAAACCAAAACAAAAAACTCTTAAGAACCGCACTACTCAGGAAACAGCTCCCCTCTACCTCCTTTTCCCAACACTAAGTACAAATCAGGCATGTCTGGGATCGCCAGGTGTTAGACCCCACCCCTTCCGGCTTCTCAGAACACTTAGTTTGCAGCACTCATTCTACTGAATGGCAACATAGTAACATTCTCAAGTTGTTTATGGCTGTGTCCCCAGTGTCTGGTTTAATGAGTGCTCCTTAGAAAACAGAAGAGCGAATTTATGGATAGTTTAGAGGTAAGAGCTGGATTTCAACATTGCTGTTTCTGTCACAATTATTTCTAGCATTCTTCCTGTGCTATGATATTGGGTAAGGGGTGAGAGATCTCAGTGGTCAGGGTGGAACTGAATTTGAAGAGTTGGAAGTCCTTTAACTAAACTGGCTGATAAAATGAGAGGGACTGAGGGAGAGAGGGAGGAAGGAAGAGTGAAGGAGGAAGAGGGAGGGATGGAGAGAGACAGAGACACAGAGAAGGAGAGAGAGCTGTTCTGGATTGGAACCCAGTGCTGCATGCTGGGCCTCCACTGCCAATCTTCCTTCTCTCAGGCTGTGAAAACTAGCTGAGGACTTTTGAGTGATGAGAACACATTCTCGTATTTAGTTAGCTTCCCAGTATGGCTATTTACAAGGACTGCAAGTGATTCCAAAGGCATCCAAACACCCCAAGGATATCCCCCCACAACACCCCCAAAATGAATCTACCAGTTAACACCTTAGAAGGAATTCAATCAATGCCTACTGACCCAGCTTTATTATTACAGGGTAGCTGACGTGACTCTGGTTCCATGCAGTATAAAGTTCAAGGTGAATGTGATGCTTTAAAAATACCAAGCCCTTACAGAAGGACAGTGAAACAATGTACCCAAGAGATAGGAGAAAAGAGGGAGGGGGACTGTTGGGTGTGCAATTCTCAGACTGGCATCAGATCTCACTGGGAACAAAATGAACAGGTTCCCTGTTGCTGAAGTCTCTCAGAATTGTTTGCTTTGGCTGCAAACAGCAAGTGGAATCAGGATTATTTTGGGAAATTTTCAAGAAATTTAAATTTAAAACGAATTTAAATTTAAAACAAAGGGTTTCTATCCTTTCTTTTCTTTTTCTTTCTTTCTTTTTCTTTTTTTTTTTTTTTAAAAGAATAGGGGTCAGTCTGTTTACCTCATGCAGACAGATGGTTGTGTTTATGCACTTAGAGGAGTAAGGCAGAGTGATTCCAGAGTTCCAGATGAGGTGCATTTGCCAAGAAAATGCTTCCGGTTGGCAGAAGGCAGAAATCCTGTATTGGGTAAATATTTAGCAACATGCAAGAATTTTAACACTAATATCTCATTTGTAGTGGAGTCTGCTTTATAGCCTGCTGAAATCTCTTTCTCCGTTCTGTATTATAGGCAGTTATAAAATCAAAACGCAGTCACCTGTCGCCTGCACCTGCGCCTCCACATTTCAAACTGACTAACAATAGGTAGCGCGGGAACTGGCCGAGAGAGAGAGGTCCTTCTCGCTATCCTGCTTGGGCTCTGGACTCACAAAGGGCTGTTGGGATAACAACAACAAAAAGCTGCTAAAATAATTTTTTTCCTTATTCTGGTCTGTACAACAAACAGTTCCAGCTGGAGCTCAGTGGCCACCTCCAGCCAAAATTTGAGTGGGCTCGGTTCTGAGGCATTTGATAGCAGCCCTGCGTGAGGGAGGGAGGACACCAGCTGGCTTCATGCAGGGCCATGTGCTCAGTGTGTCACGGGGCTTGGAAAATACAAATGATGGGCTCGTTTCCAAACGAGCTTACGGCAGGCGGGCAGTCAGGCAGGCAGGAACCCGCAAACGCACGCACGTGTGCGGAGGTAACTCCCTTGGTCAAGGGCTGCCTATTCAGATGCCTTTGTGGGTGGCAACTCATAGAGGAGTGACATTGGAGCTTGCCGTGTGCATATCAGTCAGGAACACAAGAGAGGCAGGGTGTAAACGCAGACTGGCACACTGTGCCAAGTGCCTGTGGGGATCTTCTCTTCACCTGCCTGTGACCCAGGAGCATCCCAGGACAATGCCCTGTGGAGCTCCCTCCCGCACTGAACAATGCTGCATCACCTCGGTACTTAGGCCCAGTCCAGCAGTGAGGCAGCGCATGCGCAAAGGCTACAGCAAGGGCATCAAGGGGCCATACTGTGATGTGCTGGGCCTTAGCCGCTGAGCCCTGAGGAGCCAGTGGTTTTCTCCCACAAGGAAGGATACTGTCCGTACTCAAGACCCTGAACTGCCACACTGGTGTAAGCACTCCCACCAGCCTAGCCTTGAACACGTCTCTCCCTAAGACTCTTCGTTCAGAACATTTAAAGTCGTCTTCATTATACATCAGGCATTCCCCTGGTTCTTTTCTTTCCAGAATCCATGAAAATGCTCCCAAGAGCAGGTATTGACCGAGTAACAGTCCTTAATGCTAGATGCCACCACGTGGCTCAGCCATCTTATTCCAGCTATGGTGGCCTTATACAGAAGACATGCTGGAGACTTGTGCCCTGCCCAGTTTTACTCTGGGAACACAAGCTCCATCCTGGGAAATTTATAGTCAGCATGTCTAGCTCCAGCTGGTAACATGCATGTCCAACTGGCCTGGTCTCAGTGGGAAATAAAGCTGGGCTTAAGTTGACTAGTTTGAGGTCTAAGATGCAGAAGCCAAGCAGTCTCAGATGAGGGGAAGCAGTAAGGCCACTGCTTGCAGCCCTAACCAGAAGCCCTGCATTTCCCGGGGCCCCCATTTCCACTCCTTTCCCCTTGCCTTATTCTTAATTCTTTATTGAAAAAAATACATTTGTTTGAGGGGCAGGCAAAATAGCTCAGTGGTTAAGAGCACTGACTGCTCTTGTAGAGGACCCAGGTTCTATTCCTAGCATCCACACGACGGTTTGCAACTGTCTGCAAATCCACTTCCAGGGATCCAATGACCTCTCTGGCTTTGGCCGACACCAGATTAGCAAGTAGTGCATAGGCATGCATACAGACAAAATGCCCAAACACACAAAATACAGTTAAAAAAACAATTATTTTTGTTTGGGAAATGTCATACATACAATATGGTTTGATAAAAGTTACTCCCCCATTCCCTCCCCTATAACCCTATCCCCCAACCACTTTTTCCCTCTAAACTGCCTTTCTGTCTGTCTATCTGACCAGCTTCCTGTTGCTTTTCCTTTTGTAGCTTATATATTTATCATTAAGCATGACATTGGCTGTGACTTTTCTACAATCTCACTCCACAAATATTTTTATATATAACAAATTGTAATATCTGTGATATATCTGTATACATAATGATAACCTTTATAGAATAAGGAAGTTTAACTCAATTCACAATTTATTGAGTGTTTCCATGAGAAAAATCATTTTTATGTATCTATTGAGAGTATTAGAAGTTCTTCTCATGTATGTTATGGTTGTGGTGTATTATAGTACTGCTGATACATGAAATCAATTTTGAAGGCATGATATTAACTGTTAGTTGTATATAATTATGAGGCAGAGCATAATTTTGGATGCCTGAATTCAGCATGTGCTGTTCATGGCAGGACACTGAACCACGATGGGACTCAGAGTCAGAATTTTCTGATTTGATCATTACACATTATATGCATATGTTGAATTATCATTCTGAACCTCATTACCATGTGAAATTATAAGATGATTAAGGAGACATAAATGGTAAAAGTATTTCTGGGAGACATAAATGGTAAAAGTACCAATGTGGTACATTAATAGGAAGACAAGCAACATACTAGACAATAACACAATAACAGTACATTATTTCATAGAATTTTTACAAACACTTTTCAGGTGAGTTTTGCAATAAAAAAGCACTGAGAGATTAAAAATAGTTATAGCTATCAATATAATGACGCTCAGAAACTTCCCTAAGACACAGTATTAATCAACACTCAGAACTCGCACTGGCAGGCTCACAACTCAGACATACACATAGAAAACATCTTTTATTTATATGACTCGTAGCCTGGCTACATCATCATATGACCTCATCAAAACTAGACTCCTGCATGTTCAACCCCAGCGAAGCTTCAGACAGCCTCCTGGTCACCATCCCTTCCTGTGCATCATTTTTATGTTACAGGAGGGGGAAGACACATTGCCCATCATCAGACGCTCCCTTGACAGCACACTTGACTAACTGGCCCATTTCCCATCCTCTTGATAATCAAACTG
The DNA here is from genome assembly GCF_947179515.1 of Apodemus sylvaticus. Lineage (NCBI taxonomy): Eukaryota > Metazoa > Chordata > Mammalia > Rodentia > Muridae > Apodemus > Apodemus sylvaticus. The sequence continues at coordinate 107,971,299 of NC_067480.1, forward strand.
CTCAGGAGAGCTGCCTACACGTGGTCCTCATCTCTTCTCCTGGATGCTGTCAGTGCAGAGCTGACATGGCCTGTCACCCTGGTCTCCGCCACTCAGTCCCCCACTCAGTGTTGTTTTAGATGATAATTCTCTCCTTCAGGAATTGCTGCACCCTCAGTGGCTGCTCCCTCCCTGTTTTTGCCATGTTTCAGAAGAACACTTTCCTGGCTCTTCTGATGGTTGCCCTGCCCAGACAGCAGCCTTATAACCACACCCTCTCCGACTATTTAAGTTCTGGGTGTTTTCATGCTGGGAAAACTTGCTTCTGATAATGGGCATTTTTCTTTGTGTTCCACACTTGTGTTAATGCTTTGCAGCATCCCGTCCACTCCTTTCCAAAGGGAGCTTGAGATCTGTATCAAAACTTCCTGTTGTAATCTGACCCTGAGCCACCGCTGACCTCCACAGCCACCGCCCTAGCACCATCAAGGGCCTCGCATCTGAGTTCTAAGGGTGTTCTCTTTGTTTCCACTCCTGTTCCCTTCAAGTCTTCCTCTCTACAATGACCAGGGTTGCCATCTAAAACCAAAATCACTTCATTCTGTCAAAAACTTCCAGTGGCTTCTTGCAGAGAACACAGGGTCCTTCCAACAGACTGAGCTTTCACAGGATCTGGTCTCTGGTTCCCTTGTTCACTGAGTACCCACCATCCTCTGTTTACTTAGCATTTTCTAGCTACGACAAGCTCCTGATATTTTACCAAACAAGCAAAACGAGTTGCTGCCTCAGGTCCTCCATACCTGCTGTTCTCTGAGCATGTCTACTCAATCCCAATACCAGCTCATTTCTAAGATCTCTCTGCTCAACTGTCACTTCAGAAAAAAGGCTGTGCCTGGCTTCCCTTTCTTAAAGAACACTTGGCTAGTAACTCTGCCCACCATGGCTAGCAACCTCACCCACCAGGGCTAGTAGCTCTGCCCACCATAACTAGTAACTCCACCCACTACCCCCTGTATCTTTTTGTTTAGCACTCGTCACCAACAGGTGTTAATATATTTACCAGATTATCTGTTTCTTGTTTCCTTCACTTATACAAGAACTTCATGACTCTGGTCCATCGCTATATCCTAAGCAAGGCGGTGAGAGCAATGACCTGCTGCCAGTTTCTTTAAACAAAGTCTCTATTTCACTGTGGTAGTCTCACACATGTAGGTCATATATTGTATTCTGTCTTATTTACTTCCCATCGCTCTCCTCTATTGCCCTCTTCCCAGTCCCTATTCTTCCCAAACTGTGTGCCCTCTGCTTTCTAACGTTCTCCTCTGACACTCCCTCTGATAACCTTAAGTTCTAGACTCTGCATAAGGGAGAAAACGTGCAATATTTGTCTGAGTCTTGCTTATCCTGATGTGGGTGATGTTTAACTATGCCTGTGGCAGATGACATCATTTTATTCTTTAACTCCATTGTTCATACACACCGTATTCTCTTCCCACCCATCCATCTGATCACGGTTATCTAGGCCCACTATCTTGGCATTTGTGACTGACACTGTGGTAACATGGGTTGAAGTATTCCCCCATGACACAATGACTTAAGATTCCTTCAGCAATATACCCAGCAGTTGTACAAATCTAGAAGTATCTTATGGTAGTTCTAATACAAAGGTTTCTATTAGGACCTGGATACTCTACCACCCCATCCACTTGTGGCTGTCTCTGTGCTGAAGTGAGCAGCCGTGACAGAGTGTGTGGTCCTCGGACCCCAGAGCACGGCCTCTACAGATCAACCTGTTGACAACTGGACTCCAATCAGGTCCAGCAGACAGCAAAGGTTTGTAGAAGAGGCATCACACACACATTAGAAGCAAGCAAAGTTAAACATGCTTATTAAAAAGGACTTTACCGTCTTTCTAGATGAACCAAGGACTGTTAAACACCAAGAGAAAGTGATTTAAACTTACTACAAGAGAGGTATTTCCTCTTCCGGAGAGCTGAGAATTGAGTGTGTTTCCTTTGTGAAATGTGAGGGAAGTCCCGGGATGGACCGTGCGGGCATGTGTGACATGTAAATTCACATGGGACTTCACCGCCTGGGTAGCTTCAGTCTGAACAGACACGCACTTACGCACCAGAAGCTAGCTCTGCAGAAGCACGTGTCTTTCTTCTCTTTTCTTCTTTCAAGTACTGATGCCAATGTTTGATTTGCCATCTCCTCTTGGGCCATGCGTGTCCCAGAGCCCTACAAATGTCAGCCTATTCTTTTGGACTAGGATTTACACTTAACAGGAACAATCAGGAGGCACATAAGGAGCAACCCCCGACCCACCCATGGATGTTGGCAAAAGTCCAGCAGGGCACATACCTGAAGGGTGGTATACCTCATAAAACAGAAACACAACTCCTCTCCCTGACCTTTAGAGACCACAGTTCTGCTGAAGTGGGGGTGGTTGGAAGTGAAAGCAAAATGGGAATGGTAAAAATAAAATCTGAACTTTTAAAGATATCACAAACCCCACTGGGCACCCACAGGCTTCCCTGGCCAAGCAAAAATACGCATTTGCATTCTAGGACCAGGGACCTCCAACAACCCCATGCAGCCTCCCCAGGGACCTCAGTAGACCTGGCTTGAAAGTATTAACTGTTTGCCTCAGGCCTTACCTCCAATACCACATCAAAGGCCCAGGCCTGTCCTGGTGTTTGACATTTCAGTTGCTAACCTGGCGACAAACATCCCCACCCCCACCTCCCCCCACCCCACGCCCAAGACTGTTCAGTGAGAATTCAGAGCTGGGACTTTCGAAGGTATGCCTGGTGTTTCCGAGTCTCTGCCCAACCTTCAGCAGCATTTAGACACCCAGGACGTAGGGCAGGGCACAGATGCTTCCTTTGGCCCAAGAGTAGGCAGAGGACCTGTGTTCCTAGCTTGGAGAGCTTCCAGACGAACAACTTTAAATACCCTCAGAGTCTGTCCTGCCCTCCTGTTTAGAGACATTCCTAGAGATCCAGGGAATCTAATGAGGAGCGAGAGAGAGAGAGAGAGAGAGAGAGAGAGAGAGAGAGAGAGAGAGAGAGAGAGAAAGAGAGAGAAAGAGAGAGAGAGACCCTGCCTGGAACTCAAGCCCAGGCTGGCAAGGTAAGGAGCAGAAACTACAAGGAAAAAATGTCACTGTTTATCCAACTTCAAAATGGCAACATAAGCTTTGCCCATGCCGGGCACTGCTAACCTTACCTCGAAGGTGTCTGTCTCCTCTCTAAAGGGACAGAACCTCCACCCCCATCCTTCACTCTGACCGTGGAAACATGAGATACCCATTTCAAACCTTCTCAGAAGCATCATGAGGGCATGTCAGATAACACCCGAGAGAGGACAGAGGTGTCAACGCCAGTTTTGTTTTGTCCTTGCAATGTGAGCAAACCCGCATCCTTGCAGCATGTGTAACTCAGCCTTCTTTCTCAAGAGGGCACAGAACTTCACAAGTGGAATAGAAAAGAACCACTTGATGTTAGAGGGCTCCCCCTTTAGGCTGACACTGCCCTAAGACCCAGGTCAAGATTTCTCTGCCAGAAGAATCACTGTTCAAACCCTCTGTAATAAGCCATTGGTGCTGCCTTTCTAAATGCAGGCATCATTCCTGCTGTGGGGTTGCCCTTCACTTCAACAGCCAGAAGAGGGAAGAATGATCAAAGGTCCAGCAAGAGTCAAGAAGATCTCTCTAATCTTCTATTCTTGCTCAGGTAGCACATCACAGGACCCTCATGGAAAAGGAGACTGATTCAGGAAGGTCTCCCACAGCTGCTACAGCCAGGAAATCAATGTTTAGTTGCGTGTTTACTATGTTCCAAGCCCAGAACCATGAGTCATGCAGTTTTGGAGGCTGCAGTCTTTGAGTGACACCAGGTACACCCAAGGATCCTTAGGTACTCAAGGAAGACACCAAGGGAGCGCTGCAGAAGGCAGAGGAGAAACGCCCCAGCTTGGAGGATTATTAAGCTCCAGGACCCTCAGAGAACCAAACAGAGCCTCTGCCAATCTGAACTGAGCCCACATGACCCAGAACCTCCTGGGCTTTATCTCCTTCGATATTTCTCCCAAATAGAAAGAAGCTAGTGGGCTGCCTGTGCCTTGCTGTCCGGCACCCAAGGTCACCGTGGAACATTCTTTGGATCTTGGGGTCTGCGTGTCTGTTTCTGAATACCAAACCCTCTGTCACACTCATGCAGGCCCAGGTTTGGAGGAGCATGCACAGGGCCTGCAGAAATCACAGCACTGAGCAGAGATGCTTAGCACAGGCCCTGGACCTCATCTCCACAGGAACCAGAAAGGAACCAGAGCAAAGGGTGACCCTAAGGCCAAGGAGCCAGCAAAGGAAACGGCATGTGCTTCTTTATCACTGAATATGGCTTATTAGTGCAATTTCTGAACAGTGAAGTCTGTGTAGCAGGAGGAGGTGCTATTTCTCAACTTTACAAGCTCATGCTATCTCTAAGTCGGGGAACAAGCTGTACAAAGATTTTAACACGGGAACAATTTTCTTCTGTTGAACAGTGTGGGCTTCAATGCTCCTAGCCACCTTTTGTCGGGGACGGAAAGCAAGAGCATAAAACAGATGTAACTGTCCTAAAGCTTAGCCTGTGTTCTTCAGATTGCTCTTCTTGTCACAGGTACCAGAGTTCGCATATTTGTAAAAACTCAACAAGAAATCTGTATTAGCTTTCTTCTTTGCAAATATGTTATTGCTGTCTCCTTTTTTTTTCTTTTTAAAATATTCTTCATTTCTCAATTCAACTCTGCAGTTATATACTGACAATCTGAAATGTAGATTCCTGGGCTGTATCTGGGGTGTTTATGCACAGTGGCGTGATATTGGGACTCTTCTGAGGTGTAAGTATTTATTCTCATTTATGGACCTGCCAGTACCACAGCAGCCAAGGTTGTTAAAGGCATACTGTAAGTTACACATTACCACAGATAGGTCATCCAGGAAGTACTGTCACATCAAGAGTCACAGAAGAAGCAGGATCAGGATGAACCCAGGTGACTGAGGGCCCTGTATGGGCTTACCTGCTCTTTGTGAGCCTCCTCGGGCTATCTCATGGCTATTTCTAATCTACAGTAGACTCTGTAACAGGAAGCCTCTGTGGGGAATTACATTAATGGAGTCGCAATGAGATTTCACATGGAGATGCTGGTACTACATTCAAACTAAATGGCCAACCCTAAATTTGAAACATGCCATCAAGGTAAGATTCAGCCTGCTTTTGTGTGGACAGCACTGGTCCAAACACTCTCTTCAAACTTCCAAAAATTAGCTGTAAAGGTTAAAATTCCTAAACACAACCTTATCCTCTCCGATCCCTCTTCTTTTTTACAACAGAATCTCATCAGAACACCCAGGGGGCAATAAAATGGGGGATATTTTTAATTCTCTTCCGTTTCCCAGCAGATCTTTAAAAGTTCCACAAAGCAGAGTGGGTGAAAGGCTTTCCTGTTCGCTCTTGCTCTCCTGAATCCATGGAAAACCTCAGCTCCACAGGAGACTTCCAGGTCTTCCCATGCGCCCCAGCCATTCCTGAGGACTGGATCTACTTAAGATTTCCAGTTATTTATGAAGAACTGGGGCTTTAGAACAGTGTACCCCATTTGCAGAGTCTCTGACCAATGCCTCACAGATTTTCCTCAGGGACTTCCGTCCCAGCTTTACATACTCTTTGCCCAGCCCTGGTGTGTGTGCAAAGGCAGGGGTGTGACTCGAGCTCCTTAGCTGATCTACCCGGGGGTTCGGAATCATTTCTGTCAGTTTTGCTCTGTGCCTCGGAAATGTTACCTCATGCCGAGGCTCTGTTTCCTCACATGTGAGGACAGATAATAGAGAGGCTGTAATGGCTGAAATACTACCTTACATTGCAAACTGGATAGCCTGTGCATGACTCATGAGATGGGAAGTCACATGAGATATCAACGCTGAAGACCCTGCAGTGCAGCAATTGGCCGTTCTGTAGGCCCCACCCACCCTTTGCCCTTGACTTCAGTGATCCATGGTCAACCACAGTCTGAATCTATCAACAGAGAATTCTAAAGACAGATAATTCTTAAGTTCTTCCTAAGTTTTATTATAGTATAATTGCTCTATTTTATCATCGATATGGCCAGTCTCTTGCCGTGCCTAATTTATGAACCAGATTTTATCTTCGGTATGCATCTCTAGGACAGAACCAGGATATCCAGGCTTTGAAGCTTGTAGGCAGAATTTTGAAGACATTTCTCATGAAAATGGTGGGACTACAGCAGCTCCTGACATTGGTTGGGATTACTTCAACTGTAGGTTGGCAAAGTCCTAAAACTACAGAGTCCTGAGAACTCAGACAGAATAACAGGCCAGGCCACCTTTAAAGTGACAAAAGAATTTTTTCAGACCAGCATTTCTCACATCCTTTGTCTTTGTCCAACTGATCGCTGTGGTGGGGAATCAGGCAGCCAATAACCATGACTTCCCAGATGCCAGGGGCATACAGCCGTTCAACGGAATAGACACCAAGTGGCTGTCCTGGCTTTTATGACACAGAGCTATAAAGCCAGATAATGAAAAAATAAACTAGAACCGCGAATTAATCTTTCCATGCCAATTTGCTATAAAATATTTAGAGGATGCAGGCTGGCTTTAGGGTGGGACTCAACCTGCCGTGGAACTCTGTCTAACTGGTGCTGCAGTGGCCGGGTTCCTGCCTGGCCATCTGTTCCTGACACTTGGTCTCATTAGTACGACTGCTTTTATTGATACACACAGCCATGTTCCTCATACCATCTTAGCTAGGCATTATTTATTGTATCCATATATACAACAATATTAACACAGTCAAGCACCAGGATGGGCACTTGAGGGCATCATTAAAATCAGCCAGTGTTCAGTTCGAGATTTAATGATGATTTAATAGTATTAAATGAGAAAAAAAAGGGCCCTTGGCCTTTCCATTCTCATTTAAAAACATATAAAAGAGCAGTAATTCAGGCAGTTACACTTCTCTCAAAGATTTTGCTCTAAATCACAGATGGCAATGAGAGGCCATGGCTGGGTACTGGCTTATACCCCACTCACTATGACCGAAACCAGAAGTACTTCTTTGGGTCATGATTAGCAAAATGCTTGCAAACTCAACCCTTTACACCAGAGATCAATCGGGTGCCAGGCTGAAGGCCAGAGGTAAAGGACAGGGAAACAAACGGTGATGTGGGGTTCTTCCGAGGCTGCCCCGTGCAACCATCCTCCCTCTCAAGGCACTGACACCCAGGTGCATCGGAACATGCTGTGGGAAGGAAGCACTCTGCCCTGTCTGCAGAGAAAGCCTTGTGGCTTTGCTCCTTGGCTTACAGGCCCTCAAGGCAACATGCCCTGCTTCCTCAGCTCCTGCCTGCTGTTGCTGTCCACAGACGGCCACGCATCTCTGCTGCAGAGACACATCATTCAGCAATTCTTTGAGATGTGCAACTTGCAGGGGAGACTACACAGTTCTCTCTAGACACCATTAAGCTGGGCTTCAGAGCTGGGTGGAGACTGTTTTGGCAGAGGAGAAATAATCCTGGAGTCCAGTGGGGGAAGAAGCAGTCTATTTGTTTAGTTATGGACCAGTTCTGGGCTTGCCAGCCCCTGAATTCATGCCCATATCCATCAGCTGCCTCCTGGACCCATCTCAGATCTTCTGTAATTAGAACACTGAGCAAGACTAGATTACATGTATAAAATGTCCTTTAAAAGGCTTCTCATAACTTCTGTAAGAAGCTGTTGCCAATTAGGTGAATGGTCACTATAAAAAGCATGCAAATGTCATCAGAACAAAATGGCTAGCCTCTCTCAGAACCAGAAACGGGCCAGTCTGACTATCCCCTGGGTTAGCCAACATGTGTGCTGCCTATCTGGCATGAGGAGACAGTGACAGTGAGCATGGGCAGGGTGTGTCTCACTGTAGGAGGAAGGCCACTGCTCCCAGGACAGGTCCCAGTGTTAACAGAATCGTCCCACACTTGCTTGAGGCTTGCTGGAAAAAGTCAACAACCATGGCAGAAGCAAATCAGCAGAGAGCTACAAAATGATGCTCTTTGCATTTTAAAGCAGATTACAGAATCTTTCAACTACTTCCAACAATGAAGGCGATGTAGAGCCAGCCAAAATTACACAGGCACGGACTCTGGTGATGATACCTAAATTAGACCGTGGATGGCGGCTCCTGCAAAAATAAATGCAAAGTGATTGCTCATCAGAAAACCCACAGGCTCCCATGCAGACCTCTCCCGCCTGTGATAAATTCTTCCATCAAAATGACTACTCAAGCATTTACCAACTGCCCTCGAAATACTGCAAGTTGATGTTTCTCATATGAAAAAAAAAGTGTACACAGATAAGGGAGGGAGTTTTACAACAACACCAGAGTCTTGAATTTTCCAAAAAGCTTATACAGTAAAGGCAGGGCCTCAAGAACTTTTACAACCTGATGTGGTAACTACTGTTACAACAGCAATCAATTTGCAACCATTTGTTAACAAAGCTACCCAGCCCACAGAGGAGAAGGTGCTTTGGAGTTTTGGATGAAAGACACAGAACCTCTGGGTGGAAGAGATCTGAGTTCCCTTTAACCAGTGAAGGGGTTCAAAGACACATCTTTGATTCTGTGCTGCTTCTCCTATAGAGAGCACTGTTCGATTTTTGTAATTTTAGCAATGATATCCATTAAGTAGCTACTGACTTTGACAGACTGTCTCAACTCTGGGAAACATTTCAGTAGACACAGCTAAAGAGATATTATTTGGCATCTTAGTAGGTAAAGGTCAAAAGTTTTGCCACAATCTTACAGTGCCTGGAATTGTCCCTACAGCAGGAAATTACCTAGCTCAAAATGTTAATAGTGTCAAGGCTGAAGCCCTGCTAGACACATGAGCCAGCAGTTCTGTTTAGCTTAGATAAATGAAAACATACAACTATGCAAAGATTTGCACACAACAGCAGATTTAATTACAAAGCCTGAATCGGAAAACTCAGAATATCCTTTGATAAACAAATGCTGGAGAAGCCTATTATGCAGACCCATTCAATGGGATACTTCTTAATATTAAAAAGGATGGACCAAGATATGAGCAACACCCCAAAAACATTTTCACAAACCAAGGAAGCAGGGCACAAAGATTGCATCTTGTTTGAACCTAGACAGCTGGTGCCTTCAAAACTCATCTGTGGTGCTGGAGCCTAGGACAGCCATCTTGTTGAAGAGGGTCGACTTTCCAAGCTTTTGTCTTCCCTGGTCTGAACCTTTCGTCCATACTTTCCACTACACTCGTGTGAACTGAATGTGACAGGCATGCTGTCAACAAGCCCCGCATATGCTCCAATTTCTCTGGTTTCTTGAGTTATGAATAATCATGGGAGTGAGCCTTCCAACTCTGGGAGTTTCCCAGTCGTCTCGTTCCTTTTTATTTCCAAATTAATTTCATTTTGACCAGAGAACATATTTTCTGTTCTTCAGAAGCTTTTAATCTAGGGAGGTGTGTAGTATACTCCCAACAGTCTAGTTTACCAACTGTGTCATGTGTACTTGACAAAGGCTGCTGGGTGCAGAACTGCCCAATGGACTGTGCTGGGGACTCAGTGAAGCCCCACCTACTGCCAGTGGCTGTACGGCTTGTTGTGTTCACTCCTTTGCTTGAGTTTAAGGTCTTCTGTGATCCTACTAATTTTTAATTTTTTTCGGTCAGTGATGAGAAGAGATTACTGAAATCTCCAACTAAAATTGCCAAGTAGTTTCTCTTGCTATTTCTACAGAGTTTATACCATGTCATAAAAGGTTCTTTGATTTTATGAAAGGTTTATAAAGGTTGTTACATAATTCCAATGACTGGTTACATAATTCTTATTATTTTAAACTTCTCCTCCAAATTCCTGACAATATTTGTCTTGGATTCTATTATAAAGACAACACCTTGCATCCCTGCTTTCTTTAGATTGGTACGTGCATGAAGTTTTCAGTCTTTTGTTTTGGAAAGCCTGATTTATTTCCAAAGCATATAGGCAGCATGCTGGCTGCCTCTGAATTATTACATCCACTTTAGTAACATTTAACTTTTAAGTAATACTTAGTTTTTCTTTAAAGTAATTATAAAATGATAGTGTATAAATTGATTTCTTTGATATTGTTTTCTGTTTTTCCTACCTGTTCTCTGTTCTTTGCCTTCTCTTTTAGGGTTATCTGGGTCGTTATTTTCTATATATTTTCTAGATTTCTGGCTGACCCGCTGTCCTGCTTAATTTTCCTAGGTGTCCCTTTGGACTTCCCACATTCTGTCTGCTGTAAGTAAAAGCGTGAGCCTGTGCGGCGAGCCTTAGAACTCCTGTGACTTCACTTCTCTCCCAGCAGCTGTGGGTTGCAATCTTTTTGCTTTAGGCTATCAGTGATTTAAAATAAAATTAAAACTAGGAAAAATAATATTCACCATTCCCAAAATTGTTATTTTATGCAGACACGAGTTTCCATTGGCCCCTAACTGCTGGAAGCCAATTCTTACCTATTTAGTTCAATTTGTTTCAATGAATGTTCTTGTCATTTCTTGATGAACTAATTTACATTTATTTTTGAAAGCTATTTTTGATGGTTATAGATGTTTAGGGTTTTTCCTCTCCTACTTCAAACATACAGCCCACTATACTACTGTTTGTATCATTAACAACAACAACAATAACAACAACAAGCAAACAAACAAACCTACTTTTCTCTCCATTTCCCTATTAGTGGTACTTTGCAATTAAAAATTTTTATTAATTACATTTTGTGGTCATCTTGCTTTGGTTTTGCTGGACTTTCTTTGCCCAGTCTTCAAATCAATCCATCCCCTCTCCCCTCCTAGCCCAACGGTACTGAGGAGTGTCAGTGCATTAGTACACCCATGGAGTAAAGTTAGAATGCCAAATTAGCCATCAAATTGGGAAAGGATATTCACCAACCCTACATCTGATAGAGGGCTAATATCCAATATATACAAAGAACTCAAGAAGTTAGACCCCAGGGAACCAAATAACCCTATTAAAAATGGGGTACAGATCTAAACAAAGAATTTTCACCTGAAGAAATTTGGATGGCCGAGAGGCACCTTAAGAAGTGCTCAACATCATTAGCCATTAGGGAAATGCAGATCAAACCAACCCTGAGATTTCACCTCACACCAGTCAGAATGGCTAAGGTCAAAACTCAGGAGACAGCCGGTGTTGGCGAGGATGTGGAGAAAGAGGAACACTCCTCCACTGCTGGTGGGGCTGTAAGATGGTACAACCACTTTGGAAATCTGTCTGGCAGTTCTTCAGAAAACTGGACATGATACTTCTGGAGGACCTTGCTATACCTCTCCTGGGCATATACCCAAAGCATTCCCCGGCATGCAATAAAGACACATGCTCCATTATGTTCATAGCAGCCTTATTTATAATAGCCAGAAGCTGGAAAGAACCCAGATGCCCCTCAAAGGAGGAATGGATACAGAAAATGTGGTATATTTACACAATGGAATTCTACTCAGCAATTAGAAACAATGAATTCACAAAATTTTTAGGCAAATGGTTTGATCTGGAAAATATCATCCTAAGTGAGGTAACCCAGTCACAAAAGAATACACATGGAATGCAATCTCTGATAAGTGGATATTAATTAGCCCAGAAGCTCTGAATACCCAAGGCACAAATCGCATAACAAAGGACTCCCATGAATGAAGAAGTATGGAGAGGGTCCTGATCCTGGAAAGGATTGATTTAGCATTGGAGGGGAATATAAGGACAGAGAAAAAGGAGTGAGGTGATTGGAGAATGGATGGAGAGAAGAAGGTTTATGGGACATATGGGGAGGGGGGATCCTGGAAAGGGGAAATCATTTGGAATGTAAACAAAGAATATAGAAAATAAAAATATTAAAAAAAAAGAATGCCAAATTAGGTATTTTCTTAGCTCTACAGATCTGCTTTGTAGATATTTAATGTCCTTCACTGTCCTGTTCATCTAACCCTTTATATCCAGGAGGCTACTCTAGCCCATGGTGAAGCTTTAGCCCGTCATTTTGTTTGTTTGTTTCTGTGAATGCTCCCATAGGCCGGTTCACTTTTTGCGGTTGGTCACATGCTTGGCTTTCCTGTCACCATCCGGATTGCCCACTTACTAATACCATGGGTGCTAGGCTGGTAAATCCCTTTTTATTTTCTTTAGGTACTGATGAAGTTGGGAAAATTAGTTTACTTGTGGAGTAGGGTGCTCTTTTAAGACTTTTTTGATGAATTTTTGTAGCATAAAAAATAATGTTCTTGCTATGTTGTTGTCATGCATACACACATATCCAGTAGTTAACTGAGACCTCATACTTCAGTTTGTTAGGATGAAGTCAATCCTTTGACTCTGGGGGAAAGAAGATTTTAGCTTCTTTGCAAGTCTGCTGTAGGTTTGTAATGAGGTCTTTCCATTACAGCCTGTGATGCACCGCTGCTGTATTTTAGTACTGGGAATTACTTAGCTCATGGTTTCATGGCATTTTTTATTTCTAGGGCCTATCAAGTTTTACATTTTGCATGCAAGAATTAGTGTTCAGACAGACAGAAGGGCCCCCACCACCGCCACACACACACCATGTAGATTTTTGGGCTCTTCCTGTGAACACTGTCACTTTGTCACCTGTTGTCAATGCTAGCTACCTTGGCTTTTCCAAACTCTGTTCTATTTCCTTTCAACTCAGACCGACTTCAAGGCTCTGCTAGGATCTGTCCCTGTGCACCACAGCTCAGATTCATCTCAGGTGACTGTGGGGAGCCAGGCAGTTCCCTTCCCTTCATGGATGGGATCATGAGTCTGAATGGACTGCTGCCTGATAACCAAAACCAATAATTTCAAGGTTCTGCCCCATTTCCTAGCTGTGGTGGGAGGGTAGGTCCTAGGCAATTCAAGATTTTGTCAGAGGAACAGAGCAATTACTCAAGAGTCTACAGCTGATGTCAAGCCCAGCTTCAAATCCTTCTGAGCAGGCTGTAGTTTGGCATTGAGATACTTTGGTACACTTTAACATTTGCTACAATGTTAAGAATGGATGTCTGCAAAAGTAACTCCCCCTCTCTGCATTCCTCCCAGACTGTCCTTCAGCTTTAGCGTCTCTAGGGCGGCCATGTTGCTTGCTCGAGGTGCTCCCCTTCTGTTATTCATACCCCCTCCCCTTTGCCCTCCGGTGCTGGAAATATCATACTGTCCACGCCACGTTTTCCAGCTCAGGGAATTCTATTCGCTCATTGATCTGTTTACTTTTATGAGCAACTGCGGGGGCGCGGGGGGGGGGGGGGAGCTACATGTTGTTGAAAATGTAATCTAGAATATTTGTGGAACTGATAGTAGAAGATAGAGGATACTCGGGAGACGGTGCTCCCATTTAGTACTGAGTATCAGAGAGGATACTCAGGGGATGGTTCACTACCTGTGCTCCTGTTTAGTACAGTCATGGCTTCCTTAGCCTAACTAAGGTGCTAGTTGGAGTCAGCTAGTTCTCTTCCCCTTACCGGATCACAGCCCTCCTTTCGTTTACAGTCTCAGTCTAGCCAAAGCCTACTCAAGAACCACAACTGTAACGTGTGTGTGGTGCTTTGTGATCTGAAACTCCCCATGGCTGAGGACAGCCATGAACTTCAGAGACAGTGACCAAAGACCCCTGAGCTAGAAATGACCTGAACAACTTTCCCATGAGGACCAGCTATTAAGGTATCACAGGGCAGCATGCAAGCTTCCAAGAGAGGGAGGCAGCCAGCGATGACACCTGTGAGCCACATACACTGCCAGCATGGGGCGATACCCCCGAGGGTGCGGCAGTGGCAACATATGCAGGTGGTAACTAACTGCTCTCTAACACCCTCTCAACAAGAGGAAGACTATGCCTGGTACTGGAAAGCCTGCTGACTACTCAGTGCTTTTGAAGTCACAGTTTTTGAAGGAGAATCCAGGATCACTAATTTACTAAGGCAGCATAACCCCTGTACTGGCTGGTTTTGTGTATCAACTTGACACAGGCTGGAGTTACTACAGAGAAAGGAGCTTCAGTTGAGGAAATGCCTCCATGAGATCCAGCTGTGGGACATTTTCTCAATTAGTGATCAAGTGGGGGGAGGGGGCTTGTAGGTGGTGCCATCCCTGGGCTGGTGGTCCTGGGTTCTATAAGAGAGCAAGCTGAGCAAGCCAGGGAAAGCAGGCCAGCAAGGAACATCCCTCTGCATCAGCTCCTGCTTCCTGACCTGCTTGAGTTCCAGTGCTGACTTCCTTTAGTGATGAACAACAGTGTGGAAGTGTAAGCCGAATAAACCCTTTCCTCCCCAACTTGCTTCTTGGTCATGATGTTTGTGCAGGAATAGAAACCCTGACTAGGACAACCCCTAACATCAATCTATAAGCATTTCTCCTTAGACTCATGGTTAAATTTAGTCTTTACCTCTCATCAAGGAAACTTCTCTTTGCAACAAAGAGAGACCACTACAGAAAATCATAACCAATCAAAATGCAGAACTGACTAGAATTTACCCTATCACATCATAAATATGTCTTTCTATTAGAGCAATAGAATTTGATTCAAAATTCTGCTATTTGGAAAAGAAAAATACATATGGCAAAGGCTTCTGGGGTTCTGGACACAAGGCAATCAATGACATTGATTTCTGAGACATGAAAGACAAGTAGTTGTGCTGTGCTCATGACCGGTTTGCTGCATGGAGGGATATGTAGGCTAACTTGCAAGGAGGTGAGGCCCTTGGAGGTTCTGAGGTGAATGTTTGGGCAGAACAAGCTGATGCAAGTTTGCTAAACAGAGGACCAAGGCCAGAGTTCTGCAGGTGGAAACCGGGATTCACGCAAGGGCTCCTCAGGGCCTGGACCCACAAGGACACGAAATGCTGAGAAGAGCAGCGGGAAACTGAGACAGACACAGCGGTGGGTACTTGCTCCAGGCAGAAGCAGTAATTGCTCTCCCCGAGGAGACGGGGATACTTCCGAAGTAATGGAGTGTTGGACGAAAATCTGCAAGAGACACCCCAGATGCATTTGTTTGTTTATGTAGAGTGTACCAATATTCATAAGAGCCAAGGTATGGAATCATCCTGTATGCCTCCCAGAGATGGATGGTGAGAAACATGATCCATACAGCAGAGTTTACGAGACCATACAAAGAATGGAATTATATTACTGCTGGGTGGATGCAACCACAGATCACGCTAAGCAAATCGAGTCAAACCACAGGAAGATGAATACATTTCCTCTCATTTTTGGTCCACAGAAGTCTTCAGAGATAAATAAGCTATATATAAAGAGTGTGTGTGTGTAAGCATGTGTGCATGCATGTGCGTGTGTGCATATGTGTGCATGTGTGCATGTGTGATGAAAGCAAAAGGAGACTGTGGGTAAGGAAGAGGTGAGCCCGATTAAAAAATAGAGAGAGAAATGGGTGGAGCTAAAGGGAAAGAATGGAGAGGCTCCTGTGGTCACCGTTTATGATATACTTCAAAAGTGTTTCTATGAAACTCTAAGCTATTTGCAAGCAATATATAACAAGAAAAAAAAAAAAAACACAGCAAACCGAAAGAAAGAACTAAACAATAACTAGCCTTAGATTAAATCACTCCTCTCTACACCCAGCAAACTGTGGAATTGAGACTCCACATGTGGAATTCACAAACCATTTCACATAACTTATAATTGCATCTCAGAACCCAGCTTAAGGTTTGAGAAATAAGAACAGGTGGAGTTGGACTGATCATCCAAACCACAGTCACCAGACATGTCAACAAGGGACCCACGAGGACAACCCAGCCAAGAGGTGACACAGAGGTCTGAGTTATCAGACACGGATGCTCAGTGGTTATCTTAACTGCAGTCTGTGCACTGACCAAAGCTAAGTGGACACACATAAGACTGAACATAGAAAATGACCACATCCAACATAAAACACGAAATGAAAAAAAACATGCATTGACATGAATTTAGTGGGACGTAGAAACAAAAACTGAGCAAAATGAAACAGAAAAAAATAGTTTTAAAAAGTAACAAACTATGGAATGAATTAGTGTATGCCCAAGGGATATGAAACTGGACTCCATAAAAAGTGGGAGGAGGCAGAGATATATATTTTAAGAAATGATGAACGAAAAACCCGATTTTGATAAAAATTACAGACCCACCAGGTACATTAAACTCGAGTTCTAAGCTTATGAGATGTGAAGAAAGCTGCACAAGAGCGCAGTGAAGTTACGCAAAGCCAGCGTGAGACAAGACCCTAAAGGCAGCCAGAGTGAACCCCAAATTAAAAATACCAAGTATTTGCAAAGACATGGGGAAGTGGGTTTTCTTGTCCTGCAGGCCGAAATGTTGTAAGGCTTTGCCTAACAGTTTGGTAGTTTTAAAAAATTATTAAATTTAATTCTACCATTTCAGTCCTGGGCATCTACCCCAAAGAAAGCATATGTCCACAAAGAGACTTCTTGTGTCCTGTAAAAATATAAACACACACACATAAGTGTATGTATACATGATATATATACACACATATATATCACATATACACACATATATACATACATATATACACACACAAGCAGCATATACATACATGTATACACACACACACACACACACACACACACACACACACGAGACACCATACAGTGGAATAGTGCTTAATGATAAAATGTAATGACTACTGTCCTTTCCTGCTGAGCCTGAGTGGTTCATGGGGCCAGCATGGATGCTAGGCCTCACATTTTTATTGTACAAACACCTCTACCACAAAGATGTCCAATGCACCTAAAGCCTTCAAGGTTTCTCGGAGAAGTATGACAAGCATTGGACTCCCAGAGTGACCCAGTACACAGAAGCAGAGTGGTTTGTGTTCAGAAACAGTGGCTACGGTGGACAGGGACAGCAGTTTGTCTGAGACAAGGTCAAAACCACTAAGCTTGGGTTCCTGTTTGACGATGCTGAGGCTGACTGCAGATCTCAGAGGATTCTGGTTATCAGGAGATGGGTTTGGAATTGGCAGGAGACAGGAAAAGAAAGGGCGGTGTGACTCAATTCTAAAAGCACAAAATACTGTAGTAGTAGAATAATTACCTGTTAGGAAATAGAATTGTTAGTTATACAAAAAATTGTTAGTTATATTAAAAAGCATTTACTATTGATACATGTAACACTTTGGGTACACGGCATAGCATCTATTTGGTGTGAAGGAACCAAACCAGAGAAGCGAGTGTGCCCTGCGTGGGTCCACGCACATGAAGCACTAAGAGGCCAGCGTTGGAGGCAGCAAGCGAATGAGTGGCCTTGAGCAGAAGGCTGGGGGAGAATCGCACAGGGACTGGGGGTAAGAACTGAAAGTGATGAACACGTTCTTTGAGTTCACTGTGGTCCCCAGGAAATATCATGAAAACACATGCTGTGTCTGTCTTAATATGTGCAGGTCATTAAATGTCAATTCTACTTCAATAAAGAAAGGCAACATCATCATCTTCAGTGTGATTCTCTGTAACATGGATTTCATGTATGAAATACATCATGAAAACCTCTCAGAAACTCACACTCATCAAAAATCAGAGACATAATTTTAAAAATATCATTCAAAGTATGTTACCTTCAACCTCTGCTTTCAGTTTAACTTTCTTCTCTGACTTTTGCCTAAAGTATTATATAGTATTTTGTGTTTCTGTTAATGCTATCTATCTTTTTTCTTTGTTTTGTTTTGGCCATTAATTTATAGAGTTAAGAAATGAAGCCAATTAAACTGCAGATGGCACACGGCTCCCAGTGCTCAGGTCTCTATGATGGCACACGGGTCCCAGTGCTCGGGTCTCTATGATGGCACACGGGTCCCAGTGCTCGGGTCTCTATGATGGCACACGGGTCCCAGTGCTCGGGTCTCTATGATGGCACACGGGTCCCAGTGCTCGGGTCTCTATGATGGCACACGGGTCCCAGTGCTCGGGTCTCTATGATGGC
This sequence comes from Apodemus sylvaticus, assembly GCF_947179515.1. Classification (NCBI taxonomy): domain Eukaryota; kingdom Metazoa; phylum Chordata; class Mammalia; order Rodentia; family Muridae; genus Apodemus; species Apodemus sylvaticus. Next base: position 107,989,303 of record NC_067480.1, read on the forward strand.
ACACGGGTCCCAGTGCTCGGGTCTCTATGATGGCGCACGGGTCCCAGTGCTCGGGTCTCTATGATGGCGCACGGGTCCCAGTGCTCGGGTCTCTATGATGGCGCATGGGTCCCAGTGCTCGGGTCTCTATGATGGCACACAGGTCCCAGTGCTCGGGTCTCTATGATGGCGCATGGGTCCCAGTGCTCGGGTCTCTATGATGGCACACGGGTCCCAGTGCTCAGGTCTCTATGATGGCACACGGGTCCCAGTGCTCGGGTCTCTATGATGGCGCACGGGTCCCAGTGCTCGGGTCTCTATGATGGCGCACGGGTCCCAGTGCTCGGGTCTCTATGATGGCGCATGGGTCCCAGTGCTCGGGTCTCTATGATGGCACACGGGTCCCAGTGCTCGGGTCTCTATGATGGCGCACGGGTCCCAGTGCTCGGGTCTCTATGATGGCACACGGGTCCCAGTGCTCGGGTCTCTATGATGGCGCATGGGTCCCAGTGCTTGGGTCTCTATGATGGCACACGGGTCCCAGTGCTCGGGTCTCTATGATGGCGCATGGGTCCCAGTGCTCGGGTCTCTATGATGGCACACGGGTCCCAGTGCTCGGGTCTCTATGATGGCGCATGGGTCCCAGTGCTCGGGTCTCTATGATGGCACACGGGTCCCAGTGCTCGGGTCTCTATGATGGCGCACGGGTCCCAGTGCTCGGGTCTCTATGATGGCACACGGGTCCCAGTGCTCGGGTCTCTATGATGGCGCATGGGTCCCAGTGCTTGGGTCTCTATGATGGCACACGGGTCCCAGTGCTCGGGTCTCTATGATGGCACATGGGTCCCAGTGCTCGGGTCTCTATGATGGCACACGGGTCCCAGTGCTCGGGTCTCTATGATGGCACACGGGTCCCAGTGCTCGGGTCTCTATGATGGCGCACGGGTCCCAGTGCTTGGGTCTCTATGATGGCACACGGGTCCCAGTGCTCGGGTCTCTATGATGGCGCATGGGTCCCAGTGCTTGGGTCTCTATGATGGCACACGGGTCCCAGTGCTCGGGTCTCTATGATGGCACACGGGTCCCAGTGCTCAGGTCTCTATGATGGCACACGGGTCCCAGTGCTCAGGTCTCTATGATGGCACACGGGTCCCAGTGCTCAGGTCTCTATGATGGCGCATGGGTCCCAGTGCTTGGGTCTCTATGATGGCACACGGGTCCCAGTGCTCGGGTCTCTATGATGGCACACGGGTCCCAGTGCTCGGGTCTCTATGATGGCACACGGGTCCCAGTGCTCGGGTCTCTATGATGGCGCATGGGTCCCAGTGCTCGGGTCTCTATGATGGTGCATGGGTCCCAGTGCTCGGGTCTCTATGATGGCGCACGGGTCCCAGTGCTTGGGTCTCTATGACTCTACATGGTCTCAATCTCCTCCAAGTCACTAATTAGTGCAATTTCTTCATTCCCTCTAAGACAATTCCTTTGCTACTCTTCCCACAGCCGTCTTCTACAGAACCATTTCCTTTGTTAAATACATGCTTATGCAGGTTTTCACATGTGTATTATATACCAATTATCATATAATTACATAATTACTGTAATCGGATTTAACGGCATAATTAGAATGTGTAATTATATAATTAAAACATGTAATTACCAAGTTTAAAAAGTTATGGAAATTATTTTTAAATGAATAATTCATGTATGAATAGGCAACTTTTAAAATTTGCTACCCAGGCCTTGCAAAAATATTTTTAACTGGAAACACAATTAAAAACCCAGCAAAGAGGCGGGAGAGTCGGCTCTGCAGTCAGGAGCACTCACAGCTCCTGCAGAGGACCCAGGTTGGCTACCAGCACCCACATCAAACACTGGTAATTTCAGTTCCAGGAGATGCAGTGTCCTCTGGCCTTCTGCATGCATGAAGTACATAAGAAGTCACACAGGCACACACATACACACATATAGAATAAATAAGTAAATACATATTTTAAAATCTAGTCAACTCTAGCTTATAGAATGTGTTGAAAATCTTTTTTAAAACCTGCTGTATTTTTAAAACAGGCACAGGAATTCATCTTCATCAAGTATCCATGTGGTGTTTGCCCACATACAGCAATAGCTTTCTTAATGTCAAACAGTGAGTGGCAGTGACTTGTACAAATGTCATTGCCCAGATGGGAGCCGAGGAAATGACGCACCCATTCGTGCCCCTCAGAACCCACGCTTGGTCTCCAGGCATAATGTTACTTTTAAAAGTAACTGCCCACTGCCCTCACCTTCATGGCAAGAAAGTCATCCGAAATCACAGAGTGAAACCATGTTTAAGCAGAAGTAACAATGCTAGGCGAGTGTTCCCCGTGTGCTGAGAGCCTGCCCTCCTCATGGTGGTGGTGAAGTTGGTGTCTGCTGAGGAAGGGATGGATGCCTTTCCCTTCGGTCCTGTAGCTACCGGTGAGATGACCATGCTCCAGAAAAGAATCCGCCACCTGTGCTCCGGCAAGTGACACTAACAAGTTCAGTCAGTCACAGGAGGAGAGAAGACATGAAAGTCGAAGAGGGGCTGAGAAACTGCTTTTTCTAGGTAGTTAGCCTAAAACAGCGTTTTGCTTCCAGAACCTTCACTGTTGTAGCATTAGTCAGTCATGTCAGCCGAGTTCCCACCAACTGGATAAGGCACTGTAGTCAGTAGGAAACACAGAGGCTGTTTACTGGCCTACTTGGGTTCTGGTGCACCATTTTTACAAAAAGGAAATCACCCTGTGGGAACCTTTCCCTTTGTTCTTTGTTTGCTTTGTCCAACACCAGCACTGTCCTTTTTTTCAACATGGATGAAGAAATTGGCACAGAACAAGAGAGGGAACCAAGGGCTAAACATTCACATATAAAAACTCACTATATGCATGAGAGAAACCGTCACAGGAAATGAAGACCAAACCAGGTGTATGCTGTTCACCATATCAGAGCAATAAAACAGAACACAGAGGGTCTGGGCGGTGATGACTTGTGAGAACTTCTCTGAAAATACAATAATGAGCCATTATAATTTGGTGCCTGAGGAAACGATCCTCATCATCTAAACCGGTAATCAATTATTGATTTTTCCTGACCACAATCAACACAACAGTTGATTACTGTCTGGATGAAAATCTCTTCTCTCTGGGCCCGCCAGGAACACTTCGCACATACTTAATAGTAGAGTGCTTATCCCATTATCTTATAATTATGCATATGGCTGCTTCTGTAGAATGAGATTCCAGAAGAGTAAATGTTTTCTCACCTGTGCAGGATGTCGCAGGTGTACACACACACACACACACACACACACACACACACAATGAGTGGTGGGAGATAGGAACAGTGAGAGAGAGAGAGACAGGCAGAGCTCACAGATCTTTCAACACTCAGCAGTTTAACCTGAAGCATTCGTTAAGATCAATCTTATAACCTTGAATTTCCAGACAAAATATGAAACACACAAAAACAGATGAAAAGACCTGGCAGGGATAACAGGTGACCGCTCCGGTGAGCCACAGAGGAGACAGAAGCATCGTGGGCTGCAGTGGCCATGGTGGGTACAGTTGACAGCAACAGATCCCAGCAGTTCAGGGCAGCACTGTTTCAGCCATTGCTCTGATGAAGTCACCTTTGGCAGGTTAACATTCAAGTCACTAATTGATGAATCCCATCAATGTGTACTGAGCTCCTGTAGAGTTATGTGAGGCAGGATGCTGGGCATAGAAGAGACAACGCAGGGCAGAAAGTAACCCTGTACCCTGTGGGCTGTCTCAAGCCACCCAGACTGATGCTGCCTGGAGTAATCTGAGACATTGCCTCAGGAATCTGGCTTCTGATTTGCCCTGGGGATTTACCGGTCTGTACTTGACAGGGGAGGCCCTAGCTGAAGCTCCCTTGATTGCACACTTGCTTCTACACACCCTATCCATGTGTGACATGAAGTCACAGAACTCATCACTTGAAAGGAGCACAGTATGGCATTCTGATTCATGTAGTATACAGTGATTAATACAGAAAGCCAGCAATGCTATAGTTTCAAGTACCATTTCCTGTGCTGGAAATACTCGCGATCCTTTCTCTTAGATATTGTCAACTACAGTCACTGCAGTATGCTACAGAACACTAGAATTCACTCTTCTACGTATATGTGTTCAGGCATCTGTGATTTCACTGTTTTCTTTCTGCCTTTCCCATGATTCCCCGTTTTCCTTCACCTGTCCTATGATTCCCCTGCTTTCCCCCTACCTTTCCCATGATTCCCCATTTTTCCTCTCCCTATCCCATGATTCCCTTGTCTTCCCTTTCCCTATCCCATGATTCCCCTGCTTTCCCTGCTTTCCCTCTGCCTGTCCCATAATTCCCTCTGTCTGTCCCTTGATTCCCTCTCCTTTCCCCTTGCCAGTTCCAGTCTCTGCTGACCTCTGTTCTACTGTCTAGTTCTGAGAGAAATGTTTTTATTTTTTGTTTTTTGTTCATCAAGATGGGGTTTCTCTGTGTAGCCTTGGCCCCTGGAACTCTCTCTGTAGACCAGAGATCTACCTGCCTCTGCATCCTGAGTGCTGGGATTAAAGGGCTTACCACCACTACCCAGCTGAGATAAACTTTCTTAAAAGATTCCATAACAGAGTGAAATTGTAAAGTGTTTGTTTTCACACTGATTTAATTTCTATTGGATACAGTAGCAATCACAGGGCCGTCCCATCCGAGGGAAGTCCTAGTTTCAGCTTTCTGCAGTCTCTATACACTGCTTTTCGCAGTGGTGGTACTAACTTACATTTTCAACCAGTGCATGTGTCCCCCTTTCCTGCGTGCTTGTTGACATTTGTTGTGGCCTTTTTGATAACGTAGGCAAGCACCCTCCCTAATGTAGCCTTGTTGGGAAATAAGTGGGTGGGGGGAGGTGGCACACCGTCTAGCAGGCAGAAAGCACTTTATGTCAAGTACTAAATCTTTACAGGAATGCCACTTACAATACATGACATAGTAGCACTGAGTGTGTTTTCCCCCTAATAAATCTTCATAATTTCTGAAAAGGAACATATTATTTATTGTGGAGCTGAAAATAAGCCTTTAGACATCTGAAGGGTGACATCTAAAGAGTGACATCTGAAGGGTGATACCATCTGAAGGGTGGTATCATTTAAAGGGTGACATCTGAAAGGTGACATCTGAGGCTTCGGCAGGACAACAGAGGGGCTGCGTAACCTCAACTGTCCCTATTCTGGGGTGTCAGTGGTACAACCTATGGTGTTCTTTTCATCCACCAACCAATACTGATAAAAATCTACCATTTGCATGTAGGTGTACTAATGTCTTTGGTGAATAAAAACTGGTTCATTCGAATACTAGCTGTCCCCTTAGATATGAGCAATCAAGAGCTAGGGATGGGTATATGGGTTGCTATGTGATCTGTTGGTTCTGGGTGTGTGCTTATGTGTGTGGGAGTACACATGTGCACTTGTGTGTGCATGCACATGCTGGCCAGGGGACAACCTCAGGTGTCAGTCCATGGGTGCCCTCCACTTATTTTTGGAAACAGGGTCTTACACTGGTCAGAACACCATGAGTACACTAGACTGGCTAGCCTGTAAGCCCACAGTCCCCTGGTTCCACCTCCCATGAACTGGAATTAAACATCACACTATCATGTTCAGCTTTTTAACATGGGTTCTAGAGATGACATTCAGGCCCTTATGATTGCATATGACACTTCGTTGATTTGGCCCCCATTGGTTCTGGCAAGTCTGATAAAATCTCAGCAACTCTTTGGATAGGCCTGAACCAGCCATTGAGCTAAGATCCAACTGCTACAACATACCCAGTGTGCACGCCTTTTCTGAGACAAAGAACACTTATGCCCCTAAATGGACAATTAGCTTTTCTGATATCCAGGTTGGTGGGAAGGTATCATAACAAGCTTCCAAGCCCAAACTATAAATTCTTTCCTCTCCTGGCTCTTTCCTTCTGAGGTCAAAAAACCAACAGTGCTTTCTACAGATTGTGGGTCAACATTAGGAGCCGTCTTAACTCTGGCAAAGCCACAAGGTCTCATCCATCTCCATTCTGCCTCATGTCCTTAGTCATGCACGATCCTTTATCAAAGGGCCAGGCACAGGTCCTATATTTCTGACAAGCTGGTCACATCCTCCTGTAAGAAAGAGAGGTCACCTCACTCCTCTGTAACTGTGGAGCCTGTGTCCTGCAGCTCTGCTGGCTCAGTGTTATGGAATGCTGCCCGTGTACGATCCTGTGTGTTTCTTCCTCGTGAAGGAAGCTTAAGTGAATCACAAGGTGCTTGGTCGCCCTGGTCCAGTACAGGTGCTGGGTATATCACCATCACTGAAACCATAGGTGGGAACCCTTCCCTTAACACCCTGAGTGATACGGAAAAGACCAAAACAGCTGACCCTGAGATGGAGGCTTAGAACTCTGTTCCCAGCTGACCATCACCTCTGCACTTAGGTCAAGACACAGCATGTACCAGGGAGAAGCAAGCAGGCGGACTGGAGAAGCACTTCAGAACAAAGAAACAAACACCCTTGGAGCTTCAAGATCGCCAGTGACAGGAAACAGATTCTAGAAAGCAGGTCAGACTTATCTGATCCACCAGCAGGCTCTGTCTAGGGCTTGTATCGTACTCTAATGTTTGTTTGTTTTGATATCACATGACAGGTACCAGAACTCTACTGTAGGGTAAGAAAACAAAGAGAGAGGAACAAGCAGCTGATAACGACCCAGGCATGTGATCCAATTACAAAAGCAAGCTGTCACCCCAGCCCCAGCTGATGGCAGAACCGCAATCAATACATCCTGGAAAGACCACTGAATCAATGACCAGGCTAATTTAACAGAATTAAGAAGTACCGTTAGGAAAAAAAAAGGAAGTCCGCATAACTGCAATAACTATATCCTTATATGTTGCTTAGCAACGAGATATAAAAATGAGATGTAATGTCAGGAACTTAGTTTCCCAGACAGAAACAGTGCCTGCCTCAGTATGGCTGTAACATGCTTTTCTCCAACTGCAACTCCATGGGGCAGTTGGTGCCATTACTTCCATAATACACTCTTATACAATCATGTGTTTGTGTTAGTGCATTAAAATGCTGGATCTGCATAATGAGTGCCTGGTGATAATGCAGCCACAGGAGAGGGGTCTTATTCCATGTGCTTCTGCAGGTCACAGATCCACTCCTCAGGCAGGACAAGCCAACAGGTAGGAAATGATATTAATCTAAACTCTGAGAGACAAAGGGGAAGGAAAGAAGGCTTTTGTCTGTGTGTGTTTTGAAGGTGGATGGGAAATAGCATTTCTCGAAGTTTTTTGTGGGTTTTGTTTTGTTTTAACAACAACAGCAGCAAAAGATGTTTCTAGAAAGAAGCCAGCCTTCGAGGCTCCAAGGCATATCCCTGGACTTGGGAGGGAAGGTATGTTGTTGGTAGGAAAGAATCAGCAGAGGGTATTGGGGGAGATGCAGCACTGACGGACAGGGGGTGGGGGTGTTAAAGTGTCCTGTCCTCAGTGGTCTTGGGCAAGGAGGAAACAGAAAGGCTTCTGTTTCTGATGCAGCCTGGACCTCTGGGAAGTAGGAAGGGCTACAGCTGAAAGGGGTGTCACGGGCATGGTTCATTTTATCTTTCTACATCTTCAATCTCTTTCAAAAGAACCAGAAAATAAACTCAAGGACACCTCATAATTACCCATAGACACTCAGCCAGCAAGCCGTAAAGCTGGAATTCAAAAGCCTGTCCACCTTCAAAGAAACTGCACACGGGAGGCAAAGGTGGCTATTTCAGATTGTTGTTGTGTGTGGGAGTGCTCTGGAGTTACCTTCATGTAAGGTCCAAAGAGCAGAGCGGGTGGGGGATCTGTTTCCTCTAAATGTGTAAGCAAACAAACCCCAAATCCTTGCCCAGTAGGCCCTGCCCCATCTGTGTGCACACAGGTCTTACACGCCGCTGTGACTTTAGCGAGCTACCTACTCACTGTTATGTGTGGTCATTAACTCCTTCAATATAAGGGCTGTATATTCTTTTTAAGACAGTTTCCTGGCAAATACAGCACTTTCCAGAGGAGTTCTCCAGTAACTTCTGATGGACAATGTATGGGTAGGATAAAGGTTACTTCGTTTTATAAAAACCCCTGGGGACTAATCTGCGGCAGCCTGGGTACCACATGGATCTAGCATCTGTAGTGGAGTGCAGTAAGTGCTCTATAAGGCAGATCAACCTGGTACACTCCCAGCCTGAGACCTTCCTAATGTACAAATGGTATTGGTTAAGGCCCTCTGGGATTTTAATCAATACTGGTACCTGTAAAATAACCTCCCAGTTGATGAGTAGGTCAGGCCTGCTGTCACTGGGTGGTCTGAAGTGGAAGGCTCAGTGTGAAGAGCAGGTGAGGAGAGTCAAATGTAACTTGAAGACAGCTGAGCTTCCCTCTAGTTGCTATGCAAGGCCAGAAGGCCCTGCCTATAGCCCCTCCAGGGCTTCTAACCTCACCACACCTGTCCCCTCAGAAATCATTTCAACACTTAAGCTGTCTGGCAGTCACCGAGTGTTTGTGGAATACCACAGGGCACAGAGCAATGAAGTTATTGCTTACTTAAGTCAGGAACTAAAGTGACAGCAAAGTGCAGGATTAGTTGGAACGCCTGGGCAGACCAGGCCCATGTAGGGGCATTAGGCTGCTAATCCTCTAGCTGACTGGGGAGAGTCTTGGCTTTGGTTATTTCCAACAGAGCACCTAACAGACTAGTGGAGCTGGGTTGACGCAGCTTCCTATCTCTGCAGGACTAAATCGCCTCTGACCTAGTGGGCTAATACAACAAGCATTATGACCTTAGAGGTGAACCTTAGAGGTTTATGACCTTAGAGGTGAACGCCAAGATGTTGACCTGGCCTCTTTCTGTCCTGGACACTCCAGGGAGAATTTACCCCTGGACCCTTGAGCTCCCAGAAGGCATGCGCACTAACAGGCTCCTGGCTGACCCCTTTGTCTTCCTTCTTTTGCCACCTGTTTCGCTTTCTCTTCATCTCAGTTCACTTCTAAGGGTCTTTGTGACTACATTGCCTTCAGAAGATACCCCATGGCCATCTCCAATTCAAGGCAAGATGATCTTCAGCCTTAGTTCAAGACCAGCTTATAATCAATACATATCCATGTCTTCTGGAGGCTGGGATATGGCGGGCACCCTTCTGCCTCAGTTTATTTACAGAGATGAATGAAGAGCCATGTATTCCATGGGTATGAACCAGGGACTCTGACAAGACAGTTTGTTCCTTCAAGAACCCAATGCTTTGAAAGGAAGGTGATAAATGCGTTAAAATATTGGTTGCAACAACAACGACAAAAAAAAAAAACAAGCCTTAAATCTTACTATATAATTTATGGTTTACAAAGCACTTTAACATCCGTATTTCTTGTGAGAACTTCAGACCTACATTGCAAGACAGGTAAAGAAGGTGTGATTAGCTCTGATTTGTAGACAAGAACACTGGGGATGCAGAGGGATTTTTCTTAAGGCCATAAAACCAGCAAATTTCAATCCAGGGATGCAGACATCAGATCCAATGCTCTTCCTGCTCCTACTCTGTAAAGGCCTCACGGTGAGTGTCCCAACTGCTACACTCCCAAATGAAGAGATCCTGTTTTCATTCTGTACATGAGGGGTGGGAGGGGGAGCAGATGTGAGCTTGTCCAGAAACTTAAATGTTTAAGTCATGCTCCTTCCAGAGGAGAGGTTCCAGGTACCAGGTTTTCCACAGTCCACACCAGACAGTGACAGGATGGGAAGGGTTGCTTCTGCAGACAGAGTCACTGTGTGGCTGAGAAGACCAGGAGGTGTGGTAAAGGGGCATCCTCTCCAGAGTCTTTGCCTTTCTAAATGAGGGATGCTGTGTATTGGCTTGGCCTTCTGTGAACAATGGGAAGTAGGCATATACATAGAAATGCTGAAATCTCACTTTCTGATTGTTGTGATTGTAAAACGATAAAGCGATATAGGAAAATGATCTATGGGCGTGTGGTGAGGTGTGGGGGAAGGGCGTGCCTCAGTGGGCCCAGGCCAAGGCATCCCTTCCTTCTGAGGGACCAGCCATACAGTATAGAATAGAATAGAGTTTATTCAGGGCATGGGGAAGGGGGTTAAGAGTAGAGGCAGAGAAAGGCAGAGAGGAGAGAGGGAATGGGGGAGGGGCAAGAGAGTAAGAGAGTAGGAGAGAGAGGAGGGGTGAGCAGCCCCTTTTATAGTGGGCCAGGCCTACTGGGCTGTTGCCAGGTAACTGTGGGGTGGAGCTCACACAGAATCCTAACACTTACAATAAGTCACTTTCGATCACCATTCTCTCTCTCATCCTCCCATAGAGCGTCATCATTTATATAGAGACTCCATGATCAGAAATGTCTTTGTCTTACCTTTGCTCTCCTAGGGTTTCCTACTAGACAGTAGGAGGAGGTCAACCCCAAGGGATGCCATGCTATGGTGATTAGTGAAATGGGACCAATCCTGGTGACCAGGTTACACGTGCAGAGCAGGTGGCAGAGGAACCAGTTGCTACTTATCTTTTATTCTTTTTGTTTCTTTTCTTTTCTTTTTTTTTTTGGAGAAGGGGCAGCTTAAGAGGATGCCTACAGTGGCCTCGCTGTGGCAGAGATCACTCCTGAGGTGACTTTACTGTTTTCCTTCCCACAAGCCCTGAAGGTGAAACATCTGCAGAAGTTGAGGAGTGTGGAACCTCTGCTGGCCCTTCCTGGTCAAGCCACACAGGACTCAGCCTGGAGCAGCCTCTGGCCACAGCATCCTCTCAAGGTAAGATCTGCTAAGCCCCAGGATCCCCAGATGCTTGGTGTACACATCCTTCAGATATGGAAAAGAGACAGTCACCAATAGATGAAAAGGAACTGTGTAAGTGTAAACATGTAATGGGAAGTCGTGCGCCTCTCTTAATTGCCCAACGCAATTCCCACTACGTGCATAAACTGCAGTTCCCATTAACAGCACCACGAATAATAATCAGTGTACTTTCTGACTCGTATCTAAATATACCTTCTATATGATTTCATCTTTTATGCAGCTGTTTAGAAGCAGAACGTCTAATTACAGTTCCTATTAGTCAACATTAATTTTTTTCCTCCCTTTTGCCGTGGAGCATATGTAATGACTGATTTTCTAAAAACAGAATTTTTTTTAGCATATGGAACAAATTGTGTTATTATTAATGCATTCCCAGATGACTCTGCATTTCAATTCCCTTAATTATTTAGTCATTGCTGATTATGTCTTTTTAACATTCATTATCCCATCTCTTGCAACACAGGCAGTTTACTCATTAAGTGTCAAAATGGAGAGCTTGACCTCCAGGAAGGAAAAAAAAGAAAGATAATCAGGAAAACTGACATATTTTTAAAAGTCTGAGTGTCCCCTCTTGAACGTTCTCAAGCTGCGTGGTGGCGTGCTCCATGCAAGCTTTTCAAGGGCACCCTTAGGTGCCAATGCCAGCCTCGGGAGGCAGAGGCGGGGTGGGGGTGGGTAAAAAGGGAGGTGTGCAGACCCACTGGAGACATCACAAAAGATTAGGCCGTGACCTCAGCCCAGCCACCACCTTGTTCTCACTTTAGAGAAAATTACAATTTGTGTAGCTGATTGTTAGGCCTGTTTTATTCAAAAGCTAACACAATGTTTCAAAAATAGTTAAGCAGCCCTGGAGAAGCCCAGGACAAGGAACATTTACTTAAATTAAAAGAGAACGAGCTCTTAATGAGGATTCATCGTGTCCGCTGGCTGATCCCACTGACGTTGTAAAACCCGATGTTGACCCTGACTATTTAATAAGGCTTGGGCACTGTGAGCTCCATGCAGATGCTGGCTCATTATTTCTGTAAGGTCTGAAACCAAATTTACCACGCACAGATAAAATACCAACAGGGAAGAAATGGAAGGATGAAGACAGCTGAGACTATGACGAAGCTGAAGCAGAGGCATGTCGGTTTCTACGTGGATGGAAAGCCTGGACTCCATCAAAGACGTTCATTTGGGATCAAGGAAAGCACAGCAAGCCATCTACATCTCTAGCTTCTCCAGCTAGGTAAGGCAGCTACACAGCAGTCTGCCCCACACGGAGCTGGCGGTAAACGTTTTATAAGGCATATTTGCCTCCTGAATCCAGAAGATGGTGCCAGAAATGAGTGCTACTGAGCATGATGTTTTGATAAAATAGACAATAAATGCCAAGTAACCAAAGATGGGTGGCGAGCCTAGGCTGTGTGGTTAAGGCTGGCAGTGATACGCACGTGTGCACTCGTGTGTGTGTGTGTGTGTGTGTGTGTGTGTTTATATGTACATGTGTGTGTGTTTATATGTACATATGTGTGTATGTGTGTGTGTTTGTGTGTGTGTTTATATGTACATGTGTGTGTGGGGGTGTGTGTGTTTGTGTGTGCGTGTGTGTGCATGCATGTATGTGTGTGTGTGTGTGTGTGTGTGTGCATGTGTAATGTCTTGCCAGAATGCTACAATGCTATACAGTACTTTCTCTTTGCCATCTGTGGCCAAAGGAAAAGAGATAATTTTTAAAAAAATTATTGTTTTCTATTTCCCAATTTTTCATTTGGCTCTGCCTTATGGTTCCCGTCTCTGGCGCAATAACTCGTACTACACTGCACGCTGTAAGAACAGCATATTAACAGTGTCAAATGAATACCTTGTTTTAAAGTTCTATTATCTGTGCTGTAGTAGGTTCTGGTGAGGACCATTGCTTTGCCTCTTCCAATCTTCTTCTTCTTCTTTTTTTTTTTCCTTTTTGGATGCTCCTGCACACCCACTTTCCCAAACAACCAACCTGGCGGTGTCAGCAGATGCTGATGTAAACATAGTCCATGCTGTGCAGTGAAATGCTCCTCAGTGGCCTTGGCTCTGTTTTTTATTTGGAGGCCTGTGCTCATGGATCCAGGAAGTGAGCTACATGTGAGTTCCCCTAGGACTTGCGATCTGTCTCCCCCCTGCCCCCCTACAAAGTTCTTCTAGTTTGAACCCTACTCTTTTTTGACTCTGTGTTCAAGAATGGAGCCGGGGAAGGAAGATAGTGTCTATGCCATGTTTGCTACTCAGGTCCTGAGACTGGGGGTCCAGGCAGGGCGTCCCTCTTAAGCACTGTAGCCCACTGCTGGGGTGGGGGGGTAGGTAATGCACACTGCACAAATCCCTACCCTTTCCCTAGGAGTAGCACTTTCACTTTCCTCCTGCCCTCCCCTGGTCATGTAGGCTTCCAGTAGGGTCCCTCAGGATGCATTTCCGGTACGCCTGCTTTTGTGCCCCGGTTTGAGAGAAGGCTGAGGTCTGTGTTTTGGCAGAGACTGGCAGGTGCTGTAGCTGTTGTTCACCCCCTCCTCTGTAGCGGGATGCAGTTCTGCAGGCTGGCCTTCTGCGTCCTTCCTGCAAGCTGAGACTGATCAGGAAGAGAGGCAGGGTTCGTGGGTGTGGATGGGTGTTCACAGGTGAGGTGTCTCAGGATCCTCCCAGGTCTCCCTACATGTGCCAGGTAGAGGCAAAACCTGCCAGAGGGGGCAAGCCTACGAGCATCAATTGCTCAGGACTGTGAGCCTGCATTCGGCCTTTAGCCCATTTCGAGCTGGGCTTCTAATAGGTATGGAAGCCTTGATTATTCTCCGTGTAAGCAACACTCAGGTCCTGATTTGTCCTGAAGATCCATCCCCCCCCCCAACCATGGCCCCCAAGGCACTCTATAGCTTGGCTGTTTGCTCTGCACCTTGAGCTCTTAGGAGTTTTGTGAAAGTCATTAGTGTTCAGGCCCTCTGTCTTTTTCTCTCATGGTGGGACCGGTGCTCCTAAGGAGGCCAGCTCTAAGCTACAGTATGACTAAAACTCTGGGAGAACTTTCTCAGGCTCTGCGCAGTTAATTCCCTTTGAGCTCTACGCCTAAGGGAGACACACTGACCACCGTTGTGCCAGGAAAGAAAACCCATCAGAAGACACTACTTTCAGGGCCGAATATTTTATGCACTGTTCTTCGTTTTCAAAGTAAACACAGGTTAACCTTATGAACGATTCACACAGATGAGACCTCCAACTGAACAACAAGCCAAGCTTGGTAATTTTAGTTCCTATGAAGACATGAATTTTCTACACGTAAAATTCCAGTTCTTCCTTAAGAGACAAAAAGCTATCAACCAACCGCCTGTCAAACAAATGGCCCACCAGGGGGTGCAGTCTGCACTGATTCTTGTTGTGGTCTGTCGCTCACTGTGAGGACCTGAACTGTGGCAAAACACCACTTTGTGAAGTGACTCGGAACATTCTGCTGCTCTACATTCAAGTCCAGGGAAGGCTATTCTTTGTGTTTTACTGTTTGACAAGAAATTTCAAAAGATTATTTTTTTTAAACACTTTTGTCTCACAGATTAGTGCCAAGTTGTAAAGAGACTAAACACATATTTAAATTCCTCAGAGAAGTTCACATTCATGTTAAGTCTTTCCATAACCAGGAATACTTCAGCAATAAATCAATTAGCAAATATCACAGAACTATGTTTTCTATACTCAGATTTCAAGTCAACCTCATTTCTAACAAATCTGAAAAGTCACTTCAACAGTAAGAAGGACGGCAGCTAACGGCCGTCAGTTCCAAAATAAAATGTTTGTTCCAGTCACAGGTTTACAGATGAGCTCCCCTCCAGAAGCACACGAGATGAATGAAAACATGCTGTTAGACATGCTGATTCACTAGGACACGTGAGTTTGCAGATTTATCTAGCAGGAGATGTTACAGCCATATGCAACAGTGGATGAGAACAACAGCTTTCCCTTGGAAAATAAATGCTGGCTCTCAGTCACATGCCCAGTGGGCGGCAGAGCTGCTGGAGGCTCGGACTCAGCTGGAGGCTCACTCACCCTGGCAGCCTGGACAGTTTTGGCTTCTGTACTGCAATCCCACCTGGTGTCTCCCTACTCTCTCTTTTACTATCTCTTCTCCCTGGGAAAGGAGACTGCTATCCAGTGTCGATCTTCCTGGGGTAACATGGGCACCCCATTTACCACAGGGCTCTGCAGACAGTAGTAACCACCCAGGTCGTTGGAAAAAAAAATCTGGCATTTTGAGGTATGTTGTTAAGTAATTAATTATGTATGCCCCAGGCAGACATATAGAGACTATCAAAGTGTCTCTGTGCTTGCAAGTTTCCTTCATGTAGTGGCTTATGCATCCAAAGCCTCAGTCCTATACCTCAGGAACAGTTAGCTGCCCCCTCCCATCCTCCACAAACAGAAACAGTCAATGCGGCATGATGTGTCTTCTTCAGGCTGAGGGGGTGAGGTAGACCAGAGCCTAGGGTGGTGAGGTACTTGTGTAATAGTCAGTTGGATGTTTAAAAACATGTTTTTTGTTTTTTAACACAGTTGTTCCTCAGTAGCCACTGAGGATTGGGCCCCTGAAGGCATGTAGCTCTGTAAATGCTCAAATCCCTTGTATGACACGGTGTGGTTTTTGTACAAAACCTACAAATGCCCTCCCATATGGTTTATGTCATCTCTAGATGGCTAAAATACCCGACACAACGTGTCCAAACCCTCGGGGAACATTGACTAGTGTGATATTGAGCAAGTCTACACATGTTCGGCATGGATGTGGGCCTACTAGGTCTAACATTAGGCTCACTACTTAGACATGAGGCAGAGGATGCCAAACATTAATCACTGGAGAGGGTCCAGCATCTGTGAGAAGGTGGAGGCCGCAGGGGCCACACCCACACATCACACACATTCAGTGACAGCCTTTGTGTACCATTCAGACTGTGGAGCTGGCTTTCCTGAATCCTTCTGTTCTCCACAGCACGGGGAGCTGGTAGGAGCAGAGGACTGGCTGTACTCTGTATGGAATAGAAGAGCCCCAGGCCGCACCATGGGAGACCTGAATTTAAACCTGCTCTGTGTGCTACCGTCTCCACCTCTCCTCTCTTTCCACCTAGGAGGCAGGGAGGATGCTACATGCGAGAACACAGAGAACACGGTAACTCACGTGAAGGACGCTCCAGCAGCACATGCTAAGGCTACAGGGAATGCCATCAATGCTTCCAATCATGGCGCTTGTCTGGCCTCAGATTTTTCCTTTCATGTTTACGGGTAAAGGGTCTGGGATATGTCACCCAAGAGTCTGTGAGTTTTCCTGACACTAACACAGTAAGCTTTGGGTGGAGAGATCTTCAAATCCAAATGATTGCTAATCTTCTTTCTCAAATATTCCTTCTAACTTACTAGTTTGTTGTCTGGCGGTTTAGTTGATTTCCCCGTAGTGGCATGTGCTGCTTTTTGATGTGGCACATGCTTGAAAAATAAAATACATTATTAAACAGAGGAGCCCCGGTGGCACCTGGAGCTGATGCTCTGTCCCCTCCTACTCTGAACAAGTCTCCCTTTGTGTTCTTTTGTGCTAAAGTGATTACTCATTTCACCATCCAAGGGCTGCCGACAGAGATCCTTCTAGATGATTCTGGCCGCCGTGACCTCCACCCCCACCCCCAGCATCAGCACTTGTCTCCAACACGCCGGAAGCCTGCTCTTGATTCACGCACAGTGGGCTCCTCCTTTCACACAATCGTAACTAGCTACGTTTTCATCTCGCCTTTTCCCCTCCAGACTTTGGGGCTCGGGTGTGCAGGGTATAGTGGTGACTTCAATGAGCAGGCAAGGAAATGAAAAGTTAAAATGTCAAGATGATGAAGCCCGTTTGCAGAGCAGAGGGGCTCTTGCCCGGGGCTTCTTTTCTCCTTCCTCCCCTTCCCTCTGGTGAGCATCAGTGCTCTTCTGAGGTTCTGTCCATGAAGTCCCTGAAGTTCAGCCTTGGCCTTGCCAGACCCTTAATCTCTAATTTGGCTTCCTGAGACATGGCGGAGGCAGGACTCAGACACTGGTCATTTAAAAACAGGTGTTCAATAGCGATTCTTGCTAACTTTAAACTTTAAAAAGCCAATCTGATTTGTCCTCTTATAAGCACATACTGTTAAAATGAATTTTAAGAGCATATTTAAAGAAATGACCCTACGTAAAAGTTATTCCTTGATTTGGAAAAGCTAAACTCAGAAAGGAGGTAAGCATATATAAATAGTCTGAGAAATGTTCATCAGGATGAAATACCAGGGTGATTTAAAGTGTGGACTTCATATGTGCAATAAATCTGTGTTTGGGAATATTTACCGGTAGCCAGGGCACAGAGTTTTAAACTATTGTATCACAGACTGATGATGAGCATGAAGCTTTTCATTTGTGTTTTTATTTTTCTTAACCTAGGGTTTCTGCATCTGAGGCCAGAAGTGAGTATACCCTCAGCCCCTCTGTTCTTGATATTTTAAAGCCAATTTCAGAAAAAATGGTTTTCTAAGGTTTTTAGTGCAAATGAGCTAAATATCCGTACGATGAGATAGGTAAAGATTTATGCCTTATTTAAAGATTCCCAGGATAGATGCTCTCATCTTTCAAGTCCCCTATCTGTTCTATCATCAAGCTATCATTATCTATGTTAGAAATTATTTTTCGGAGATCTGTGTGCATACAATGGTAATTTGCATCAAATCAATGTAATTCCACAACCCTCAATTTGGGAAAAAAAAAAAGTAACAGGGAACACTGTGTGTGGTTTTCATAATAAATACAAGTTTTAACTCTGAGCCTTGAGATGATCGCTCTGGGTGGGTGTTTTAATTTTTCCGAGAGACGTTTTGCATAGACCGCATTAGCAGTGGAATCACTTTGACTTCCAGCCCTTGATTCCACAGCAGCAACATGCTAATTAACCAAATTATCCTTGCAAACTTATTATCTTGATTTCTCCAACTTGTAAAATTCATTATCTGTCAAAATGAAAAACCCAATCTCATAAAAGACAATCAAGACACAGGCGGCAGATACAAAAGGCCCGGGCTTTCCTGATGTGCTGCGGTAACTGCTAGATTCTCTCCCGTTTCTGACCACCAATCACCAGCAGGTAAATTTTCATTCCTGTTTATTATTGTATGGAATGTGATGATTCTTTTCCATACAGCAGTGCTGGTCATCCTCAGAGAAGTAATGTTTTTTTTTTTTTAAAGATTTATTATTTATTTATTATTATATGTAAGTACACTGTAGCTGTCTTCAGACACACCAGAAGGGGGCATCAGATATCCTTACAGATGGTTGTGAGCCATCATGTGGTTGCTGGGAATTGAACTCAGGACCTTTGGAAGAGCAGTCAGGTCTCTTAACCGTTAAGCCATCTCTCCAGCCCGAGAAGTAATGTTTTAAAGGAAAAACTACCTCAAATGTTTTTGCTATAGTGTTAGAAGACAGTATGAAGATCAGGAACAAGTAACAAGCATTCATTCATTAATTCATTCATTCCTCTTCATATACTTGCTCAGCATTTATCCAACATCTTTTACGGGCTCTTCAATATAGACGGACCAATGAGAGATAAGAAAGGTTATCAGGTAATGGGTATTAGAGTGTGAATGCAGGTTCCTGTGATCACAGACTAGAAGCCTCTATCTCAGATCTGGAGAACAAGAAAGATTCCTAGAAAGAATGCTACATCAAGGAAAAACAGGAGTCAGTCAGCTGAATTTGTGGCCTGCAGGTAAGTAAGTGAGGCAGGACCCCGGGGTAGAGCCAGAGGTGGTGACACTCTTGCAGAAAAGGAATTAAAGTTTGAAGTGCAGGCCGGGAAAGCATGGCTGGACCAACACGGGGTTGGGGGGGGTGGGGGTGGGGGTGAGGAGATAGATACCAAAGGTTGGTGGGCAGCCTTCTGGAATAAAATAGGCAAGAAATGATGGTGCTCTGACCTGGACAGAAGATGAGAGAGAGAGAGAGAGAGAGAGAGAGAGAGAGAGAGAGAGAGAGAGAGAGAGAGAGAGAGGAGAGAGAGAGAGTTCAAGGCATCAAGGCATACATCAACACCTAGCAAGGGGAATAATAATGGGAGGAGATAATGAAGACCACCAATATCCCAGACAGATACAGGAAGGGAGGACCAGAAGGCCAGGAGGAATCTTCAAGGGTACGGTGGGGAGAGGTGCCAGACAAACCCTTGACCACTGGTGCTGTGGTGAGCATTGCTCCTGCGCCTCCTGATGAGCATGTGTGGGGGCGTGACCTCAGTACGAGCTGATTTACAGGTATGGAACACGAAAGCCAGGCAGCAGAGGGGTGAAGGCAAAGTGGGAATGCAGCTGATGAGAGTCTAGCCTACCTATCAGCAGGCGAGGAGCCCCAGGGAATGCAGCTCTGAAGAAAATCAAAGCACGTTGGAACACTTACACATGTACTCCGAATGCGGGAAGCTACTAGAGACACAGTGGTTACAAAGCAGTGGGAACACTTGCTAGCTCTTGAGTGGAGGATGGGGCATGGGAGCACGGGAGAGGGTTGGTCCCAAGTGGGAAGAGAGAGCCCACAAGGAAGGGCGGAGGGGCAACATGGAAGAATGGCTATCAGCAGCCTGGATTACAGGGCTCCAGGAAGGGGTGGGTGGTCTCTGCCAGGTTCACTCAGCTATCCCGGTGCCTGGAACCGTGAGAAACTGAAGCTAGCCAGTCCTACGACACCCGAGGGAGACACCAATCTGCCAAGTACAGGGACTGTAAAGCACTTATGCAAGGGATGACATGCTGGGGTCAGTGGCACTGCTAGCAGGGAGGCCCAGCCCAGCCAGGCATCCTCAAACGCTGGTGCACCGAACGCTTCTTCAGTTGAGAGGCTTACTCTGTGCCGGAAGCATGGCAGATAAGGGCGAGCATCAGACGAGCACAGAGCAACTGAGGTGATAAGAATTCAGTGAGGGGGATGGCAGAAAAATGTTTCTAAAGAGCCTCCTTGAGTACCAGGGTGAAAGGCAGCGGTAGACTGTGATCTAGCCTGTGCAGGTCTCTGGGTTCTATCCCAAACACCCTTGCCCCAATACAAGATCCCTTGGGGAACTGAGGACGAAGGTTGAAGAAATGCTGATGAGGACAGGGTTCGACCCAATGCTCACAGTGAGCTGAGCTGAGTTCCTCTAAGAAAGAATGCATCGCAAGAGAGGCAGGTCCAGCATAAGCCAGGGTCCCTGCTGCATGGCATGGGCCCCACACTGCAGCCTCCACCGCTGGCTGCTGGGTATGCCACTATAGCAGGGCCTGTCTGAGAAGACGGCCTGACCTAAATATGGTCACACAGTTCCCACACTACACAAGTAGCAATCCTTGGGAGATCCAGGCAATGTGGTCCCAGGACAGGGCTTGGTGTCCTGTACTTTGGACCTACATGCAAGGCCCATCTGTTTGACTGGATTTCTAGGTCAGGGTGAGAACTGAAAATGCCAGGCAGAGATGAAGTGGGCCAGCACCTTAAAAACGGGTACTAAAGAGCACTAGTGTGAGGGACACACGGAAAGCAGCCTGTGTGGGTCAGGAGCACAGCTGGGTGGCACAGAACATATCTGGCAGGTACAAGGCTCTGTGTTCCATAGCAGTAAAATAAAACTTTATGAAAACATTGCATAACGCATGAGTCAGCCCAGGCACACTGTGCCTTTATGCGACTACCATTTCTCTGTTGTGAAAAGCATTTGGAATTCTTTCCCTAACATTTCTGAAATATATAATGTGTCATCCTATTACATGACAGAATGCCTTAATCTAGTTCCCCTTGAAACACACACACACACACACACACACACACACATACACACACACACACACAATTTTTAACCTGTCAATTCAAAAAGAAAAAAAAATGAAGTAAAAACAAGTGATGTCTTTGAGGGCGATTTGTACATTTTAAAGTCTGGCTGCCTACTGTGATTTTGCATGCATTAATATTTTCTGTTCTATACCGAAGACACAGCAATGATAAGACTCACTTGCAGGGACAGAGAAGAGCGCTCGCTTTCTCTCTGTTCCACGAGACTCACAGTCAAGCACATTCTTTTTCTGACACTGTTCTCTTAAAAATAGAGAGGATAAGACAGAGAAGGTACCCCGAGAGTCTAACATCATGTCAGCGTGCAGTCCCCCTGGGCAGAGGAGGCCGGTGAGTCCTGTGTGGGTGGGGCTGGACTGGGCACCCCACCTGTCAAGGAGAATTGGTTCTCAACGAAGCATATCTCCACGTGTTTCTTCTCTGCCTGTCTTGCAGGAAATTGCTTTTCCTGCCCACCAAGCCTCTCCTGTGGGCAGCAGGTACCTAAGGCTCTGAGTGTATCTACTGTTTTGTAGCTACTTTTTGCCCCTCCTGTATAGAACACATCTAGAAACGAAGTATTTTTACTGCTGCTACCATTACCAAATGGCACAAATCACAAAGTATGCCAGGGAATCCCAAACACGTGGCTGTGAATGTTGACAGACACTCATTAACAGGCTGAGGTACCTTCCCCCACTAGGGCAGAAACTAAAGACACACTGCTGATAGTTTCCAAGTTACCTAACTAACCCTACCATCCTATATGGCTGGATGATTGGTAACTGCAGCAGAGGAGAAGGGAGAATACTGGGAACTGAAGCAGGGCATTCTCAGAAGAAGCTCCCACACCTCAGGGTTATGGGTTATGCTAGCAGTCACCCCAAAGCCTACTGGGTCAGATCCATCTCTCTTACAAACTAAACTCCTTTATAGTCATAGCACGGTGTGTAGAGTGTGGCCAGCTGGCCCTGCAATGAGTAACTTGGACACCTTTATTAGGTAAGAATGTAGTCCTTTATACAAGGCTTCTGCTTTCAACCCAATGGACTAATGTTTTATTTTGTTTTTTTAATTAAGAATTTATCTAAAGATGCAAAGTGAAATATAAACACATGTGATTTCTTTGTTTGTTTGTTTGTTTTTCGAGACAGGGTTTCTCTGTGTAGCCCTGGCTGTCCTGGAACTCATTCAGAAATCTGCCTGCCTCTGCCTCCCAAGTGCTGGGATTAAAGGCGTGTGCTACCACCGCCCGGCAACACATGTGATTTCTGCCCCTAACATTCAGATGACCAAAAGCAAGAAGAAGACATCTAACACAACACTACAGAATGCCCCAACTTATCCTTCAGTGAGATTCTAGGCTTTGTTTTGTGAACTCTCTATATTCACATCAGGCTCCTTTTGGCTCCTCCCCCCCCCCCATCAGATATTTTCTTTATTTACATTTCAAATGTTGTCCCCTTTCCTTGTTTCCCCTCCAAAACCCCCCTATCCCATGACCCGCCTGCTCACCCACCCACCCACTCTCTCTTCCCTGTCCTGGCATTCCCCTACACTGGGGCATGGAGCTTTCACAGGACCAAGGGCCCCTCCTCTCATTGATATCCGACAAGGCCATCCTCTGCTACATATGCTGCTAGAGCCATGAGTTCTTCCATGTGTACTCTTTGGTTGGTGGCTTAGTCCCTAGGAGCTATGGGGGTACTGGTTGGTTCATATTGTTGTTCCTCCTATGGGGGCTGCAAACCCCTTCAGCTCCTTGGTTTCTTTCTCTAGCTCCTCCATTGGGGACCCTGTGCTCAGTCCAGTAGTTGGCTGAGAGTGTCCACCTCTATATTTGTCAGGCACTAGCAGAGCCTCTCAGGAGACAGCTATATCAGGCTCCTGTCAACAAGCACTTGTTGGCATCCACAATAGTGTCTGGGTTTAGTAACTGTATATGGGATGGATCCCCAGGTGGGGCACTCGTTTTTCTATAATAATCAACGGGGTGTATCAATGTTATTCCTTGACAGTTCTCCTGAGGTTGAATTTTTGTCACTGGTGGGCTTCAGTTGGTAATGAGTTAAATCTTTAGGGTTGGAAACAATTGTTTTTAGAAAATGATAAAAGAAGCAGTACTAACTTTTATAAAACGCCATTCTGGTCTGCAGTGCAGGAGATATGACTTGAGCCAGCCCTCCAAATGACCCAAGCAAATCACTCAGAACAAGTCTTCTCTTTGTCTCTCCTGTTCCTGTAGGCACAGAGCAGCTAATATGTTTTCATCTGGGGCAAGGAGCATGTAGATGTTTGAGCACAAGGCCTCTCTTGTCCCACCACCCGGAGCCTGGCCATGTGACAGGCTTTAATGATGCACAAGCCATACGACACTGTTTACCATGCACGGACCTCTCTAGAGATGGTATGTAGTGGGGATCTTCAGTTTTCTGGGATATTAAGGGGGGGGGGGGAAGCCCAGCTTCCCTGTACCTGCCTGAAGGCCGTTTCATCATAAAGTCATTTAAAAGTTAAATTCTCCAGAATTTAAACAAGCATGTTTTACCCCTTTCATATAAACAATAGTACGCAACCCTCTGCGAATACCCAGGACAGATAACTCACACTAGGGATGATGGCCAGGAAGGGAATTTGCTACACTCAAATAGTCTCAAACCAGAACCTCAAGTATTGGCCCCTCAGTTGTTATTATAAGGCATAGCACTTAGTGGGGGTGCCCTCAGCGAAGTGTAACCTAAAACCTTGTATATAAAACTTGTGGATCCTGGATCCCAGCCCTGCACTCTTTCCATTATGTTGTAAAGGGCTTTTATCGGCTGAACAGATGTTAATACCATTCTATGTTAATGGGAGATGCTAGGAAATGCACTGAGGTATCATTCCACTTGAGCCTTCGGGTGTGAGCTATCGAACGACTTCAGAACCACCTACTCTGAGCGCTCATGGCCCATCTCTACAGGACTGGGTGATAATTTCACTCTTGGATAAGAGAATTCCATAGTTATACACAGATTTATTAGGTCCCAGGATTAAAAATTCTCTGAGCAAGAGTAAAAAAGTTATGATACTTTAGAATGTATAGTAATATTCAAATGATTTGGAAAAAGTCACCTCAGCAAAAATAAAAGAACAGAGAAGAAGCCCAAGTTAAAGACGCGGTTGGCAATGTGAGCCATAAACCTGTGCAAGTTTACCGTGTGGACACATGGGCTGGCATTTTCGCACATGGGGATCCCCACTGCAGCAGAATGGCCCAGCTTCCTTCTTGTCAATCACTGCGAACTGACCGGACACTATCGCTCTAAGCATCTCCCTGCCCTATGTTCCACCTGATTTCCCACCCCTGTTCACAGCTGGACCTCCCCTTCCTGTGCCGTAAGCCCTAGCTCTCTTGTTTCAGTCTCTGTTCATTGGATGCCCCAAGTCAATTCAACACAGCATGTCTATAAAATGGATTCCTATCTCCTCCCTCTCCCTGAAACACTAGTAATCCTGAATGCCACCATTACTCAGAGTCTGTACCCCTAAACATCTCTCCTCTGCACTTTTCAAGGGCTTCCACACTTCTTCTTAATCTCCTTGCTTCTTCATTCCATCCTGCATGTCTGTCAGAACAGGGACTTAAGTTGTCAACGTGACTGTATCTATCATCCTCCTCACCAACCTAATGGCTCCCTACCACAGGGCATGAGCACGCCTGGGAGGCCGGCCCTATCTGGCTCCTCCTATCTCCATCCACTGTCCTTGAGTCATTTTGCTACTTGTCCTCACAGGCTCTCCTGTTTCCTTTGCTTGGAAAAGGAATGTCCTCTTCATTTCCCAGTCAATGTCCTATTTATCTTCTCAGTCACTTCCTCAGTGAGACCAGCCTGAACCACAAGCAAGGTCATACAGCACATGGTAGGGTCTTGTAAATCCCCAAGAGTCTGTCCCTGCTGGTGTTACATACTTCCTAACTGGACCACTGCTGGTAGGCAGACAGTTCCACAAGGGTTAGAGGTCATGGCTATTTAACCCACCTATTTCCCCAAAATGCCTTTCTCCACAAAAGGGACATGACAACTCCAACCATCATCATTCTGAGACATTCTTAGGGCCCTTTGCTTCCTTTACAAGAGAGTGTCACCCATTACACAGTATGGCTCCAAACAATTACTCCTGATGACCTTGGCCCCATCCAGTTGCCCCGAGTGAGTCAGAGAGCAGAAAAATTATGAAGAAACTTGGGTCCTAACAGAGGTTATCCATGGAAACCAGATGGCAAGAAAACAACCAGTCACATCCATGACTCACAGGAATTCAATCACAGTGGCTTTCTGGGTTTCCCTTTGGAGGAAAACTCACTCATTCACTTGCTCATTGACTTGATGGGCCAGAGTCTAGGAAGCACAGATACATAGTAAGTATCAGAGGCTGATACATAGAAAGTTCTGAGGCTGATGCATAGTAACTATCCAAGGCTGATACATAGAAAGTTCTGAGGCTGATACATAGTAACTATCTGAGGCTGATACATAGTAAGTATCCAACGCTGATACACAGTAAGTATCCAAGGCTGATACATAGAAAGTTCTGAGGCTGATGCATAGTAACTCTCCAAGGCTGATACATAGAAAGTTCTGAGGCTGATACATAGTAACTATCCGAGGCTGATACATAGTATCTGAGGCTGATACATACTAGGTATCCAAGGCTGAATCTAAAATGTAGCAAGTAACACAGATTTTCTTAAATAAAATATGGACTCAATATAATTACAGGAATGAACCATTGTACCTTGACCACAGCTTTCTTCGGACGGAAGTAAAAAAAAAAAAAAAAAAAAAAAGGAAAAAACAAACAAACAAAAAAAAAAACAAAAAAAAAACAAAAAAAAATAAAAACAAAAAACAAATCATTATAAATTCCAACACTCTTAACTTTAGTTATTCTGATCAACCTCTGTGTTTAAAAAGATTTGTAAAATAACACTTTTCAGGAAGAAAAAATATCCTGTTATTTAAAACATTTCCTGAAGGTAAAAATTTTAAGTCAAGTAATTATATAATAATGCTTTAATGTGTTGGTAATTCATGTAAAAACATGTAGGGTGTTCAAAAGGTAGGAACATATGAATGTCCTCTTCTTTACAAGAAATGACCATACTACGTGGTATAATTTATTTTGGTGTTCTGCCCAGAGCAATATCAGTTTTCTAAGAACTGTGAATTTTTTTAAGTTACTTCCCTGAAAAAATATGAGGGAAGAAAAACTATAGGTTGATGATGAGTTCCTGATTGTAAGTTGGAACATGCTAATATGGTGCAAGAGCCCACCCAGCCTGTCCACTTGTGTGTGAAATGTGTGTGTAGAGGGGAGGCAATGGGAAGGGCGGGCAAACACAGTATCAAAGAAATTATAAACCTGCAATACAGCACAGAAATAATGTCAGATTCCAGCGTCATCTCTTCCTCTGGAGCTTCTGACTCTAATTAACTTTAGAGGAAAAAAATCATGAGGCATATTCAAGGATGCCTGGGTAACAAATGGGTGAACACAGATATAAATCCTGCTGCATTTTTCACCTAACATCTGTCCTGTTGGTCTTTAGCTGATCTCTCTAATGGTGTCACCTTGGTGTGCTGCAAAGCACAGGGGCTGGGTAAGCCTCTAGACTGCTGTTTCATTCAGTGTCACTTTGGTGACCCAGATGACCATCCTCAGAACCATGAGGGTATATGATAATGTGGCCACAGGACTTCCTTCTTCTGGGAACTCTATATGCATGACAAACATTGATAAGATTTTAAAGAGCATCCTTACCCGAATTATTTCTTCCACACAGCTGTTGCTTTCTCCAGATCTGCTTTCCTGAAAGTAAAGGAAAGACAAATCAGGCTTGATTGAATGGAATCACAGTCATGGGGAGAGGGTGACAAGCAAACTTCCAAATCACTTGCGGGATAAAGCAATGCTGACCTAAAGGGATGGTTAAGGCGGCGAGTGCTTATAGGGCTAGCCCTGATGGCCAGCTCTCAATGGTCAGTTCCTACGGTGCCTGTTTCCCCTTTTCTGGCTTATACAGCCACATACACAGGCATACCCTCCACTTAGCCCAGAGCTTTCCCTCTAAGTTAGTTGAAGTGAGGAAAGCTCCTAAAAACAATGTAAATGTTCCACAATTCTGAAATCCATCCATCCACCTTGGCTTCATCCAAGTTTGGAAACCATTGACTTTACCACAGTGTAGATCCAGTCTACCTATGAGATATGTGCCATGGACTGGATGGGTATGGTGGTCACCACAGCTTCAATAAAAATCAAGATCATAGCCCTCAAATCCTACACCGAGCAGCAGGATAAGTCTAAAACAAAATATAGAGGAAGAAGAGCCAGGGTCCTCTGGGTGTCACCAAGCATGCTGGCGTCAGATCCCACCAGAAACACTCTGCAGTCACCCATACTGCCCTGCACAGTACGCAGGACTGAGGTTTGGTGGCCTCAGGTCACAGGGGACTGGAGAGCATGTTAATGTCCACAGGCTCTGTTCGGGTTACACAGCAAAGAGCAGAGCAGAGGATGTGGTTTTATGGTAACATAAAGGCAATGGGTGTCACTGTTGGGTGTGCTGCCCATGGTCCCTGGGAAGTCACTCTGGGTTCTGTAACTCAAGGGTGCCTACTGCAGCACAGGGCAATGTACTAGAATGAACCTTTTTTTTTTTTCTTTTTGTGATTTGTTAATCAAACCTACTGCCCTCTCTTTACATCTCTTTCCTCTAGGAATGCCTTCTGTAGTTTTCTAGCTAATTCCAGGGCATCCTTGGGGTCATAGCTCACTCAGTCTCCTCAAAGTATCTATACTTGAACCTGGAATTTGCAGTAGCATGACCTTCCTCATCCTAGCCTCCCTATAACTCAAATTCAACACCCCAAACTATCCATTCTCTTAGCACACACTCCATATAAAATGTGTCAACTGAACAGTGTTCCCCACATTGTATGTACCATGTGTAATATGCATGTCAGCTGACGTCAAGCAAAGTAGTGAATGTGTTCTTTCTGTACTTATTTCCCCTTGGCCTGTTGGTGCAGACTGAGTCTTCTCACACAGCCTAGACTACTTTGAAACCTACCATTCCCTGTCTCAACCTCTCAAGCTCTGGGATTATATACTTTGCCACACCAGGGTATGTAAGGCTGATCAGAATCAACTCTAGTGTTCAAAAGGTTGGCAGTGGCTTTGCAGAGATGGCTGTCTCCTCATTCCTTGTCCCAGCATGAAGGAAGATACTAAACTCTATAAAGTCTCACATGTGACCTCACCTTTTTTCTGTCATAGGACTGGTGATTTGTATGGTCCCTGCCAACTGAGGTCCAAGAAATCCACAAGACTTTGAAAAAAGCCATGGAACCCAAGAGCAGCGATGGGACTGGGCTATGGGACACCTGATGCCCAGCAGTAGAAATTTCCCTGTCCATGGCTATTCCCAACAATAAACGTCTTCCTTGAAATATGTTGTTTTTCATAGAAGGCATGGTCTAGTGTGTTTTTGAAGTGGAACCCTGGAACAATTGTTCCAAAGGCTACGCAGAGAAGTCTCAGTCATGCCAGGGTTTCATTCATGTGGAATGGCCCCTCTGGTATTTAAGCGGGAAGAATTAGTAGTCTCAGTTGGAAAATTTATCTTCAAAGCCACAACTATTTCTCTCATGTTCAAGTCCCTAGCCAGTCTTAGGAGATGACATGCTGACTAAGCAAATGATAACCACTCGATGTACTCTGTTTCCTACATCAGAAACGATTAGAAGGGAAAATGTGACCTCACCTTACCCAGGTACAACGACCTACTAAAAATACTTCAAATTCAACTTTAGGTTTAAGTCCTTAAATAAGCCTCCTCTGGGGCCTGAGACAGGGTAAGAATCAGAGAAAAAGTCTGCTGATTTTATTTCCTACAAATGTCAGAGAAGTGGCATCCATGCAGTCTCATCAACATGACCAACATTCGGACACAGAAGAGGAAATTGCATGGGGTCTCAGCCTTCCAAAGAAAACCACAGTCAGCTAAAGGATGCTAAAGGCAGAGACACGGTCCACACTAAGGCAGAGCACACTGATTGTTTACCCAGCACCAAATGGTCATCCTTGAAAACATAAATGCAAGTTTCACCAGGATTGAGCAGGCTGCATAGACATGTTTAGGACTCTCTCTGTGTGTGTGTGTGTGTGTGTGTGTGTGTGTGTGTGTGTGTGTAATAGCAATCAAAGTATTGGGAGCCATGAATTTGAGAGAGTGTTCAAGGAAAAGGTTAGCAGTAGAAGAGTGTGAAATGATACAATTATATTTAACTAAAATAAATCTGAAAGTTATGCCTCCTTTGAAAATAAAATGTTAGTTCTCCTCGATGTGCTGTGCACAGGGGATAGACTGCCTTTAGAATGGTCTTTCCTACCATCCTGTTAAGTTCCTGCTGCTGTACTGGAGTAAGGGCACAGGAAGAGAAGTGTGTAGCAGACGCACTTGGGCCCCATTGCTTATAGAATACAGAGGATTACGACATTGGCTCACCTTGATGGACATGTAGACCTGATGGGCAGGACAGACAGACAGACAGCGGCTATCAAGAGAGAGCACCAAACTGAGGCCAGGACAATGACTTCCAGTAGCCATCCCAGGAAGTCTCGTCCTTGAGTAAGTCGGGCAGAGTTCTACAACAATTCTTCCAAGGATTACAAGGGGACCACATGGGTTTGAACCTCCAGGGCTCTGGTTGCACTGGGGTGGGTTCACAGCACAATACTGAAGTAAGTCTGATTCAGAAGGCACCTGGAAGCTCTTTCAGCAAAAGTCAGTGACTTCAACAGACAGGGAAACTTGGCTCGAAGAAGAAAAGGGCTCTATCCAAAATCACTATGGCAGCAACAGTAGCCAAGGAGGGGCTGCACGTTTCTGTTGGTCCACCAGTGACTCCTGTGCTCAGTCCTGGAGGCTGCATCTAGCTGCTGTGACATCTGTGTTCACAGTGGGGAGATGGAAGGATTCTGGGAACATTAGGTGAGTTTCTTCATCTGCTGTTACACATTATTCAACAAGTAGCCATGGCCTCTCAGTCAACTAACCTCTACTTCATGCACAGAGAGGCAAGGAGGGAGAGAGGAGGCGAAGGACAGATAGTCAGAAGTCATCCTCCTCTCTAACCAACACAATGAACAGGAAAGGGTACGTATGTCCTCAGAAATGGGCGCATAGAAACCCACCTGCTCTTTTCCCAAATGTACAGAAGGGGTAGATCAGTGAGTGGGGGAGGGGGAGAGGAGCCTGAGGAGTCTTCTGGTTTGGGGTATCTCCCTCAATTCTGATTTTCAATATAATTATGTGCTTTGATTATATTTATACTTTGATAACTTTCTCTGTTTATGGGTAAGGCTGAAACATGCATTCAATTTACATCTCTAAATTTGTGTTTATATATTTTTCACAATGAAAGTGCTACTTCCCTTGGAAAGGTACCCACTGAGAAGGAGGCTGCACCATGTAAATTTTAATTACTCTGTATTTTTTGAGGGTTTGTGGCTGTTGTCTCCCGCTGAGCCGCTGAGCTGCTGCTCAGCTGTTTACTGTGACTTTGATGAACCCCCACCCCTCATTTTTCTATCATTGAGTTTTGAAATCTATCATAACAGTCTCACCTCATTGAAACTCCAACTAAACTTCAATTAAAAGCTCGCATCCCTGGCTGATTCTCCTTCCACAGCCTTCGTTGTTCCCCAAATCCTAGGACTCACACACACTGCACAGCCTGCCAGGGAAATGTGGAGATTGAAGTTCTGGGAAAGAAGAGCTCCAGAAGCAGCCAGGAGCACAGCATCGCGTCCCTAATTACCATGCTGAGCACAGCTCACTGGAAGAAGCAAGGCTTAGGGAGAAAAGACTCCATCAAATCAGAGCGAAATGGCATTTCATGGCGGAGGGAGGGAATGAGCCCACACAGGACTCACACTGGAAACAGTTTAACTCTTTATCAGACACATTGTAGCAAAACTTTCATTCATACAACAGTGCTGACCAAGGTCATAACAACGTTATCAGCAAATCCTCAAAAATCCTTAAATATTTAGAAATTGTTTATCCTACACATACACCTAAATCTTTCTACAGGACTATCTTTAAACACATCTTACTATTTTTCATGTACAGAAAACCCAAGACAAAGAAATGAAGTATTGCATCGATGCCATGAAAATAGTGCCTGGAGAGCTAAGCTGACACCAGGCATTCCCATAACTCTTTGCATGTGGTGGGGGTGAGGGTGGGGTCATTACTACCACTAAGTTCCAGGCCTTACCCTTGAGCACAGGGTGACTTGTGAACCATGAAACAGAGAGCCTGCCCTCTCAAATTCTGCTTCTCTGCTCCTTTCCTGACAAGCCATCCCTGAAGGACTGCACTCTGCTTCGCCTATCTGAAGCTGGAGCCTCTGTCTCACCTCTGCTCCTCAGCCCCCGACTTTCCCTGCTCTGCTCACCCACAGATCTTCTGCTGGGCAACTTCCACCCAGCTCTGCCTCTGGAGAACTAGTGTCAGCACCATCACTAGACATTCAGGATGTGCACAAAAGCATTAAAATGCCAGACAGTGCACATGAGGTGTATCTGAAACACACACGAACGTCATGTTTAGACTGGGGAACCATCCCTACATTATCGTGCTGGCTATTTATTTGCAAACCTTACAAATTTTAGCACATCTGCACAATGGAACTCTTCTGGCCTGCTGCCTTCTGGGAAAGGGAGAATTGACCTGTACTATCCTTTAATGAAAAGAATAAAGCAAGGAGATATTCTGGGTGCCACTGGCTTGCAAGAGCAGTTTATAGTGGAGATGCTATGTCTTGTGCATATGGTCACGACCAGGTCCTGGCTGAGCACCTGGTGCACATGCAAGGGTCCTTCCTAAGGATGCCTGCTACATGACAAAATAGCCAATATATTCACAAAGAAAACTACATTTTGGGGGGTGGGGGCTGGGAAGCAGGCTCAATTAATGAGGACCGGAGTCTGAATCCCTAATGGCCATGTAAAAAGTCAGGCACAAGTGACATGACTTGTATCCCTGGTGCCGGAGTATGGAGGATAATCTCTGAAATTCACTTGCTAGGCACAGTATCGCCCATTATTGAGCTCTGGGCTCAGCTAGTAACCCTGCCTTTAAAAACTAAGGGGAGATTGATAGTAGAAACTATCAGATGCCAACCTCTAGTCTCTACTCATCTGCATGCACACACAAATATGCACCCATACAAACACTATACATGCACAAATAAAATAATTTAAAAATTCAATTAAAAAATTAATGATAGGGCAGTCATCTGCATCACAAGAGATATCTTTGCTTTACCTAAACATTAACAAATAATAACTGCCTTAAAGCCTAATTCTTAGAACGTCAATATTAACTTGCTTCATTGAAATTAAATGTATGCCCATCAACTATTTGAGAGAAATCTTCACTCCCTAATTTCCACACCGGTACCTGTAAATCAAGCCTTTTGCAAGCAAGCAATATCAGTAAAGGGTTCCTGGGTGAGCATCTCTCTTATAAAAACTTCAATTCAAAATATCTTGAGCATGGAAAGGATGCCACACGTGAAGAATTCCACATCTCATCTCAAATGACTCATCATGGTCAGAAGTCAGGCACATGAACACAACACATGAAGTTTTCTATGATCTATAGAATACATGCCAGCCATAAATACATTCCATTTAGACTGCAGTCTTATCCCATGCAATTAACATTATACATATGAAAATATTCCAAATATTTTTTTAAAAACTAACCTATGAAATGCTTAATCCTAGGAATTTTAGATAGAAAAATCAGCTATTATAGATTTAATAACCCTATCAGATTCCTAGCAACAGGGTAAGGTCTCCCAGTTATATTATGATAATGAAAGCTAGTGACATCAATCAGTGCTTGTAGTTAAAAGTGCATGTGGCTGTCAGCAAGTTTAGTAGTGTATTTGTCGGCTGCCCTTGTCAAAAGCCTATTAATGCCACGAAGGAATTAGAAACAGAGATAGTGACTTTACATCTCGGTCACTGATGGATATTGAGTGCTTTACTGTGGGGTCACATGTCAATGAAGTGCCCAGTGCTGAAGTCAGGGTCATCTTCCAGACTGTCCTGTTGACATGGGGTAAACAAACCACAAGGCAGTCATAAAAGAACACTCGTAATCAACACTGACAAGAACACGGCAAGACCTCTCGGTTCTTCATTCAGAATCGCACTCCTCCCAGCAAGAGGAAGACCAGCAGGCTGGGGACGGGTGACAGGTGACAGGAGCAAGCTGCACACTTGCTCACCTCACCAAGCAAGCCTTCAGGGAGACGTCTGAAAGGCGCCATTTCCTCTTTAGTGCCTTCCTGAATTCCATCCTGACCCCAATCATCTATCTGCTTCCTAATCTAAGAAAGAGCAAACGATATTTCCTTTGTGCATAGCAGAAGGTTTACTGATAGGATATCCCTCTTAAAGGATGAAGAAAAATACACAAGAAAAACACATTTGGTCATCGAGTGCCATCACGCCTTTCCTTCTAATCATGAAATTCTGAACACAGAGTCTTGCAGGATGGAAAGAGTAATCTCAGGTGGCTGATGAAATTAACCAATTAAAGAAACTTAGAACTTCTCTAATCCGTGTCCCCAGGTTAGACATACAATCAATTTTCTCTTCAAGCAGCAATATAAATGGCACTGCGGTGCTGTGAATTTGATCATACAGGCTAAAATAATTTATCCAAAATGTTTTAAAGAATGTTCCCATTTTCAGATTTAAATATTGTCCTAGTTAGATTCTTATTGCTGCGATAAACACCACGAGCAAAAGCAATATGGGGAGGAAAGGGTTTATTTGGTATAGCCTTGGCTACTTGGCATGGTATTTGTTTATGCAGTCCATTATTGGGGAATGCCAAAGTGGGAAGTGGAGGCAGGGACATGGAGGCAGGAAGTGAAGCAGAGACCATGCAGAAGTGCTGCTTACTGTCTAGACTTTGTGGCTTGCTTGGTTTCCTTAAGTATCTGACCCAGTGATACAGCCTAGGGATTGTGCCGCCCACAATGGGCAGGAGCCAAGGGATTTTGTGAACCCAGTCTTATAGGGTCCTTGGACTGTCTCTAACCTTCTATAGGTCAATGTTTTCATTTTGTTTTTTGTTTTAAATTTAGCTTAAAATTTTTCAGTGTGTGTGTGTGTGTGTGTGTGTATGTTTGTGTGTGTTTGTGCAGAAGCCTGAGAAGGTTAGAAAGGTGCATCAGATCCCCCAAAGCTGGGGCTAACAGGAGGTCCTGATTCACTAAATGTAGGTTTTGGGAACCAAACTCTAATCTTCCAAAAGAGCAGCAAGTACTCTCAATCACAGAGCCATCCTTCTAGCCTCTAAGTTGTGGCAAGTTCACATTTATTTACTTAATTTGTGACTGCTCATAAAGACATGAGTGTGGGCATGGCATGGCACATATTTGGTGAAAGTATTTTCTTTTCCTATCATGTTGATTGGGTTTGGTAGCAAGAGCCCTTACAGACTGCGATCTCATAGCCCTCTTCTTCCTCTTCTTTCTCAGCACAGGAATAAGAACAGTACCAAGAATGTGTGAAGGCTAAGGGGGGCCCTGCATACAGAATGCTGAGCACACGCCCTCCTCACGGCAGTTCTTCGATGAATACGAATAACTCCTCATCTTAGAATTACACAGACATCATTTTAAACACACAGGAAAACAACAGTTACGAGTGGGCCACATCAAATTTAGGAAGACCAAATCACGTTAACTCTACTATTTCCCCTGCTTCTAAAACACCATGGGTCTTCTGGATTTCTGTAAAGCATTGGTCAAGTTCTTAGGAATCTCCCAGACGGCAGATGAAGATATCTGAATTAGGTATTCTGATACTTAGAAGAACTGGCAGCTAATTAATAGCCTTCCCTAACATTTCATATCTGGCGTGATTCAGATGTTAAAGATTCTAAAGTGAATTAAAAAGATAATAATCCCTACCGCTGTAGAGCTTATATTTTAATAACAAGATCCAGGAAAGGAATAAACAAAAAATTATACAGCATGGTAGAAGATGAAATGTTAAGGGGGGAAACTACAAGATGGCATGGTAGCATGTGGCTCCATGAGTGACAGCTTTGTATGAGGAAAATATTGCTTCTAACATCCACAACAAGGTTTGTGTTTCTAGTTTGTCAGTAAGACACAAGCTGAAGTCATCTGAGAGGACTCCAGAAGATGTCCCATAGGCAACGCTGTAGGGCATTTGTGTGAATGGGCCCAGCCCATTGTGGGTAGGACCAACCTTGGCTGGGCAGGTGGCCCTGAGGTGTGTAAGAAAGCAAACTGAGGGGATGGAGAGGATTGCTCAGTGGTTAAGAGCACTGACTGCTCTTCTAGAGGTCCTGAGTTCAATTCCCAGCACCCACATGGTGGCTCACAATCATCTATTTGATGCCCTCTTCTGGTGTGTGTCTGAAGACAGCTACAGTGTACTTGTATAAATAAAAATAAATAAAAGAAAGAAAGAAAGAAAGGAGGGAAGGAAGGAAGGAAGGAAGGAAGGAAGGAAGGAAGGAAGAAAGAAAGAAAGAAAGAAAGAAAGAAAGAAAGAAAGAAAGAAAGAAAGAAAGAAAGAAAGAAAGAAAGAAAGAAAACCGAGCCAGCCACCAGGCATAAGCCAATGGGCAGCTTCCCCCTGTTTCAGCTCCTGCCTTTGAGTGCCTGCCCTGAGTTCCAGCCATAAGAGATTGTGAGAGGGACTTGTAAGCTGATATAGGCTTTTCTTCCACCAGCCATTTTTAGTGATGACATTTTATCACAGCAGAAGAAACACTAAGGTAAGGATTAAGATGTGTGTGCTCTGAGCTGCCCCGCCCCCATTTCCCTTCTTGCTTCCCACTCTCCTGTGCTCTCTCAGAGTCCAGTGACCCCATGGGCTTTGTCTCTGTTAGACTATTCTTCTGCGAATGCCTTGAGAGTAGAAATAAGTCAAGACTAAGAAAGGGCCTGAGCATCTAATAGACCGATCAAGAGAATGAGAGGCCTAGCATAGGACAGAGCAGCCTCCCACCGAGTGCCAATTGACACAAACAAGGATTCAAACCTTTCTTGGGGTGCTTCAGACAAAGGAGTGTGAACCAATGTGAGGCTAGCATTTTACCTACTTTAAGTTCCTTATCTACAATTAGAACCTTCCAAAAGGACAATGAATCTGTCTGACTGACTTGCAGGTTCCAGGTTCCCCTTAGGAGTTGAACTAGTGGGGATCACATGGTTCGAGGTGCAAGCTCTGTGCTAGCTTTAAGGAAATGCTCACTGAGCTGGGGGCACAGCTCAGGGGCTTGGACCTAAGGCTGTGACCACAGGTCACGGCCCAGACAGAGCCCCTGCACTGAGCACAACCAGAATGTGTAATTCTGGCTATTTCCAGGCAATTTTTATTTAATGAACTATTGAAAAGCAAATCACCTTAGTATACAGATTGGGATGAGTTATTTGTAAAACCCCTAAAGAGAACACAAAGACTATTCTAGTAGAATCAATGTTGAGAGGGCACAGAGTCATGGCAGTGTTTAATAAGTTAGTTGAATCAGCAGAGATCGGAGCGACTAAATATGCGCATCATTTTATTATTATAAACATGGCAAATTATTACAATCCCACTCGGTTTTTAAATTTGATTATTTCAGCTTACAACCCATGAAAGATGTTGTACCCAGAACACAGTATTTCCTCCAGACACACATAGAAGATTAACACAGCAACAACTTGAAGTGAATAAATGGTTAAAAGCGATATTAAGAAAAAAGAGACACCTAGGCAAAAGTCAGTATGTTATTCGTCCCTGCTGGGGTTTGACAGGCATGTTCCTCACAGGCCTGCATGCTGGGGGTGTGGTCTGTACCCCAGTACTGGAAGATGAGGGGATCTCTGAGCAAGAGAGAGCTCTATGCTGCTTTACTGGAAGGAACTAGTGTTTGTGTGTGACTGGGTTGTTAAGAAGCAGGGCTGCACCACATGGCTGCTCGCTTTTCAAAGTAGCTGTGTCTCTTTTTGAGTCTTGGATCAAGGACCTTTCTTTCTGAGACATCAGTGTCATGTGCTTGGGTTTACCAAGAAAGCACACCATGAACAGTGGTTCTCACTGGACAATGAGGTCTTCCAGTGTGAGGCAGCAGTCACTGGTAGTCCACACTGTCCATAGCACTGCTGATCTTGATGCCTGCTGTGTTCACAGCTCAACTCCATGTCCTCCCTTTCCTAGATCTCCTCTTCCCTAAGTTTCTCAGTTCTTACCTGTTGTCTTTATTTTGTTTCTCTGGAAAAAACAAAACAAAACAAACAAACAAACAAAAAAACCCTTGTACTTCAGAAAACCATCAGAATTATTATTTTTCTACATTTTTAAAAATTTTCTGTGCATGCGTTGTCTTTTATAATGTTATCCCCTATGAAGAGCATTGCTTGAGGCTTTCACATACTTGCCGGCAGGGACACTGAGGCTCTGGGAAGAGAAGCACCGACCTGAAACCCAACAACTCTCACATTTTAGTTCTTTTTGTAATTTTGGCTGTAGAGAAATCAAAGTCTCTATTCACCAGGCTGGTGCCCCCTTCTCTCCCAGGAAACCGTAACAGCTATAAAGTTACCCAGGGGCACCTAAAACATTGTAGACACGTGGTTGTAGCAATAACCTGGTTGTAGCATCTTTAACTCCCACTGTACTTCTGAGCCGAGAGACAGGGTTTGTTATCCTGCTAATAAACAACCTGCCAACACTTCCAACAATTAGAGCAGAGCGGAGCCTTCCATGTTAACTGCTCTCCTATTCGCTCAGGTCTAAGCCCAAGCGGCTCTGGCCTAAGCCACGGAGATGGTTAATGAAAGGCGTTTCATGCCAGTCACGAGCTGGGAGCAAATGATGATCTACGGAAGATCACACCAAGACCGGGCAGCGAAGCAGCAGCCAGGCGTGGCTAGTCTGCTACATTAACCACCCCCAGAGCTGAGCAGGCAGGCGCCTTGGCAGTCCCTGGCTCTCATTTAGAAGAACGAAAGCATCTTAATAGGGACACCGGTGGGCTGAGCTTCATTATGACAGGCCTTTAAAGGTAAGACCTGGAGTCAGTGCAGATCAATACAGCCCATCCTGCTTCCTGCTTCCAATCTGTTAAGCAGGAAAATGCCTTTGTGTTGGCACTAATCCATTGTGCCCACAATGAGGAAAAAAATGCCCTAAGAGGCTGTCTATTTAATAATACACTGTTGCTTTTTTTCCTTTTTTTAAAAAAATTTTTTTTTAAGGACAACAACCAAAATAAGACAAAACAGAACTACGGAAGTAAAACAATTGTGACAAAGCTGGCTGCAAACTCTCTTTAAAAACACACCAGAATAAGATAAAAGTCAAAAGAAGGGGAAAAGTCGCTATGGTCGGAGAGCTGACTGGCTTGTAAAACCCTAGTTCCTAGAAATCTGGCTATTCTTTCTAATTCCTGAGGCCACGAACTCACACAGAACCGGTGCTATGTTGGCCGGTGCAGGAATATCAGGGGTGAGCAAACCAGGGTCTACCTTTCTTGGAGCAGACGCTTTGTGTGGTGGCCAAGCAATAAATAAGTAAACACGGCTACTCTAGAACACGTGCCCGTATGGATGGAAGTGGGCAGAGGGTATGTGGACAGCCATGGTTCCTCTCAGAACGGAGGATGTACCTCTTATCAGAAAGACAGAGGAGGGCAGTTCCCTCGTGGAAACAGTGAAATGAGAGCTCCCATGAATGACAATAGGCGCCAGAACCCCCCTCCTCAAAACCCAAAAACACCATAAAACCAAAATGCTACACAGTACGCAGTTCCCGCTTCTGTGAGCCCGAGACCCTGCTTATGATTTCATGGCAGCCATTCTGAAAAGGTAGAGAACGAATCACAGGTTTCTGAAAAGAAATATTGCAAATAACATGGCAGTATTGGAAAATGCTAATGTAAACGCTGCCGGGCCATCTGCTTGGTATTACCGCTACGCTGGGAAAGGCTCTGAGAGAAATGATGTTTGAAATCATTAAAAAAATAACATGTCAAGTTTAAAATACTCAGGGATCTTAGAAGCAGCATCAACACATTCTGCAACCATATGGCCCTACAGCAGGTTAAAAAAAAATCCTCCCCGGCTTGTAGTTTCTACTTCAACCTAATGGTTCCTAAAGCTTGTTCCTTGCCATCTGAGCGCTTTCCCCTGTTGAGTTCCCTGGTGTCTGTGCTTTCTTGAATTATACTTGAAGACAAAAATAGTTCCACCTTTTCTCAAGTAGGGGATGATGTGGAGGTGGAGTCAACTCTTCAAGAAGACAGGCTGTGCAGGTGGCAGATAGGACAGTTAACCATGGCTTGGTGGACCTCTGACATGGGAGACTGATTACAGCCTCAGCTGTAGCTGCTAATCCCGGTCAAGAATCTAATTTTGCAGGCACAGCGCTAATGGCTTTGAGCCCATCAGTAATCACACTTTAGTAAAGCTTGCCCTGTTGTTTGTACACACACTTTGTACATGAGCATGTCCCTCAAGGTCACGCATGTGGCATGGACAGGGTCAGCTGTGTAAACACAATTTCATGGACCACATCTATGCCTTCAACCACGAGGATACACGTCTGTGATCAGTGTTCAGCTGGTGTGGGACCAGATTTGTGTTGAGTTTTCAAGGTCAATAAAAATGTCAAGATTAAAAGCCCTTTCAAGGTTAAAAACACGGAGTGTCTCAGAGTTAGCTCCCTGACAAGAAAGCAATCAGGAAGAATGGCTTTTAGTCTAACAGTTC
Source organism: Apodemus sylvaticus (assembly GCF_947179515.1). NCBI lineage: Eukaryota > Metazoa > Chordata > Mammalia > Rodentia > Muridae > Apodemus > Apodemus sylvaticus. The sequence continues at coordinate 108,028,880 of NC_067480.1, forward strand.
CAAAGAACTGAGTAGTGGTCAAAGAAAAGTCTCCCAGAGATAGAGGACACACCAAGAGTTACAGAGTTCAGAAAGCCAAGGGCCAATGGTGGGAACACCTCCTGTTACGACCGCAGAAAACTAGATCAGAAACAGAGTTCTCAAAAGAGAAATCAGACATGGCTCAGAAGCACTTAAAGGAAATGCTCAACAGCCACACTCATCAGGGAATGCAGATCAAAACTACTTTGAGATTTCATCTCCCATCGGTCAGAATGGCCAAGATCAATAAAACAAGTGATGGCTCCTGCTGCTGAGGATGTGGGAGGGGGGCACTCCTCCACAGCTGAGGAGGCTGGGCTTCTGTGGAATGCAGTGTGGTAGTTCCTCAGGAACATAAAGGATTACTCTCAAGATCCAGCTATACCACTCTTGGGCCCGTCTACCCACAAAGGATGCTAGGCCCTAGCACAGAGGCACCTGTTTAACCATGATCACCGATCCTCTGTTCCTAACTGCCAGACATTGGAAACGGCTTAGATGCCCACCAAGGAATGGCTGAATATAAAAGAGTGTACATTTACACAATGGCATATTAATTAGCCACTAAATAAAAAGACAATATGAAATTTGCAGGAAAATGGAAGAATCCAGAAAAAAAATCATAGCGAGTGAGGTAACCCAGACTCAAGTGGACAAAGATGGTATGAATTCACCTATAGGTGGATGTTAGCTGTTAAGACCAATTTTATATTTATAGGTTTTCTGTGTGTGTAAACTTTTTCTGTGGTTCTTTCTTCAGTCTTTGTTTGGTCCTATTTTGTTATTATTGTTGTTTTTATTAGATAGAAAAAGAAAAGTTGAAGATTTGGATGGTGGAGATGTAAGAAAAACTGGGGGAGGGGAAACGGTAATCAGTATATATTGTATAAAAAAAACCCCAAAACCCCATTCTTCCCCTGAAGTGAGTTGTAAACCTAGAAGCCCAGATTTATTTTTGCAATTCTGTTAATATTTGGCAGTATTTTATAATCCTTTATCATTATATATATATTTGCTATATGGGACACTGCATTCCATGAGGAATTCTGGAAATCATATGGTAAATTAAGCATATTCCATCCATATGCACTGATATCCTTCCTTCCTGTCCCCACCCGTCTCATTAGTCATCTCTGTTGCCAGAGACAAGTTTTCCTGTATTTCCATGTCAGATATATGCATGCCATATATGTGACTTTATATACCTGTATATAATCTAGGAGTCCCAAATGATAAACACTGGTCTTAATATGATTAGGGTTGGCTTAATTTACTTAACACAATTATCTTCAGTTGTACTTATTTTCCTACAAAATCATATAACTTCCTTTTCCTTTAATCAAATAATTCCAGTGTATAAATCCCACATTTTCTTTTATCTACTCCCTTGTTGTTGGATACGATAGGTTAGTTATTATAAATAGTGGAGGCTAACTTACAGAGGACATTTACAAAGCCATCATTTGCGTAGTCATTAGAGATGACAGGTGCTTCCACATAACCGGGGGAGATCGCCTAGACCAGGAGCAGGAGCTTCACACAGAGGCAGAGTTCATTTGGAGACCTGCTGCAGTTTCTATTCAGGGACAGGCTAGTTATGCCTGCCAGACCATCATCGGAACAGTGCTGAGCAGACGCCAGTCAGCCTAGCAAATCAGGCACGGGTTTGCGGTGCTTCGACTTTGTGATGAAAGAGCGTCCTGATACCTACCAGTCTATCGATGGCCATATTTTACTAAGATTGACGGCGGACCACTCCAAAGACTCTTACTCTCTACACTTGTAACAGGTGGTGGGTTTCTGTACCAACTGTTGTCCATTACAGAAAGAAACTGTCCCAGTGACATCTGGGAGCTTCATAACATTGATCCCATCCCTGCAGCCACCGGCAGGCATATCTTGACATTCCAGTCACCATTGCATGTTTGGTCAGGACTGTTGGTGGCTTTTCCTATCCAACACCGTGTATAGCACCTCTCAGTTCTATAAAAACAAGCTGGTGGGGAGGAATCTCTCTGGTCAGTCCCAGCTTGATTTCCCCATGCTCCGGGAGCAAAGTGTATGCTGTCTAAAGAGTCCTGTCATCATGGATTGGTGGCCAACCAGAGGCACTGACATGAGTCTTCTATTGTTTGGGAGTCTCTGGGACACTATGACCAATGACATGAGGAAAGGTGGGTGTCCCATACACGGCACTGAGCTTTTTACTTGGCCGCCTGTGGTTTGGGGGGAGGGGACATGCTTTTTATAGAGTAACTAATTATACTGGCTGGTTTTGTGTCAACTTGACACAAGCTAGAGTCATCAGGGAGGAAGCAGCCTCAGTTGAGGAGATACCTCTATAAGATTTGGCTGTAGGCAAGTATGTAGGGCATTTTCATTACTAGTGACTGCTGGAGAAGAGTCCAGCCCACGGTGAGTGGTGCCGTCCTTGGGCTGATTGTCCTGGGTTCTATAGGAAAGCAAGCCAATGACCAGCACCCCTTCATGGCCTCTGCGTCAAATCCTGCCTCCAGGTTCCTGCCTGTTTGAATTCCTGAGTTCCCCCAATGATGGACTATGATCTAGATGTATAAGCCAAATAAATTCTTTCCTCCACAACTTTATTTTTGGTTATGGTGTTTCACTACAGCCATAGAAACTCTAAGACACTAATGAAACTCTTTTATGTGAAATATGTTATTTTTTATATATTCTGTGTATATAAAGTTTATAAAATGGGTTTTCATGTGGCTCTTTCAAGGACCCTTAGTTATCAGTCTTTACCTTCTTCTCTGCTCCAGCCTGCATGTGTCCCCACCCCTCAGACATGGGTCCCCACCCCTCAGACATGGGTCCCCACCCCTCAGACATGGGTCCCCACCCCCTTAGACCTCCCTCCCATCATTCCTAACACCTGTGTCTACTATTGCTCCTCTTAAGATCTTTCTTCCTCCTTTGGTCCTCCCTCCCAAAGCTTAGGAAACATCATTGGAAACTGAGGCAGGAGGATTTTAAAAGCCAAAGGTTGGGGGGAAAACCACACACACACACACACACACACACACACCGCACACAGCATTTGGATCTGAGAGGAGTAAAGAGAGGAGAATATAATAAACATACAATGTATTTAGTATGAATTTCTCAAAGAATTTAATCTCCACATCCAAAGGTCCTAAATAAAACTGAAGAGATATAGTTGAATATGGCAATAAACTTATTTTTCTTGATAAATATAGTTTGTCAGAAGTTAATATGATGAGTAAAGATAATCTATTCAAAATGGTTCTAGTATTTATTTCTTCAGTGTGAGTCAGAATACCAACATTGTTCACTTCTGAAGAAATAAATACTTAAGTATAATAGCCATAGTACATAATTTCCAGAAATGAGCAGAGAAAAACCTAATGACTGTGGATTGAAATACCTGTTATTTTGTCAAAAATATGTTGTTTTTATTTATGTGCGTGTGCCTGTGTGTGTGTATGTACACCTTGTTATACCTGAGGGGGGCCAGAAGAGAACATTAGAACCCTTGGGACTTAATTTATGAGTGACTGTGGACTGTTGTCACGTGGGTTCTGTGAGACACACCTGTTGTAACAGTATCACTTAACCTTAAGCAATGAACCCTGTCTCCAGCCCCACGGAGTATCAGTTGTTGGGGATTGGCTCTAATGCTTTGTCTTAATTTGACTCCCAGAATCATATGGGATTCTGTGCGTTCAGACAATAAAGGAAACCTTCCCCAAGTGGCTGATTGGGGAACGAAGTTGTTAAGGGCCAATGGCTGTGCAGGGTGAAAGAGGTGGGACTGTAGGATTGCACAGGCAAGGAGCTGAGGAAGAGGAGGAGGAGAATGGCCCTACGGGCACTCCCCAACTAGGTCTGGGGTCGCAGAGAGGAAATGTTGATTTAGCAAGTTGACTGACAAAAGTTAGAGGGGAGGATGCATGCTAACCCTGGGGAGAATTAGAAATGCTCAGCCATTGAGCTAGTCACAGCATATCAAAATTAGCTGTCATGCACATGCGTGCGTGCGTGCGTGCGTGCGTGCGTGCGTGCCTGTCTGTCTGTCTGTCCGTCTCATTCGTGAATCCAGAGAGCTCTGGGGGTGGTGGTGGTGCTTGGCTGGAAGTAAGACCTGCTGGGATCAAAAGCAGATTAACTAATTCACTCCTACAGTCAGTTCTTATAACAGCTGTAAAAAGCACAAATTACAGGAAGAACAACAAATTTTACTTCAAATGAAAGTTTTTCCTCTTCAAAGAATATATGGAGCATTGGGGAAAGGATCAGCATTGGTGACACTTACTTCTGAAGCATAAGAACCTGGGTTGAGATCCCCAGCCCCGTGTAAAAACCTGGGGGCACCACTGTACGCCTGTAATGCAGCGTGAGTGGAGGCACAGACAGACAGCGGTCTGTGGGGACGGATGGACAGACAGTAAAGCTGGTTAAATAGGGAAGAAATTCCAGGTTCAGCGAAAGACTGTCTCAAAATATGAGAACACTCTAGAAAGGTATCAAATGCTGACCTCTGGCCTCCACACACATCTGCACACACACACACACACACACATACACACACATGCACTCGTGGGCAAAAAAGATATTATAAAACAAGCAATGGAATAAAGGAATGAAGATGCTTAAATGCGAACCCGGTTGATGGCTGCATGACTATAAACACACTAATCCACTGAAATGCACATTACATTCGATGGAATTGCAAGAAGTGTGGATTACATCTTATGAACACGCTTCAGACATAAGAAGAAGAATCCCAGGACTGGGAAGATATTTGTAACAGACGCCATGGATGAAAGCAATGTTAAAACACTAAAAGTTCTCAAACTATGTCTTTAAAAGGAGTGGATCTGGGGGTGAAAGACGGCTCAGCAGTTATGAGCACTGGCTGCTCCTCCAGACGACCTGGGTTTGATTCCCAGCACCCGCATGGCAGCTCCTATCTGTCTGAAGCTCCAGTCCCCCTGGGGAAGGGGCATCTGACTCCCCCTACCGGCCGCCCTGGGTGCTGTACACGCGTGGTACACAGACAAAAGCAAAGGCAGAGCAAACATAAAAGTGTTTTAACATCAGTTCGTTCTGTTACACATATACTACACTGCCCCCAAGATATCAAATCAAGAATAGAAGCCTAAAAAGAGATCAAGACATAGTTAAAATGTTATACCAGGATTATTTTGTATATGATGTCAAGACAAGTTCAGTTTTTGGGGTTACTCCACTACATCAGTATTTGTGAATATATGTTTTAATGTTTAAACTTCCATCTTACAAAAAAAAAATCTTTACCTAATCCTTTTAGAGCAGGTAAGCGTTTTTTAGATACTGTGGCACAGTTAGGATCCCATCTTATCGCTGACATGGGCTTCTGCTTGTATTGGATTATATACAGGCATGTTTTAGTTCTGTTAACAGTTCTCAAAGGGTTCTGGAAATAGTACATTCAGGTAAGGCTAGCAGTTTGGGAAAATATACACATGCTAATTAAGCTGTTGCCCACAAAGGGCACCAGTGAACCGTCCCCACCAGACTCTAAGGTAGCAACTAGAAGTGAATGAAGCTCGTTGGGCTCAGGTACATATCTGTAGCCCTGGATACCCGTGAGTCTAATGCCGAAGGATTCCTGAGGCCAGGCGTCTGGCATTGTCCTGGGAGACAGCAAATCCTACCAAAGGGGTGGGCTTTGGGGATAGCTGCTTTCTACTTCTAATTTTTGTATTATTTTCCTAGAAAAACACCACAGAGACAAATCTTTTCACCTCACTGAACTATCTGCATAGGTACAAAGGTTTCAAGATTGCGCAAGTGAGTATTTACTTTCTCAATGGGAAAATCTGTTAAACTGATCATTCACTCTAAATAAATGAATAGTCATAGTTTGTGTCTATGTTTGGGGCCCTTTTGCAAGCTGTTGCTATAATTGTCATCACTCATACAGGCATAACTGAGTGACTCAGAGCTCAATACTGCACCCTACTTATTTGCAATAATTATGATTGTCACAGTTAGTTTGTGAGGCTTAATAACATTGAACCCTGAAATAATCACCCTGATTATCAAATGGCTTTGCAGCATATAGCTTTAATAGAACCATTGCAAATATCCCATGATCAACTATGACCAGAACTGGGATTTTCTCTTCTGGTTCTTGCTTTACTTACGAGAATATATGGGTTCTTCCATTCCAGCCAGGAGCTCATTAGAAGAACAAGATGAAGTGAATGTGTACCTTGTGGCTTTCAGAGGTGGTGAACACTAAGATACAGGACTGTAATGGCAGAACACACGCACACGTAAGTTCCAGCGTGGATTGGGGTGACTTTCCGCTTTGGATGGTGGAAGCTCACAACCCTCCTGTAAGCCCCACTCACTTCACCCTTCCCAAAAGCCTTATAAATAAGTCTCCTTTGATCTTCAAATAATTGTGTGTTGCTCTTTCCACAAATCTCCTAGCCCACCTTCCACACGGGCTAGGTCTCCTCAAATGGACCTGAAATGCGTTCAATACAGGATGTTATTAATGCTCCCCCCCCCCACCCCCGGAACAAATTAAAGAAACTTACCTCTACTTTACTGTGCTACACTGCATTATTGCTTAGAAAATATTCGCACTCCTCTGTAAAAGTGGGTGGGCTATCCTCCCCCAGTCCTCAATTCTGGTTGGACAAATGGCTTTGTTTTGAAGCCAATGGGGTAAGAGGACACAGTGGGAGCTGAGGCTCAAGATGACCTTGGCCCTCTAGTCTCTCCTGCCATCAACAGGAGTAGGGGCAGGCTTTAGGAAGGATGTGAGTGAAGGCAGGAAGGAAAGATTATAGAATAGATCTGAGCACAACTTTTTTTTTCCTTTCATTTTTTATTAGATATTTTCTTTATTTACATTTCAAATGCTATCCCCTTTCCTCATTTCCCCTCCAAAACCCCCATCTCATCCCCCCTTCCCCTGCTCACTAACCCACCCACTCCCCCTTTCCTGACCTGGCATTCCCCTACACTGGGGCACCAAGCCTTCACAGGACCAAGGGCCTCTCTTCTCATTTGGTGTCTGACAAGGCCATCTTCTGCTACATATGTAGCTAGAGCCATGGGAGCCTCCATGTGTCCTCTTTGGTTGGTGGTTTAGCCCCTCCGAGCTCTAGGGGTACGGTTGGTTCATATATTTTAACACCAGCTAGGTCCAGCTTAGACTGTCAGGCTGAGGGATGGGAGCAAGAGTAAATGACCGAGGTTCTAACCTGCTCAAGGTTGGGGTGTGTACTGGCTGGTTGTGTGTGTGTCAACTTGACACAGGATGGAGTTATCACAGAGAAAGGAGCTTCAGTTGGGAAAGGCCTCCATGAGATCCAGCTGTGGGGCATCTTCTCAATTAGTGATCAAGGGGGGAGGGGAGGGCCCCTTGTGGGTGGTGCCATCCCTGGGCTGGTGATTTTAGGCTCTATAAGAGGGCAGCCTGAGCAAGCCAGGGGAAGCAAGCCAGTAAGGAACATCCCTCCATGGCCTCTGCATCAGCTCCTGCTTCCTAACCTGCTTGAGTTCCAGTCCTGACTTCCTTTAGTGATGAACAGCAGCATGGAAGTATAAGCTGAATAAACCCTTTCCTCCCCAACTTGCTTCTTGGTCATGATGTTTGTGCAGGAATAGAAATCCTGACTAAGACAGAGTGTCTCAAACCTCAGTAGTAGCTGAGATCCACCCACTTTATAAACATTTATTAGATCCACCCACTTTATTAACATGATACCAATTAAAAATCCCACAGAACCAGGAAAGGGGAAATCATTTGAAATATAAATAAAGAATATATCTAATTAAAAAAACAAAACAAAACAAAACAAAACAAAAAAAACCCTACCACAGAAAACCAGCTCAGCTTTCCCTGTGTCCCGAGCACTTTGGAAAAGCTGGGTGATTTTCCTTGACTCTCATTGCAATCCTCTTGCTTGGCTAAGCATTTCCCTTGTCGGCCCACTCAGTCTTTCCCTGGTTCTCCTCAGATCTACATAACTAAGAATGACTTCTCAGTGGCCGAGTGGCCTGGCTGACAAGCATGTCACTCCTCACCTAGTCCCCTAGGATCACAGTTTTTAATTCATTCATTTTTTTCCCCTCCAGACTGATCCGAATTACCTAGAACTGTTAAAATTATCCATTGCTGGGATAATTCTAGAACAATTGAGTCCTGGGGCTAATGACTTCCTTTTTTGTTTTTTTTCCTGAAACAGGGTTTCTCTGTGCAGCCCTGGTTGTCCTGGCACTCACTCTGTAGACCAGGCTGGCCTTGAACTCAGAGATCCGCCTGCCTCTGCCTCCCAAGTGCTGGTATTACCACGGCCCGGCGGCTTCCCTTTTTAATAGGCTTCTATGGAACTCTCCTGTTATATACAAGCCTGAGAAACTTTATCCCAGAGGAGTCAAACAGTCACCTACCACCATCTCTGAATCTATTTATCCCTAAGTTTTGTTTTCATGGTTGTTTTCTATCACATTACCTTTTCTTCCTTTCCCCCTTCCGCACACATAGGAATGCTGGCCTACTGTGCGCACCTGTAATCAGGTGAGTTACACCTTCCATCATGCTGAACCAGTGTCCGAGTCAGTAGAATCCGAGATTTGCAAGCTGTCCCGTTTTTAATCCTTGAGTGTGCTCCTGCCTGGTGTTTAATGGCTCCCTGCCTTCTTAACCGTGTTAGTTCAGAATATATCACCCACGATGCGTAGGTACCCATTCAGGGCAGTAAAATAAATGTTTGTGCACCCAAAGAGTTTAAGCTGCGGTGTGGTGTTCAACAATAAACCTAGGCCTCCATTCTCGAGTTTACCTCCACGTCGCTCCACTCGCCCCGACGGAGCACAGCCCTCCTGCTTTCCTGCCTAGTTTTACTACATGCTTTTATTACTATCAAAATAACTTTCCAAGTTGCTCATAAATTATTCTGTGACCCATTTTCTTGTTAACAGTCTCCATCTGCCACCCCCTTTCCTGCTCCTCTCTTCCAGCGGGGGATTTAGGCAGATGAGGAAAGGTGTTTTGTTCCTTGCTTTGGTCATGCTGTTTTGCTCCCACTAGTTGCTACATTCCTAAATGCTCCATTGTTACAACCCCTGGGATCACTAATGGCAAACAATTTTGAAAATTTCAAGATCCTTTTAAAAACCGCCTCACCTTTCCGAACCCTCCCTAAGAGCTGGATATGCTTGCATTTGGCTTCTGTGTCGCTGAATCAAGGGGCAGACTTCTTATGTTTCATGGACCATCCTTGAATGGACACACTACTCAGAAAGTGGTCTCTGCGGTGCAGTTACACTCACAGATAGAGTGGGACAAGGAAGAGTTTCTACAGGGTAGGATGAAATATCCCACACAGTATCTTTACAGGGCCTATGCTTCATGTTCTAGAAAATAATCATGATTCTGTGTCAACCCTTTCACCCCAGGTGATAGACCACCATCCTAAAGTCTGGATTAGTAAGACCCGGAGTTCTGCCAGTGTCTCAGGCTGGTTAGAAACACCCAGTCAGTCTTCAGCCAGTGTCTCAGGATGGCTAGACACACCCTGTCAGCCAGTGTCTCAGGCTGGTTAGACACACCCTGACTTCAGCCAGTGAGTGTGTCAGGGCTGTTTAGACACACCTAGCACCTCTGCTTCTGTGTCTCCCAGTGTCCCACAGTGTAGTCCTGAAGCTGGCCCAAACGACGTAGGTAGGAATAGCACAACCCTATCTTGCTCTTCATGCTTTCTATCCTGTGTAATAGCTGAGTGTAAAACAGTATTTTGTAACCACAGGGCGAATGTGATGTGTCCTTCTGCTGAAGGCTAAGATGCAGGAAAGGTATCAAATGAAGCTGTAACTACACTCGTTCAATTTTCTCTTCTCAATTAAAATCTAGCGCTAGAATCCAAAAGGTTACCCTTCCCAACTGTGATCCTTAAAACAGCTACAGTGGCAATTAAAAAGACGCCTCTGGCCATTCTACACTACTAAAAGTGCTTCCTACAATTCAATGACCCTATTTTGGAAAACTAGTATCACAAGTAATTTTTATTAAAATAAATACAGTTTTAAATAGAACACTCAATAAATTATCTCAGCAGATGTTTTCCACTGAAGGCGCTACAGAAATTTAGCACCAGTCCATCCTTCCAGACAGCATCCAACCTTGCTCAGTAAAGACTCCAGCGCGCATCCTGTACAGCCATTGATTTTCCCCCCAGTCATATCAAGAGGCTGAGAAGGAGAATCATGGGCTCTCTGAAGGGCTGGTGTTTCCAGCACTTGGCCAGGGTTTCTGCAATGGTCTATTTCAAAACACAAAGAAAAACAAAACTAAACTAATAACTGCTCTTTTTCTGACAGGATACCTATTATCAAGTAGAAGTGACAGTTCTGTGCTGGACTGTGAATTTAAATGGTATCTGATTTAATGTACACAAACTACATTCCGTGCATTTTTAAACCTCCTTTTATAAAACTAAAACATCAGAGAAAATTTCACAGAACCCTAACTAGAATCCTTTACCAATAAATGAAGTATCCTATATAAATGCATGAATGACTTAGGTATGCTGAAAAACATTGGAGTCTAGTGGTAATTTATGTTTTGTGCAGACAACATTATAGGGAACACTAAACAGTTATCTCTTAACCTGTTTGTTATGCTTTGACCTCAGACACAATAAACATAATTTAAAGAAAACTGCACACAAGGTAGAGCATCATGAAGCAAGGGCAAGCGGAAACACCTGGGCAGAACATGGGGACTGCGTATGATAGCTGGCTGAGCAGCCTGAAGCCAGAGTAGATTCAAGGGATGAAGAACATAATGTGTTCATGCTCCATTCTCATTTAAAATCTACATGCTACAGAGATACTGCGTTTTCACAGGAGCAGAACAAACTCTACACCGGAAATGACAAAGGCAGGCACCAGACACAGTATGAGAAACTTTCACATTAGCAGCCTATCTACTTGGTACCTCAAATCTACAGAATCAACTTCCAGAAGGAGGAAGAGAAAATGGTCCTGGTGCAGCATTTGCCAAAAACTCATCTCTACAGAAGGCCTCTGTGCATCAGGCATCTAGTCCTCTGAGAGAATCCCTCAAGACAAATGCTATGGAAAACTTGTCAAGGCCTTATGACCAACTGTTCCAGGGCTGCCTGCTTCTAGCTGCTCTAGGTAAAACTCACAACGTAACATTGTAGTCGCTAAAATTGCTCACAATGTAACATTGTAGACTCTAAAATTGATCACAATGTAGACTCTAAATGGGTAACCGCCCAGCAAAAAAGTACTTGCTGAAAAACTTAATTATCAGTTCACAGGAATTCTTCAAGTGATGATGTATTGCAGCAACCTAAGTATTAGCTAATGGGGATTCTTCAAGTGATGTGTTGAGGAAACAGATTGCGGGCTCTGCCTGAGCTCTGCTTCACGGCTCCGAGTTCTCTAGACATGGAATAGCACGTAAGGCTTGACGTGTTCACTTAGTGATGCTGACTCAGCATCACTAAGAAACTCCAAATCAAGCAAATAGGTGGAATCATGTGGGGTTGGTTGGTTTGTTCAGCTGAAAACTTCGTGGTGCTTTGAGAGTCGCCTGTTGCTTTACTGACACCTGACAGTAATTTGGAGATGTCCACACTGCAGAGAATGCGTTGAAGTGGAAACTGAACAGTGAAACAAGAGCTATGTGGAATACTGAATGAAAGGAAGCAGAGTGGAGTGGAGTGGATTAGTAGAACACCTCAGGGCCAAACGGCAAAGCTTAGGCGCTGTGGCCCAGCCATCACACGCCGGGGAAGGGGGCAGCTGTGGGATCTTCTAGCCCTTAGAAATGGGACAGCTTCTCTGAGAAGGGTCTTCTAAATGGGCAGGGAAAACAACGGCTGGCTTTGTCCAATGAACAATGGGGTCTGTTAAGAGTGGAACAATCCTCAGTTGTTTATGTGAGCATGAAAACTACTAATATTAGTCACGAATAGTTCATATATCTGATGACAGAATGAAATTCAGAAAGACCTCCTGAAGCTGACGGGCCAGTCCGACAAAATGAAGCAGCATACATATCAGTGGCTCCTGACTTTAGATCCCATGATGCAACCCAGGAACACAAGGGTCGAAGGCTGGCAAGCCGTGGTGAGCCAGCAGTAAAGCAAAGCTGAGGAAATCTTTGATTTGATTAATTATTCAGATCAAAAAAGCCATGGGGGGAGCAGGCCTACCTCAGACCAAGAGCCGTGTGCCAGGTTCTAGAGAGCATTTGTTAGGATGTACAGTGTCTGGGTGTGCAGGGAACGGGGCTCGGCTAGTGGCAGTCATTCTTCATCAGCAGTTTGACAGACTTTAGAGTCACCTGGGAGTCGCACCTCCTCTGTATGGGTCCGGGAGAGCATTTCCGAGAGCAGTTTAATTGCAGAGGGAAGACCCCTGAGGGATGCAGGAGGCATTGTTGCACAAGATAGTTCTAGGCTGAATTCAAATGGAAAGGAAGCCCAAGGCGCATCTCACTTGCCTCTGCTTCTGTACTGCTGACATAACTGGACAGGCCACTTCCTGCCCCACCACCACATCTTCCCACCACGGCTGACTTCCTATGTCATCTCTTAACCACAAGTTCAAATAAATCCTTCTCCCTTAAGTTGCTTCTGCCTGGTGTTTTGTCACTGTGCGAGGAAAAAAATGAAAGGACCCAACACGCTCATATCTTGACTATAGAAAATAGATTAGAATAATTCTATTAAAAATATTACAGGCTAAGCTAGAGCCAGCATTGGGCAGTGCAGACACTCCAAGTATCTGCTGAAGACCTCCCGCATCAGTCAGCACAGGGGAGGCAAGAGAACTCGAGTGAAGGACAACTTCACCAACACTTAGAACTTGCCAGAAATTCAGACCTGCTGGATACAGCAAAGGCCAATGCTAAAGAGATTAAGGCAAGAGGTGAGTGTCCAGTCCCTCACACTGGCTGTGTACGAACAGATAAGGAGTAGCTACTTCCCTCAGAGAAGCTGGCAAGCACACAGGAGTCATGCCACACACTCTTCCAGTTCTTTTAAGAAAAACACAGCCATGGCTCAGCAGGGTGTCCAAGAGAAGCAGATGAAACCAACACTGGAGAGTTTAACCAGAAACGACACTTCCAAGAGGGCTTCAGAGTCCTCAGGAGACTTGATGAGCCAGGCTTGAAGACATCATCTTCAGAAAAAACGGTCAGGGTAAGATGCCTGTGTTGTAAGAGGGGACCTCACATGACTGTCAACAGACTATGGTGCTATAGTCAACAACAGCAGGGGCAACTGAAGGTACTACCACCGTGGACATCACAGCCACGAACCCTTGTAAGTCCTCACTTCTAATATAAACCCAGGGGGAGAACCCAAGAGTCAGCGACTGCATCATGGAACCCTGCACAAGCACTTAATATTACTGAAAACTGTGCTCAAGAACAGCTTACAGGTATCACAGGCCCATAAGAAGCCTCCGGCCATCTTTCCATGGCTTGAGTTTCTAGGAAGATGGCAGGCAATCACCTTTCCCTGCCAGCCTGGAGAGAAGGTTAAGCTCCTGGGACATTAAATTCTTTAATGCCATTTCCTCTTTCTTCAGATCCTCCCACCCCTGGCAGTGTGGACAGAGAGGAGCTCACCATCACCCAACCAGTTCCACTGTGGTCAAAGGTTGGTCCAGGGGTCAGAGTCGGGGTTACCTCTCTTGCTACGCGATGTTGTGCCAACGGTGTGTTCTGGATTCTGGGTGACACTTCAGAATGGCAGATTTTCCTCAGGAAGTGTGAGCATACTAATCATGCCCCGGGGACAGGTGGGCATGAGGAGAGAGTGTTCTGCTTAGCTTTGCCTCACAGCTGTCAAGCTGGGCCCTCTCATTAACGCCCACAGCTCGCCTTCTTTCTTTCCTGTGAGGTCCTTTGACTATAGCTCATGTACTTCAAATATGTCACCGAGAAATGCACAGATGGGACCCACCAGATCATGAGAACGCTTTCACAGCTTTGGAAAGTGTGTTGGGTTTCTTTCCTTCAGAAATTAAAAGAAAAAAAAAATCCTAAATTCTAATTTCTAACCCTTCCCACCTCCTTCCTGCCTTACATAGAAGCCTCCACAGTAGCCAATGTTCCCAGTGCTGATAACTAATAGGGCGATAATTAAATTGGTGTTGGGTTTTTCTTTCCTCCCTTTTAATCCAACCCAGCTAATTGTGTCTGCTAATCATGCCTTCCTAGTCTAGAGAGAGGCCCACATCTGAGGCACGGACAGTACCTGCAGCCCACGCGCATTCAGCTCAACATTAGGCCAGAAAAGGAAGACAGTGGGGACCCAAGAGGGGTGCCTGACAGGTACTGCCCCGAGGGGGTATGTCCTGAAGTGGGGACACTGTCATGGGGGAGGGGACTCTCTATCTCACTGTCTGGACAAAGGGTTGGGTTGCTTTTTGTTTGTTTTGATGTGTATGTCTGTATGTGTGTGTGTGTGTGTGTGTGTGTGTGTGTGTGTGTGTGTGTTTTGTGTCTGTGTGTGACCTGCTTGTTTTTGGTTTAAAGAAAGAGGCAAGGAAACAAGGCATGGAGAGAGATCTCAGATCAGGATTATCTATGATGCTCTGACTAATGATCAAGAAACACAAGAGACATATCAGCTTAGCCTGCTCTCTGTGTGTGCATGAAGTGTTCTCCTATTATGAAGTGGTCTCATGCCAATGAGTCAGTATCCTCTTGTCCCAGTACATTTTGATGTTTTCACTTCTTTTACATTCATGCATGTGTTGGGGGGGAGGTTCACATATGAAAGCATGCAAGCACACAAGTGGAGGAAAGCGACAACTTACAGGAGTCAGTTTTCTCCTTCTACTGTGTAGGTCTTGCAGATAGAATGCACTGACTGCCATTTTTAATTTCTGCATTCTAAACTTCCAGGTGGGATTTGCCATACTTAATGGCTCATTCAACTGAGAGTTTTCCCTTAAATTATGAATACCATATCAAGTACAACCCAAACAACCATAAATACACTCTCTAGGATAGGCAGGATTAACAACCTTCCCAGAAAATTCTCTACAGAATGTATATACAAATAACATACTGCTTCCAAAGGCTCAGCAAGAAGAATCCTTCATAAAAAAAAAAAGGCATTTCCTCAAACACTACCTCTTGGTACCTCCAGTGAGGTACATAGGGGAGGGGTGGCTAAGTGTTCAGTGAGAGGAGAGAATGGACACTAACTAGAACTCACTCAGTCCTTACAGCACAGGAGCCCAGGTCATGCCTTTATTTGGACTTTATGGGACTGTCCTGGAGACAAACTTAAGTTGTTAGTTACTCTATGAAAGGGTAGAAAGGAAACCTTTGAACACACCCAACTTACTTCATGCTAGGAGGGTGGCAACTGTGTGATATTTCAAAGAAACTCTAGTGTACTCCAGGGCCAGCGTGTGTCAGACATCAACTAAAGTCAAAGACACCATAAAAGACTCATCCCAGGGGCTTAGTTACTTTTATGGGATAATTTGGAGGTGAAGTAAGATATCTCAAGAATGTCATTGTGAAGAAATGCTTCTCTGGGAGTTGATTGCAAGCTGTTCCTATGACTCAGAAAGAGCAGAAGGCGCCCATTTCCTCTATGGGACAAGATAAGGAAAAAGTCTGAGAGTCAGCCCTAAAGAGGGTGCCAAGGTGCTGTCGAACTGACATTTAAGTTTCCCCATTTTGCCTGCAAGGACTCCACTAGCAAGAGAGTTTATAACCAATGCAGTAGATTATGAACCTGGTCCTGCAATCCTTCCAATTTGAACAGTAGCACTGACCTGAACAGATCCAACCAAACAATGGCCCTCTTTGGATTCTGGACCACCCTAGTCAATCTTTGTTCTGTTCAAGTTCATTCTGCTGACTGATGAGCTCTGAGCTCTTAATTCCACTAGACTTACTCCTCCAAGGCTGAGGCCAGAGTCAGTGACCTTCAACTGCAGGATGCAGCCCATCTCCCAAGGTGGGTAGAAGAGAACAAGGCCACGTGTCCTCCTTTACGATGCAGAATTGAGATTAGTCAAAGGAGGTCATATCTGAGAATCCTGGCCCTGACTAGGTCCAAGGTGGCATCTGCCAGATCTTCCCCCACAAACCCCATCCTGGGGGTCTCCAAGACAACACATCAGAGATGAGGAGATAAACACATTAAGTAGATGGGTGAGAACCTGATGCCCTCTGAAGACTACAGGAAGGAGAACCAAGAAACTGTTATCAGTTTCTCACCCTTATGGGTGAGTCCTGAGGCCTGACTAGGACTCCAGAACCACAGGGCTCTTTGTGGCTACACTGAAGTTCCATCAGTCAAACTATGGCAAATATACCTTTAAAAAAAAGCAGACTTAAGAAACTATATTTAAAGATTTATCAATCACACCAAAACCCACTCCTTATATTGTATTAAGTTACATAAATTTTAATTAAAATTTTGGGCTTTGGGATCAGAGCCTGTAAGTTTCAACACTAGTTTTATCATTTAATAGTGAGTTAAGGGTTTGTGTTACTCAGTTTATTCACTGTACGGCTAGAGAATGTGATGTCTCTTATTATACTATACAACACGTGAATGTTATGTTATGCAAGCCTTAGTGTTCAAAAATATTTAACATTCTTTTCAAAATTACTGAATACTTTGTACTATCCTTGAACTGGGGCCTACTAATCATTTGGTGTTCTTCCTACCTTTGCATCTGTGCTGGCAGAGTAAGGCACATTACAACTTCTCTGTAAGGGTTTTCTAGATGTTAGGTCTACAGTAAAGAGGCCCACACACGAGGAACACTTACTGCAACCTCCAACAATGACTCTTGCTGTTACCATGCGTGCCTGCTTCTTACTGCCCTGAGCCTTACTGCTCTGATCCATCCTGTAAACAGACTGAAAACCTGTCAAGCCAATGCAAACCACTGTTTACCTCCACAACAAGGGAGAACGCTTCAGATGGGCTTTCAAGGTTGACCCTGCATCAACAGTTAGTCAAACATGAATGTTTCTTTATGAGCAGAAGCTGTCTCTGAGTCTGTTGCCTGCCTTTGGGCCCCTCTTCCCTAACTGGACAGCCTTCTCTAGTCACCGTAGAAGATAAGCCCAGTACTACTACAACTTGCTATGCTAAGGTGGGTTGGTATCCATGGGAGGCCTCCGCTTCTCTGAAGAGAAAGGGAGGAGACAGCAAAGTAAAGGGGAGAGGGAGGGAATGATCTGTTCAGGATGTAAATAAATAAATGAGGGAAAAATAAGTTATACATAGCGGGGATAGTTGTAATGTGACTTGAAATCACCAAAACCCATTACTCTCTATTTTGCTTTGCATGAGAGTTTTACTCATGCACAATGTACAATGAACAATGTCATTTTTTGGGTCATGCACACTTTGAGTCATGAGTGTTTTGCTTGTGTACAACTGCACAATGCCGGTGGGTCATGCACATAGTGAGTCACGAATGTTTTGATCGTGCACAACTGCACGATGCCGTTTTTTTTTGGGGGGGGGGGGTCATGCACACATTTTGTTCTCCACGTTATATGGCACTCCTGTATGTTAGCATCCTTTGCCACGCAAAACACAACACACATTTGTGAATATCACCACTGAACTTGCCAGGAAAGTATTTAATATGCTAGTGTTAAGTTAAGACAGCTCCTGCTGGTAAATACAAATTTTCCAAAACTCTAACCTTTATCATTTATTTGCTCAAATTTCATCATTAGCAGAAAACACTGCCAGTTTTTTCTTTCAAAGTGGCACATTTTACTCCAAGTATTTCTGACAAAATGTTTCCCAAGGTCAAAAACCACAGATTGTCTCTTAGCCCCTCTTCAAATGAAAATAGTGATTCAGAGGCTGAAACACAGCTAGCGTGTCTCAAGACAACCCAACTGGACTGTTAACAGTGCCAGAGATACACCTCTCTTTCACAGACTTTCAGGAAGCTGTGCTCAACCGTCGACACTGAACAGTCTTGGTTGCTTCATCGAACACATTCTTAAGGGAGACTAGAGGTTTTAAGCAGCATCTATGTGGCCATGAAAAATGCATCTGGGATCTCAAAATGTGACACCAAGGCAGGGATGAGGTATCACTGTGCCCAGCACCTGATGGGTATCAGCAACCATCTCCTGCCCAGCATGATTTTCAGAAATGGTGACTACAGATAAGAACATCTGTTTCCCTAAGCTAGAAAGGTAAGAAAATCACGACTCTTGTTCTTATTAATCTTGCTTTCTTAGCGACATTTTAAGAAATTCCAATAAAAGGAAATATGGACGTAGTATGGAACAAAATACAAAGTTGGAATGATATTTTTTGTAACCAGAAACCAAAGAATGCGATTCGCTGAACTGTGTGTTCTGGATCGTGGAGCTAGTGGATGAGGAGTAGGGAAGTACAAGAACCTTTACCTCAGACAGTTGGAGAAAGTCTAATATATACAACAGCACCAGAGCACAGTTACATTCCCTGAGTGTAATATGGTCAGTCTTGGTAGGTATGAAAGTGAAGGTCGTTGGTCTTAGAAAATACATTTGTATATTTAGAAATCATGAGAGAGATTGATGAGAGACAGACAGATTATATATATACTCCACCCCACATGTACAGAAGGAGAGAGAGGAATGGAGGGAAGGGGAAAGAGGGAGAGAGAAGAGGAGGGAGGGAGGGACAGAGGGAAGGAGGGAGGGAAGGACAGAGGGTTGGAGGCGGAGCACAAGAGAATGAGCAAGCCAGCACACACAGAGACAGCCTCAACTACACGTATTTTTTTTAATCTGCAGTTTCAACTAACTACAGAAATGAAATTCTTTTATCCAAGTGTGTCTTCCTGTTATTTTTTTCTTACCATTATTCCCAAAGCAAGCTTCTATATCAAATATTTATACTGCATGGCATCCTAATCACCTAGAGAGGACTGACATCATATAGGAAGGTGTGTAGGGGTCATGTGTACAAACTACAGCATTTAACAATAGGCTCTGAGTACTTAGCAGGGTCCAGACACGACTTCAGGACTCAAGGAATGACTACGTATAGCAAACAGTCAAAATTATTGAGCCTGTGTGGAAATGGCTGTTTGTAACTCTTCTTGTAAGTGTAAAATGACTTCGAGATACAAAGTAACATGCTGTTCTCTGGGAGCATTCACACCTGGCGCTGTTTCCCCAGCAGGCAGCCAGTCTGTTCCCTGCTCCTCTCCCTCTGTCCCAAGCAGAACAGCCACAGTGTACCAGCCTCCAAGGCTCTGTCAGGCCTAACAGGGACCTGTCCTTTGCTTACTGCCCCCGGTCTTGCAGAGCCTGGGGCTCTTCTCTCTCTGGGCTTCTCCTCAGGAGCTCAGCCTGCTCATGTCTCACCATCCGGCCATGCATCTCACCAGCCTCCCACCTAAGGGAGGGCCCTCACTTCTAGCTCTGTTTCTTCCTGTTTCCTATTAGTACTACCTGAAAATATTTATAATTATCTATAAGTCTGCCTGTATCTTTATGAATGCTAGACAGACCGCCAGTGTGGGAATCACAGAAGCTTTCTGGGAGACAGGACTTACATTTAGTGGGGACTTACCCAGTATGGAGTGGATGGAGAGGTGAATGTCTAGCAGGAAATGCTAGCAGTCCGTGCTCAATGCCTCCAACCATTAGAGAGTGCCGGGTTTGGTATGGCAAGTCCTCCATACAGATGGAGTGATCAAATGAAAATGGAAGCAAATGGATGTCAGAGAATGATCCAGAGAAGGTTCTGGGCGAGGAGGGGCCCCACTACTACCTACAGGGATCCCCACACATGCCTTGGTCTGTATTTGTCAGGCATGTTCCTTGAGATTCCCTCTTTAGAAGTCCTGATGTGGCTTCTGTTCCCTAACTCCACACTGCAGTTCATGAACAAGTCACTGGGGCCCCGCGTGGTGCTCGCCATGGGGGTGGGGGGGAGGGGGTTGGGGGGCGGCTGCTTTGCTCTCCACCGTTCCTCCTGCTGTGAGTAGACTAAGCAGCACACCTCTTTTCCTGGCGCCTGTTTTCCAGGCTTCCAGGACATCGATGGCTCTGCTTTTCCCTGTCTCTGCTGGCACTCCTTCAATCGCTTAACCCAATGTCACAAAGCACCTGGTCTGGGACCTTCTTCATTTTTTTCTTTTCATTCTAGACAGGCTTGGCTGGGTCTGCGGGATTCAGCTGTTGCCCGGGCCTTGGCTTGTGATTGTGTATTTTTGACTTCTTGGTGAAGTCCAGAGTCTCTCTCTAGGGGGTCTGCCACATCCACTTGGGTGTCTCGACCCACACACCTGTGACTAACTTCTTGATCCCCACTGCCTAGCTTCCACCACTGTCTGCCCACCTAAGACGACCCTATGAATTCAGAGGCCATCTTCCTTTACACTCATTTACACCATAAGGCAGAGCAACTCCATCTCCAAAAGGAACTTGACATCTGCATATGCTGAGATTCAAGTCCATCACTTCTCTCTACACAAGAAGCCAGACTACTCTGAGTGAGAGGGAAGGGATGTGGCATCATTTTCTTGCTTAATGCCATTGCCTTCCATGGACTTCCGCCGAAAACCAAAGGTCAAAGACGGCCTGCACGGCTCTGTGTGACCTCTTTCCTCCCTCATTCCACACCACTCTGCCTTGGATACCACACCTTGGTCACACTGATATTCCTTCAGCTTCCATCAAGTGTACAAACAGTGCTTCTCTAGAGCCATTTGCACCTGCCCTAGAACAGGCCAGACACCCTTCCTTGGGCTTTCCAGCTGAGTCAGCCATGGTCTCTCAGGAATAATGGGTATTTGCAGAAAGAGTTCAGATAGCACTTAACATTTTAATGGTGTGAGGATACAGCACAGGCTGGTAGTTTAGGGATACGGAGACCTGGGGTGGGGATATGTGTGGAAGATAGGAATAAAAGTGAATGTGGAGAGAGGGAGGGTGTGACCTAAATGTCTTTTGGACGCAGAGAGAGACAGTTTCACAGGAGGTTCTTACCCCCACTTATCTTTGATAAATCTCGGAGGAGAATAATGAGAATTAGCTTATGGTCAGAACAGAAATGCCGGGGCCCTCTCTGTTTCTGTTTTTTTCACAGCAATGCTTGGAAAGTGCCTGGAATGAAGAACAGAGGGAAGAGGATGGGCCCAGCAGACACTGAGGGTGTCAGTGTGACATAACTGAAGATGTCCACCTCCTGCTGGGGGGTATGGTCTGGGAGAGCACCAGGAAAGCAGGAAGGCTGACAAGGACCATGAGGCACTAGGAAAGAGACCCCGAGGCCCTGTGAGTGGGCAAGTAGGAGACATCCCAACGGAAGACATTTCAAATGGAAATTGCCTTCATGATGAGAACATCACTGGTGTTTTCTTACAGACTAGACCATCCCAGAATTCACAGCATGCCCACCAAACAGAGCGCCTCGCTAATTCTGGAACACAATGAGAAGTTCAAAGAAAAACACAAAGCGCTGTGTAATAATTCCCGCCTGAGTTTACCAGCCCATATACCTTCGCCTCCCACTAACATGAAGATGATAGATGGCACACTGTTTAGACACTACTGTCTTCCATTCTAAACCAAAGGACTTCGCCAAAGAATACAATCTTCATTCATGTCCCCTCATGGGGGAAGTCATGGACTGAAAACATCATGGCTCATAAATGGATGAACCAAGACAGTCACACCTCCCAGCTTGTGCTCCTTCCCGATATGTCCCTCCCCTGAAGGTCAACTGACCTTGGCTATTCATCACTCAGTGCTGAAAAGCACTCAGCAATTAAGTTCTATGCTAAAGAAGAAAAACCGGCCAATAAACTGTGATTTTGTGATAGTCAGTAGCAAGTCCAGAAGTCCTGAGTTCAATTCCTAGCAACCACATGGTGGCTCACAATCATCTGTAATGGGATCTGATGACCTCTTCTAGTGTGTCTGAAGACAGCTACAGTGTACTCACATAAATAAAATAAGTTAAAAAAAAAACCAACAAAAACAAACAAACAAGAGACTTTAGCAAAAAAAAACCAAAAAAACAAACAAAAAAAAGGAACATGTTTTCTGATGTTCTGCCTATAGGTATTATTTGCATTGTTGATAGTTATCCTGCTTTCTGGGGCGGGAGCTCCAAAAATTAATAAAATAAAAATAAAAATAAAAATTTAGGACAAGCCAAACCATCAGATACCCGAGTAAAGCATCAGTGAACTCCTGTGTGAACACATGATGCCTCCTGAGACAAAAGGCAGTGAGTAGATAGAGCCAAAGCTTGCAAACACAATCTATTTTAGAGTTCCTAATTTAGAACACTATGGTAATAAACTGCAAAGGCTTTACCACTAACCCCTCTAAATCTTGAATAGAGAGTAACTTTAAACAGAATTGTGTGGTGCTTCAGGACAGACAGCAAAACCTTCTGGGAGATGTGTCAGGCCATGTCATCAGTGTGTAACCGTCATGGGGGTGCTCACAGACTGACGACACCCTCGTGGCATCAGATGCAACCAAGAGGCAGATAAACACCAAACACTGAGACCATGGCTGCTGCCACAAATACACTACTTTGCAGTATTTTTAGGAATATACCCAAGCTGATGGTTAAAAGACAGTGCCAGGCAGTAGTGGCACATGCCTTTAATCCCAGCACTTGGGAGACAGAGGCAGGTGGAATTCTGAGTTCAAGGCCAGCCTGGTCTACTGAGTGAGTTCTAGGATAGCTAGGGTTACACAGAGAAACCCTGTCTTGGAAAACAAAAACAAAAACCTAGCAAGTATCTATACTTGGACCATAGCTATGTACCATCATGACCAATGTACATGCACCAGACATAACTGCCACTGTCCTGCTGTCAAAGGGCCACAGGTCAATAGATACAGCATCATCAGGACCATGGGACCAGTGCTCTGTTCCACGACTTTATGACAGCCACGGCACTGCCACTTAGTGATAGGGCCTTTCTAGCTTTATATAAGCTCAGGGGATCATCTCAGATTCAAATGCTCCTTTCAAAACAAAACACCATTATGTGGTGCATGGCTGTCTGGCTTAAATGCAAATGGAAGAAAAGAAAACTTGGAGAGCCCAAAGGCTGCAAAACCAGGT
This sequence comes from Apodemus sylvaticus, assembly GCF_947179515.1. Classification (NCBI taxonomy): domain Eukaryota; kingdom Metazoa; phylum Chordata; class Mammalia; order Rodentia; family Muridae; genus Apodemus; species Apodemus sylvaticus. The sequence continues at coordinate 108,052,033 of NC_067480.1, forward strand.
CACTTTAGAGGCCTGCCAGGTTGTCTTTATGTGCACTAACACATGTGCTCAGGGGCAACCCAGGACGCTGCTGGGGAGAAGAAATGAAGTGATAACTTACAGGGTTGAAAACAATTCCAGAGCTGGTCGTGTGACAGAGACATAAAGCACAAGGCTCTCAAACTGTTTTCCAGGCCGGATTCTTTAACAAAGGTACCTATTATTTATGCTTTTGAAAAGGGTCTGTGATGTCCCTCCGAGGCCCATAATGAGTTCTGCAGATTCGTGGAATTCCTCTCTTGAAATCATTTCCTTTCCCTGAACTGTTAGGTCTCTGCCATCCATCTTCCAGTTTATTTAAATTCAGACGGTGGATAGGATGGAGTTTCTAGGTTCTGGGCTATGCTCCTCGGCTGCTTAGTGCATCCACGAATGAGCATCACAACAGCATTAATGACACTAATGAGGTGCTATGCAAAATCTGCAACGCGCATGGCAGCCTCGCTCCACCCCAACCCCTTTAGGTGCAGCAGACAACCCATGTGTAATTGCTCTGTTACCTTGCTGGCAGAAGACAGGTCAAGGGTGCTTTGTCAAGGAATTCTGATCTTTTGGAGAGGTTCACTTAGGTCAGCTAGGCACAAACAACTGATCTTTCTATGCGCATATTTTGTCAAAGGAAGCAAAAGATATCGGTCAGCATCTCTCACATGGTCACGTACTCCTTACACACACCCAGTTCTCTGGGGATAGAAGGCTTTGTCTTAATGCCATGAGCTCTCTCTTGAGTTTTATGATAATGTACCCAGGAACAATTAGGAGGCTCTATATACTCCTTTTAAGAGGTATTCTTAATAATTGTTGCAACTTTTATTAAGATATAAAAGTCATTAGGTATGAATATGAGTATTATCTAACATGACAGAGAAAGCGAGAAGGGGTTTGGATTCGCTGTGAAGCCAGACCAGTAGGGACAAAATTCAATCCTCTGAAAAATTTCTGCAGAAAATATTAGCTGCAAATACCATTTAAAGAGAGTTTAAAGGAGTAACAACAAGAATTTTGCTTTCCAAGAATTTGTCTCATGTTTTGTGGGTGGTGAGTTTTTGTTGTTTTTTCTTTGCAGCTTTATATAAAAGAAATACAAAACAAACAAAACCCAAGACTACAGGAGGGTGTGACGACAGAATGACACATGTGTACTAGACCAAGAGAACACATTACCCATTCCCACTTTTGTGTCTTGCGCCTAGGCGAGCCTGCTGAACCCTGGGATATGCCAAGACATCTCCCAGGGGTGTGACTCACCCAGTTCTCTGAGTCAGTACTAGAGCTGTTTTTCCTCTTAGGAGAACCAGACAGATACTTGGCCTTTCAGAAAACCTCAAGGATGAGTCACAAGTGACATGCATTGGCATCTTGAGGAGGGAGGAAACAGAGGCTGGAAATATGGCCACACAAAAGGTAGAGTGACATTGTGTGCAAGCACGAGCATGCATGTATGCACACACACATATACATATATGTGTGCACACACATGTATATACATGCACACATACATACACATTCAGAGCCATATACACACATATGTAAACACATGTGCTCACATACACACATGCACACACATGCATGCACACATACATACACATGCACAGAAAGCCATGTACACACATGCAAACACACATGCACAAATATACACATGCATGTACATACATGAATACATACATACACATGCACAGAGAGACACTTAGACACATGCAAATACACATGCACACATATGTACACATGCAAACACATACATGCACACACATATATGTACATGCATGCATACATACATGCACATGCACAGAGACACATACACAGATGCAAATATACATGCATACATACACACATGCAAACACACACATACACATATGCATATGCACACACAGGTACACACAGGCACACACACATGAATGCACACACATATATGCTAGCTGTTTTGCAAAGCAGCTAGGAGAATCCCTCATTCCAGGATCCCTGGTCTGCACTTCTTCATACATATATAGGCCTCCCACTCAATTTCAAATGGGTGCTACCCACCCTGGAAAAAAATTAAGCCCACATAGTAGCTGGGAAAATATGCAGCCAGGGAGACAGATGGCTTAGGGAAGAAGCAATCTGGATAGAGAGTGAGGGTGTGGGAGTGGAAATGTGGGCCTGGAGAGGGGCTGAGGGAAGAAAGGACAGGCGTGAGTGTGCGGTGACAGATGACAGAGTGCTGTTTGGGACAAGCAGTTGGAGGAAGCAAGGGAAATGGAAGTGATGTATTTATGCATAAGGGCTCCATCACCATTAGGAAAACTCCCCTTCTGTCTACTCAGAAAGTCCCGCTACTTCAGATGGAGGCAGACAGCAGAGAGCACGCGCCTCGCCAAGGAAGCAGAGGTGACTTGCTATCCCGACACGATTTCTATTTCTGATCGAAACAGATCCAAACCAAGCTAATTTGTGTACAGCTGCAGGCTATGTAAACACGGCTGTTTGGAATTCCTTATAAAGTATCAGCCTTTGCACTCAACACTTTGTCTACGTTAATAAGTAGGTGTCAAACTCTGAATTAAAATCCCCACAAGAGGACACAGCACAAAGGACAATAAAAATGATTTTTAAATAATCACAGGGATAAATAGCATCTACTTCTGACTGGTATAAGTGCTAGCGTAAAATGTTATTAGGCTACCGACATTGTCTTTTGTTCAGGAAGTATGTCTCATTCTCCAGCCATGCCATTCGTCATCCTAATGAGCCCTCAACATGTAAATTAAACGGCAGAGACAGATTCATTCGAAAAGCATCTTTAAAAAAAAAAAAAAGAGCTAGGTGTTATACGGATTTTCTACTTTTATTTTCTACTAGTGTATTGGTTCAATTCTCTTTCCTTGAAAAAAAAAAAGCCCTTAGTACTTGAACACTTCATGGGGTAAGTTCATGCAATTTATATTTTCAGTAAACAGTTCATTCATGCTCCAGTACTCTGGGACCAGTGAGCTAATGTAAAGGAGAGAGAGAAATCTCATTTTAGAATGCTGTGCCCTGTAAATTATGTTTGATCCCAGAAAATCTTAGAAACCTGGGCATGCATTTACTTTTTAGTTTTACTCGAAAAGTGATTTGGTCCAAAGGAAACCCTCAATGGGAAAGGATTAGCGGAAATTTCAAACAGCTTTAGTTTACTGAACTGAATGTATTAATGGCTAAGCAAATACCATTTCCACCATTAATGATGAAAGAGTAAGGTCATGAGCCCAATGAGTTGCAGTTCCTTGTTATGTATCCATAAGAACATTACCCATTCCTATGATGAATAGTGAAGTCCGGGTTTTCTACTTGACCTGAATGTATGCATGAGCACACACAGGAGTGACTGAGCAGCTCTGCTGGGGAGGGGGCACCGAGCAAAAACAGGCTAAGAAAGGAAAAGAGCAGCAAATCAAGTCTCATTTCAGCATGATTGGTCTTCATTGCCCCCCTCCTCTACCCTCTCTTGCTACAGCCTATAAATCATTTTTTTTTTTTTTTTTTGCAATCTCTAGCTGTCCCTGCTTGTGTGAGAGCTTGGCTCACCCATGTGTGTGTCTCTCTCTTTCTAGCTCATCACACTCTGTGTGGGTGAATGTATATAAAATGAAGAGACAAATAATTGTGCTATTGAGGTTTTCCTGATGTCCGGGGAACAGCCATTAATCTGGGCAATGGGGCCTTGGAAATCCCATTCTGCGGAATGAATTATCGTTAAGCAATGATAGGCATTCTAAAGACACTATATTTTTATGAGGTCAAAATGAGGGGGCAATATCCCCAAGGGAAGGCTGAGAACATCCAGCTGTGATAGAAGCCACCTACTGAGCACCATTACATGGATGCCTGACTTCCCGCCAGGAGCAGATCCAGCCCAGGCTCCGGTTGAATAAGCTCTGCAAGGACAGTCTGGCCGGCCCATGCACTGGGAAAGCATCCGTCCCCTGTGGTAGCAACCCCTGGCAGGCCACTCTAGAAGCATGGCCTCCCTCTGCCTACGAAAGGATGTGTCTGGCCAAGGGGTGTCCACAGAAAGTCTACACCCCCCTCTGGACCTCCTGCTCTAAGATATTTACTTAGTAATGCGGAGTAGAGAAGGTGCTTTTTAAGACAATGGAGCTGAAGCCCTGAGAATCAGGCACATGAAGGCTAGCACTGCCAGCCTGGGCGTGGATGCTTCGTCCCTCCCTGTTGATTCCTAAATAGGCAGTTTGATAGGCATATTAATTAGGTTCTGGAGTAAGAACTACTCTGATTACTGACAGGGAAGCTACTGTCAGGGGGTGATGGGACCTCTGAGGTATGTGGGTGACAAGGGGACATAGCACAGGACAGGGGGTACTATAAGCAATGACCTGGTGCTACTTCTGATAAAAGAGAGCAAGGTTTTACTCTACACTCAGCTAAACTAGGAGGGAGAGGTAGATGGCGACAGATAGATCTCAAAGGGGCTCTGAAGCCTCTTCTGGTGTCTGGGAAGAGACCCAGTGGGTGTCAATAAACTGTTTTATATTTAACTCCAAGCAGAGAAAAAAAAAGCAATATATGGACCAGGGAAGGAAAAATTACCCTCCTGTGAAAAATGTGAATTTTTAACTTTTGCAACGTGTTAATAATTAATATGAATTTGCACCAATGTGACGTCTTCATAAAACACAGAAGTCTCACACATGGAACCTTTCAAGTGTAAAAGAAGTAAGCCACGCCTACAGGGTTTCTGAGGAAGTTACCAGTTAGGAAGGCTTTCAGTGTTAGAAGGTGTAGGGCTTTTAACCAGATCTGAGATGCTGAGTGAATAGACCCCCTGTTCAATGACTGACAGCGGCAGTAGGAACTCCACAAAACAAAATCCATGCCTCATTAGTCCCCCAGCTGAACTCAAAATCCTCTGGCTCAGAATAAATCTCAGCCTTTAAAAATAAATTCTCCGCTGAATTAACATCTCACGATCATTAATCTTTGTAGTGACCCTTCAATTTCCTTTGGAAGCGAACCCCTATGTCTCTCAAAGGTCTTTCTCTCTTTTTGGCAAACCACAGCTTCATGGAGAGAAGGAAAATACCAAGCTCTTTCTTCTGTCTCTCCCGTGTTCACCTCAGGGTGGTTTCCTTCCCCCTTCCTCCACAGAAACATCCTAAATTTGAAAATCAGCAGAGAGCTATTTACTGCATCAGCAAAGGATGAGAAATTAGCATTAGGAATGTGTGACAATAAAAAACAGCTAGGTAAAACAATTATTGTACAGTCGAGAAGACGCTTGTTCGCTGGTTAAAGTTTGATCACTTTACAGGTCACATGGCAATCCTTCATTTCGAAGACCTTGTTTATCATACAGTGCAGAACTCTGCTTGGCTGCTCCACTAACAAACGTGAATAGTGCACAGTTTTGAGCGCACGGCACGATCACTTCTTAGTACACGCAGGACAAACAGTGACTCTCCTTTTATCTACTGTGTGTGACTCTGGCAGGTACCAGCAGATGTTGGCTTTACCATGATGCAAGGTATAAGTATCTTGTGTTTAATTTGCTCCATTTGCACAGTATGACAAGATCAAATCAAGCTATCTATCAAGCCACATTCTTGCTTATTCTTTATATTGTTCAAAAATTTTAACTCTGCTCTCAGCAACTTTGGCATGTGTGCTGTTACTGTTATCTCAGCATGGTGTTGGTTCACAGACATGTCTGTGCTGTCCACCAGCTTGCGTGAGACGATCCGTGGAAGGAGCTCCAGGAGGAGGCCCCATACCCTAGGGTGCAGGGGTCAACAAACTCACTTCTCCCACTGACCTCCTGATGACCTCCTGACCTAGCTGACTCCTTCTTCTACCCAGAGCATTTACTGGAACAATCTGTACAGATTACCACATTTTGGGGTGTCCTCTAGCCTAAAATGATTCCTTTAAACCCTGAAAAGTGCCCACCACCTCCCTAAACAACGTCACCTTGAACTACTGTGTTGACATTAAAATAGAAGTTTTATCATTTTCTTGTTCCCCAGGCTTCCAACGGTCAATGGCTCTCTGCCACCCAGAAGGAAAAGGCAGAGCTCACAGCCCAGGGCAGCCACAGTCTACACCATTTTGCCTAAGCCTGGCACCTATGAACTTCCTCTGAAGAGTCTCTGAGCCCTCCAGCTGGGCAGCTGCTGGGCCCTCCCTCCTCTCTCAAGCCATGACCCAGTATTCCCCCTCTCGATTTTATGTACTATAATTACCACACAGACAATGAGAAATATTTGAGACAACAGGGCACATTAATTATTGTGATATTGTCATTACACAGTGTATGCATTTTATTAAAACAGCCCACTGTACACCGTGAGAATGCACTAGTAGAAAAGCAAATAAATATTTCCACTGCAGGTCTGCTTGAGCCCTGCCTTAAATACAAAGGCTTTTCTCCTTCCTTCCTCCTCGAAGCCCAACCTTCACACCCTGAGCCTGGCTTTCACTCTTTGCTGAACTACTAACATTCGACTTGTTAACTGTACTAGTGTCTCCCTGAGAGCAGGGATGGCATCCAGTCTCTTCAAACATCTGTCCTGCCCACACCTCAGTGCAGGACCCACCTGACAGACTCAGATTTCCTTCAGCATTTAAACACTCCTTTCTTGTCCCTGCCTTTAAAAGCATGCTGGGCACAAGTATTCCAAGCTGCTGACCTGTGTTTTCAGTCAGTGGTTCCAGGGGGGCACTGTCTCAGGTGGGGGTGCTGGGCCTTTCAGCCCCTTACAGTTATATCACTGGTCCTGTCAAAAGTTTAAAAGGACTGTAAGATACTGAGCCCTTTTCTGAAATAAGATGCACACCCATGTGTCCAGTCTGTGGATGTACAGTAATCCTGACAGCCGTTCAGCTACAGCACATATCTTGCTATGGATTCATTTGCAGCGTCAGGGGCGGAGCATATGTAGAGGGCTAGCTATCAAACGTATCACATGAGAAGACTTCTTTGTCTGTCTGTCCCATGCCCTTACAGATAAAGGGAGGCAGGGTCTCTGATAAAACTAGTTTGATTTCCCCCTTTATTGTGAGACATCTGTCCATCCAGAACTGCGATAATGCGGGCAGTTACGTTTTTGGTTTCATTTATTCCTAGTGATTGGTTGATGCAAGGATGAACAAGACCCGACTCCCGCACATACTTCCTTGAATCCTTTAATAAACAAAAGGAAAGCCCTTTAAACATCTCTCTTACACCCCGTCTATATACAACCCCACTCTCCTCTTTCCCATGAATATCTTTTCTACCTCCAGAGAGGTTTACAGAACCAAAATGTAGAGAGAAAGTCACTGCTTTCTTGAGAGGCCTGTTCCTTGTTTCTTGCTGCCACTCTCCGGAGCTAGCGAAGTCCTTATCTGCTGTACCTGTCAGCGTTTGCTGTGGAATCCTTCCTTTTCACAAGCCTTAGCCAACCACTCCATGCATGCTCTAGGATGCCAGTGGCTACCTCAAGCTCTGGTGCCATTGCAACAACATTATTCATTTTAGACATCGAGAAAGCCTGTGCAAAGTCAGACAACCTGCCACAGAGGTTGCATGCATTTCCATGAAGTCAGGGACTAGAAGCAGAGCAAAGGAATCCTGTTCCTGCCGGCTGCTTCCCTTCCTTGCTACAACAGTGAAAAGCTGTGTATTCACCACTGGGACGATGCGCAATTGCCACGAAGATTGTGTTAACGCCAAGTCCACTGGACTAAAGCCACACAAAAGGTGCGCATGCTAGTTCGTAGGCCAAGCTAAAGGAGAACTGGGAGACAGCAAGGCAGACAGAGTGCTGGCTGCAGAGCAAATTCCACCATTGCTCCTGATGTACTGACTGTCAAAAGAAGAGTGTGTTAATGAAACCTGCGCACCACACTAGGTCTTGGGATTCTTCCTACACGGATTTATCTGTTATACTTCAATTTAGAAAAACTATTTTTTGAACTATTGGCTTTTACTCATACCTGGGCCAACAGGAAATGATTTTTCTTCCCCTAATTAAATTTTGAGTTTACTTCCAATTTCTAAAACTTCCCCACTTGTTTCTTAACTTCTGTAAAGGAAACATCTGAACTGCGCCGCACAGTCAAATGGGTACCTCCTGTCCACATTCGAAACTGGGGGCAGGTTCCTGAGAGCAGTTGGCAGGCCAATAGGAGACGATGGAGCTCATCCCTGCACATATTCACTCCCCACCCCCACCCCCACTCTCAGAACCTCACTCCCCCACCCCACCCCAATCTCCAATCCAACTCAACCTCAAGCTCTAGGAATACAACCTAAGAGGCTAAGGCAAACAGCAGGCACAAACTACAGCCTCAAGACAGCAAGCCTGCCCCTGAGGCCAGGAGAAGTAAAATACAATGTTTCTTTTTAAAAGAAGGAATTATTGAGATTGGGAAACCATTGTTATTTGAGTCATCTTTCGGTATGAAAAGACAGTTTTCCCAGGGCCCTGAGTCTTTTTCATATCGGTTACTTGTACATGTTAACTCGAGTTCTTCTTAGCGTATGAGGCTTTTTTTTAAGCAACACATTGTTCTCATTCTGAAAAACGACACTGAGCACTAGCTACAAGAAATGTGGTTATCACACTGTAATATAATTATCGATTAAATATATATGCCTTTTCCAGAAAGGGTAAGTTCCTCTATGTCAAAATTAGATATTAAAATCCCGGTTTTAATATAGTATCTACAATATGGTTAGCACTCAGTAAATATTTATGTAACCACTGTACCCATCATTCTAAGCATTGTCAAGGGTAATGGCAATAGCCTTCTTAGGGAAACATGGCACCCCGGCAAGCTACTTCCAAATTACCCCATTTAACCCTTCATCCGATCTCTACTTGGCAGATACTACTACGTTCCATTCACAGCTGGGTGAATGACTCAGGAGAGTGAGCGGCTGGTAGTGACTCACCAAGCTATAGGAGAAAAGACAGAGACTTCCATCTGGGGCCTTCTGCTGCCCCAGATTCCCAGCCCTCTTTACTCTAAAGATCAAGGGGCCATCTTCAATAATTATTATAAAATTATTATGAGTGACAAAAATGAGTTCACAGAGGCTACCACCATCCAGGGTTAAAATTTCAAGTCTTGTGTTTTAGGAACCATGCTAACACTGTCAGTTCTTGGTCTTGCTAATGCTGGGACTCTTAGTACAGGTCCTCATGACGTGGTGACCCCCCAACCCAAAAATCATTTTCAATAGTGTTTCATAACTGTGATTTTGATACTGCTATGAACTATAATATAAATATCTTATGCACAGAATGCCTGATATGTGACCCCTGTGAAAGGGTCTTTTGAGCCACCCCCCCAAGGGGGTCATGACCCACAGATTGAAAACCAGTTTTAGTGACTTTCAAAACAAGGGAGGAAAAGGTATAATTCCAATAAAATATTAGAATGGGAAGACTTAACTCCAAAACTATGGTTGATTGATTAATCAATTTACTAATTTAGTTAGTTTTTTTGAGACAGGGTTTCTCTGTGTAGCCTTGACTTTCCTGGAAAGGAAAGGATCAGGCAGCCTGAAACTCACAGAGATCCCCCTGCTTCTGCCTCCTGAGTGATGGAATTAAAGGTGTGTACCACCACCGCCTGGCCAGAAATATGATACTCTAAAACATAAGTGTAAATTTGAGAACAGAGTAGCCTTAAGAACTGGAAAAGATTAGAGTTGGCTCCTCTAGGGAACACAGATATAAAGAACAAAATTACACCTAGTCTGGAATGAAAAAAAGCTGTCGATCAAACAAAGGTTGTAACTTGTTATTTTTTAGTTTTGTGGGTTCAAGATAACATTGCATCTTTGTATCATATTAAAAACAATGTATACACATTCAAGATTTCACAGACAGACAACTACAAAAGTTTATTCAAACTAAATGCTTTCATTACTCGGTGCTCCTGTGAATGTATATATGCGTGCACATGCATGTGCATGTGTGTTTGAGAGACTCATTTCCTGTACGATATCCACTTCCTTCCTCACCAACTTACCCTTTACATTATGTGGGTAGAGAGAATTATTAACACACACTGACTTTAACTCTTCCCATTTTCGAAAGGCATTTAACCTCAGTAGCCCTGAATTTTCCTTCTGTGTGGATTTAACCATTTGTCAATATTCCCGAGATGTCTGGACCATGTCTATCCAAAGTGTAGCTCTTTACAGAAAGGCTGCAGCTGTCTTGACCAAGCATTACATCTTCTCAAGGAAACCTCAGCAATGTTACTTGTGGCCCTCCTTCTGCCCAAGAGTCTGGCAAGAACAGAACAATGAAGCCAACGCCCCTACAATCAACAACCACCACCGCCCTCCCTCAAAAACCTTCATTTTCAATGAGCCTTACATCATTAAAGGAAGAGAGCTAAACTTTCCGTTTTCACTGGTTTAATGTGGAAGATGGGAGATTTACCTATTGTAAAAATAATGCCTGCCTCAAAAGTTTAAGGACTCATTTTAAGGCTCCAATCCTGGGAGTGGGACAGATACACTGGCCAGAAATGAAGGTACCAATTTATCAGTTCTTTTTCTCTACCCCGAATCAATCCCTAACAAATCTGAGTCTTATGAAGGTTTTTTGAAGCTTTATGAAGGTCAGAAGAAGGTTTTTGAGGCATGCTCTCTAAGATGTTGTGAATAATAGTTTCGAATTTTATTCATTGGCAAAGGTGTCAATGCCATTGTTTTGAATGATGTCGTTTTAATGTGTTCTCCCCATGACAAATTCATTAGTGGGACCACAAATGTCACAGAACACACATGTAGCCCCTCCCCAGGGCCACAGGCAGGCTTTCAGGGCTTTTAAAGCTATAAAGCTAAAGCTATATTCTATAAAGCTAACTTTTTCTTCTCCTTATTTTTTACATAAAGCAAAGTTATGAATGCAAAATTAGATGCAGGATCTTGGTAGAGAACTCATAGCACAGAAGACCCAAAATTTAAGCTTAATTTCATAGCTACTCTGCCGTCTCCTTCACTAGAAATACCAGCCTCCCTCGGCATGATTCAGTCAGGCTCTGAAGAGCTGGGCCTTTGACTTAGTTGTCTGGTACCTCCTGTGAGCTCTTCCTCCTCCTCCTGAGATGTTCTGCAAGGCGTGCAGTAAAATATCACATAGCATCAGTTCAGCTACAGTGTCGGAAGGCTGGGAGAACTAGAGATTGTCACCTCTACTCAGCCATAGGTGAAGGGACATTCTGTGGATGAAGAACTCCAAAAAATCCTGGCACACTTCAAGAAATGGACAGGACTTGGCATTATGTATAGATTCGGGGTTTTTAATAAGTACTTTATACAGCTGGTCCTCAGTCTATGAGCTGAGCATCTGTGGCTCCTAAAACACACTGAGGATATTGGGGGTGAGGTGGGGGGTAAGTGGTATATACTCTTTGACACATACATACTTAACATTTATCTCTAAACAATATCCTATCAACACAGAATCAATGATATAAGTCGTGAGAGAGGACTTAAAAATGTGGAACGGCATGCGTACATTTGAGCATCAAGTGTACACACAAAATCTTATATACAAGAGATTAGAGCAGCATGTATGTCCCCAGTTAGGTCCTGGAACCAGTTCCTCATACAGATGAGGGCGACTGTACATTCAAGTAATTTATTTCTAATAACTCATTTTTAGTATTAAATTTTAATTGAAGAGAAATAAAAATATTTAAAAAGAAGAAAACTGAAGCAAGATCACAGAGACTTTTATGTTGATTAAGTCATAATGTGTTGGCATCTCATTTTTAATAAAGATAAAAACAAGAAAAAGTCTGTCTAGAACAGCCGTGATGTCTGACCAGGCAAGTCAAATATTCCTGGAACAGATCAGGACTCAGGCCTGCTTGGGGGAGAGGAGACACTCTTGTTTCTAACAGTCCAGCCCCTTTTGTACAGTTACCCCCTCATACATTTAGTCCCACATGGCTGTCTCCTACCCAGCTGTCCTGCAACAGCATGAGGTCAGAGAAGAGCAGCCTTTGGTGTGCTCTGATTCTGTCTGGGTAGAGGTGACCTCCATATGCCCCTGGCTGGCCAGGTGCAGCATCCTTGTCCTGACAGCTGGACACACCTCCATCCTGGGATGGAAGCAGACAGGGAGCTAGCTTCTATAACCACTGGAGCCTCACGGTGCCAGACCTGGTATCTCCCTGATAGCAAGGCCAAGGATGGGATCTTAAATCAGGGGTTTCTCTATCATTTGAGTCAAGTGAAGGCAGCAGGGCTGTGAGCCACTGATAACATGGTGTGGTTGTTTATCAGTCAGCTACCAAGAGGAGAGGGCATGCCACACTGGAGAAGACACAGCAGAGAAGCACCAGCCTTGATCAGGAGGTAGTGGAGATGAGAAAAGTGTAAGTGCTTTTCACGCTTGCCCTGTGGAGGAACGGTGAGGAAGGGCAGGCAGCCTTGGATAGGAAGCCTTGTGCGGCTTCGAGGGTGTAAGGTTAGAAAGGTTACCTCTACTAATCTGGCACTCGCCCTTCAATAATAATGGCTGACAGGGGTCCAGAGGTAGAAGCCACCAAGGAGGTGGCTAGACTGTGGCCTGTCTCACATGCCTGCAGCAGCAGCTGCTTTGGGAATCGGGAAGCCCTAGAAGAGACCTTCAGGTCCTCCAGGATGAGGAAGGCCCTAAGGTCATCAAAGACACAAAGACAAGATACAGGAGTATCATTTGAACAAGGGGAAGGGACCAGGTAGCAGATGAGGATGGCCTGGTGTCCATGTGGATGCTGAGGCAGAGATGGACCCTTCTTACTGCTCCACGTGTCAGGGAGGGGTCCCCAAGTCCTCTGCCCCATTCCTCCTAAAGCCTGGAGCACAGAGCAGAGGAGGCTCCCTCAACTTTACAAAAGCATATTCAACTTCACTGGGAGAGGTGACAAAACCCCATTTTATAGAAAAAAAAAAACCAAACAAACACACAAAAAAGAAGAATAAAGAAAATGGCATGTGAGGATCCATGACTGTGGAAGTACTTTACCCAATGTCACGTGGCTACACATGACAGAGGCACGGTTATATCCAGGTCTAGGGCACCTATCCAGGTCTAGGTCACCTTGCCTCTTAGAATCTTTATGGGTTCCAGAATAAAAAGAGAAAGCTATACTGTCAAACTTTATGGATGGTTAGCTAAACTCCTCAAACACACAGGGTTAGTTCTGTTACTCTACATATCCACTTAACAGTTCTAAAAAGAGTGCAGGCTGTGTCTGTCACAATTCTTAAGGTTCCCCGCAGATTATGACAAATGAGACCAAGCATGAATTAAGTGACTTGTGTATAGACAGAGTGCTGTGAGATATTTTTAACACAGGCTATGGGTATGTTGTGATCTTTTGGAGAAGATGACATAGGCCTCCAAAAGGAAGTTTGTCTGCAGGTGTAAAGATCTTGAAAGGATCCTGCCTGAGCTATCTGCTCTCAGAGCCTGGCCCTTCTCCCCTCTCACTCCTGCTTGTGACTCAGAGGCCCTGGGATCAGACCTGCTACAACAAATGGCTCAAGCATGGTGCCTCCGGCTCAGTGCAGCACTGGAGATGCACAAGAGGAGCTACGTGACGGCTCACCAAGGAGGAGGCAGTGTGGTCACCCAGGGCAGATGCTGCACAAAGTTCCTGGAATCTCTGCTGTAGGGAACACTGTTAGGTCTGAGAGGAAGGAGACCTAGCTTCTCCTGTGAGCACAATTATAACTTAGCTGTCTGGGCAAATTCTTGCCATTGTGACTCTTTCTTCTTCTTCTTCTTCTTCTTCTTCTTCTTCTTCTTCTTCTTCTTCTTCTTCTTCTTCTTCTTCTTCTTCTTCTTCTTCTTCTTCTTCTTCTTCCTCCTCCTCCTCCTCTTCCTCCTCTTCTTCCTCTTCTTCCTCTTCTTCCTCTTCTTCCTCTTCTTCTTCCTCTTCCTCCTCCTCCTCCTCTTCCTCGTCCTCCTCTTCCTCCTCCTCCTCCTCCTCTTCAGTAATACTAAAGGTATTAGGATACTACTGAAGGTACCTTGACAGTTGTGACAGAAATGTAAGGCTTCTTTAGGACAGAATGCGGCCCCCAGAGCCCAGTGATGGACTTTAATGAGCAATAATGAGTGTTGGGGGCTCAAGACATAAACAGGTAGTAGAGGCAGCTGTGAAGAAGGACAGCTGCTGCTGTGCCTCAGTTTACATGGCAGTGACACTGCCTGACTGACCCACGTCAGTGCTGTGGCAGCTTGCAGAAAGTATAGCGACTGGTTTGAGTTTTCTTAACACTTTTGTAAACTTTCTGTAACCTAAATTCTGAACCCGCACATTTTTCATTTATCAAGACTTAAGTATTCCATAGAATTAAAGTTTATATTCAAGATAAGGGGAATCTCTACTTTTGTGTCTGTACTGGTTCCGAGATTTCCAATGATTAGGAAACTAAAACTCTGTTTATATCCAGCAAATGAATTGTCTTTAAAATGCTAAGGTGGTTTATAAATTTTGGAAGAATGTCATATTACTTCTTAGGAGTCATAAAAGTTAAGAGTAAAATTATCAACCAAATCTTATAGTGCTGTTTACAATACAAGGTCTAAGAAAAAATATTAATATTACACTCTTTTGAGGTCTGTGTCCTGTCCACCACTTGCTTTTATAAATAAAGTTTTATTGGAATGCAAGCATACTCAGGCATTAACATGGTATCTGTGGCAGTTTGCTTCACAGCAGAGATGAGCATTTGCAATGAGGCAAGATAGACTACAAAATCAAACATCTTCTATTTGATCCATCATGGCTTCTGTTCTTTCGTGTTTCTCTTCCACGGACAGAGCTGCCTGAATGACTGGCATCTCCAGTTACTGACTTAATAAGTTGATTATTTGGACTCTAATAATATGCAGCCCACACATGACCAAGGATAGCAGAGAATGTGGCTCAACCAAAAAATGGTAAAATATTTGTGTGTGAGAGAGAGGAGGGAGGGAGGAAGAGAGGGAGTGGGAGAGGGAGGGGGAGGGGGAAGGAGAGGGACAGGGAAAGGGAGAGGGAGAGAGAGAGGGAGGGGGAAGGGGAAAGGGAGAGGGAGAGGGAGGGGAGGGGGAGAAAGAGAGAGAGGAGAGAGAGATTTGAGGGAGGAGGATAGCCCAATTGTGTAGCTGACAACTGCAAGATGAGTTTTGTAGAGAACAGCATATTGTGTTGATGTGAAGGACTGGACACACACACCTAAGCTCACTCCATGGCTTATGTTCTTTGGGGGAGGTTTTCTCTGTTTTCAATCTTTTTCAATATCATCTACTTGAAGAAGGTGGTCGCTGCTTTCTTCTTGAATGAGTTATTTTAATGTGCCATCTTAGCAAGTCTACAAATATATTTGAAACTGTTTACCTGTTCTCACATCACTGGGACATTTACATCAGGTGTGATGTTCGAAACTTCACACAAACCGAAGATATCATACATGTGTCTAGATACTGTCAGGGAATTGAACATTTTCAAATATAACCAGTGGGTTGGGACAGTAAATTTCTTAAAAACAGTTGAATTCTATATTGTTTGTCACTTGTAAGAGCCTCTTCCAGTGATTCCTATTCTCATGTCTGTCAAAATAGTGAGACAAAGGGGCACAGGTGCCAATTTCTGTCCCGTGCTCAGTCAGTGTGCATTCGTCACGCCCCCTTTCCCCTCATGATCTTCCCATAGGCCCCTGCAGGGGTCCATATGTAATCTTTTAAGAGCAGTGACATGGTGAGTGATATATATGTAGATATACATGTGTATATCTACATATATGTGCATGTATTCATATATGTATATATACATATACATACACATACACATGTATACACATACATATATATAGATATACATATATATTTCTAAATACAACCTGTTCATTCTACATAATGTTACTTGTCTGTACACTTTCAGGGCTGGCCATGTGCTATGTGGATAAGTGCCTGTGTGCTCTTCCCTGGGAGACCACGCCCCCGCTCTCAGCACTCCTTCCTTCTCTGTAATTCTTCCTGTGGGTTTGAGGCCTCATGTGATCTCTGTCCATGCCATCATATCTACGGTTGTTTAGCTCAGCTTTGGGTACTCATGTGAGCCTATTACTTGTGCCTGGCTGCTGACTGAGCCCGTTGCCCTGGGAGCTGCGTCTCTGTTCACTACCTTCTATTTTTATGTACTTTGCTTTCACTGTGGCTTAAAGTTCCAACCGCTCCTACTACCTATGGAGCCTGGAATCCAACACCATGATGGCCAGTGCTCCCACTCAGCCTCCGGAGGCCATGGGGCTCCAACAGGAAACACCTCCTCCTTCTGTTCTCCCCCTCCTGCTTGAGCACGCAAATGTGTTTAGTAAGTGCATGTGGATTTGAGATACATGCTTGGGGCATCACAAGAGAGTATGCAAAATACTGAATATCAAAGTGAGGGGGATAGGCTATTTCTGTGAAAAAATACTTCCTTTTCCTTCTTTCAAACCTACCTTAACAAATGAACAATGGCCTTCCCAACTCCAAATTTTAGCAACTTTAACTGCAGTTCTCTGAAACAAAGGTCACTTGCTCAGCTACAGATAAATAAAAATTCACAAGCATCTCCAGGAAAATCAATACACGTACTAAAAAAATCTAAGTTGATAATAAATTTTAGTTCCCCTTGCACACAGCTCAGGAATGTCACTATTTACTGGCCCCGCTGTAATATCAGATATTTCAGAAGGGTATTGATTTTGCCACTGAAGTGTGACTAAAGGGATAAATAAACTGCTCCCGGGGTCAATCGATCCATTTATCTTCACTGGTATTTTATAAAAAGTCAAAGTAGCATAAACTTTGATAAATAAATGTTATCGTGACAGCAATAGTGCTGACATAAGGACCTGAAGGAAGAAAGGACAGACAATCCTGATGCTTGAAAGCCACACAATTGGCTCAACATTTTAGCACTTCCACTAATAGCTACTCACACACACAGCCTCTTCAGCTACTCTACATAACCTGTGGCCCACACAGCTAAGATGCAGAAGCACAGGGATACTTGTGAATGAAACAGGAGGAGGAGGCAGGGAGAAGGGAGTGATCCTCCTAAACCAGAAAGAAACCGGAGTCTCCAAAAGAGACACAAGGCTCTGGGTATTTCCAAGGTACGTTTTGGAATAGCAGTGACTCAGGTTTTCAGACATCAGGGTAGGGCACCATCTGAAGTGGCTTTTTAGGGCTTTCACTCAATGACAACACAACGATCCCATAAAGATTTCAATGTGAGGCAAACACACTCGCAATCTAGTGCCTGTAATTAAGGCTCCAGATGAATTTTAATTCAAGTGTGGGAGATGCTGGAGCCCTGCAAAGAGACTGTAGCTCACCATGAGAAGTTATGCGGCAGTGTTTGGCTGCAGCGTGCAGACAACATTGCCATCCAGTGATGAAGCAAAGCTGTGATGAGGAGAATGCCCAGGCTGAAACTGGTCCATCACTGGTTGAGTTAAAAGTTGAGTTAAAATTACCATTCCCCAGGGGACAGCCAGCTTCCGGGATGCAGAAACTGCTAACAGATTGCAAATTTGATTTGGACCTCAAAGGGCTTTCAAACTCAAATTGTATCTCATTCCTATAAGGCAAAGCCTTTGGGTCCTGGATGACCCTGCCCTTCCTCTTGGTCACTAATAAGGGTCCACTCAGGAGCCTCCCATTTCTTCCTTCCTTCACAGATTCCAGGGCTACCGCTGCCTCTAGAGTCCTACCCAAGGAGGCCTTTCTCAGGGACTCAAGAGGAAGCCCTGTTCAGCACTTGGCGAGACTCGAATCTCCCGCAGGCTGGTGCGATGCCCAGCAGGGCACAGTAGGCACTTGATACAATGGCATTTACTGACTGGAAGTGTCTGGGTGGCCAGACTGGGCCTGGGATTCTGTGAAGGTCACAGGATGTTGGCAATGTGGCTCTAAGCAGCTGCAAAAGCTGAGCTGGGCATGAACAGAGTGGTAGCCATGGGTACAGTCAAAGAAGGAAAGCCCATGACGAAAGGCTGTCTGGCAGGTTTGGACCGTCTCCACAAAATAGGGCTGGCACATTCCCGTGACAGCAGGCCACTAGAAAGAGTGAGCCCACAGAGTGCACAATGCTGAGCGTTTTCCTATCCCTCTGTGAGAGCCTCTGGTGCAACATAGCTGCAGACACTGAAAATTCTACACCTCCACACAGGACAGGTCCCTCCACATCTCGTAAAGCAGTGGGCATGTGCACACATGTGTTGTGCATATGTGCATGTGGACACACACATTTATAATGTGGCTTTGAATTTACCTTGAAAAGTCTCCCTTATATTCTGACACTGTAGTGGGGCAGTTTGATACTATTCCCATTTAGCAAAACAACAGTAATAGGTTACTCCTGAAGCCTGAGCTCCTCTAGTCGGATACTCTTGGCTAGACAGTATCAAGCTGAATTCTAAATTGCTACTTCTATAACCACGGATTAGTGCTGGTCTTGGTAGCTCTTGGACCACATCAGGGAAGTTTCCTTATGGTTACAGCAGCATCTCACGACTGGTAAACACAAAATATAATGTTGTGTCTGTGCAGTGTCCTTCCACAACTGGGACTTGTCTGTCACAACCCTTCTGACAGAGGAGGGGACATGGGACTGTGAGACAGAGGTCAGGGAGGACCAAAATGAAACAGTTCTCTCTGGACATGACAGGACCACTGAACTGGTGAAATCCCAGCAGCTGTGGCTGGCTGACAAGATCCAGTAAGAGCAAGCCGGTCAGCATTCTAGCACAGAGAGGGAAGAAACTCAGGAGCTGAGGAGCTTAGCAGAGAGCAATTGACAGTTGGTGGATTATAGGGAAGGAGAGTGTTTTCTTTAAAGATGTAGCCACTAGTAGTTAGAGCACACTCCAGTAGACACCCACGACCTGACATACATGACATACATACATGACATACATGACATATATGAGCCTGGCAGGCTGTTTGTTGTTTGTTTGTTGTTTGTTTGTTAAGAGAGTACACACAAAGTTAGGGGGTGGGGAGGAGTTCTGCACATATATAATTCTCAAAAAATAATAAAAAATATTAGACTTAAAAGAAGGTGAGCTGCCCTTGGTTGTTTTCCTCTCTTTTCTCCCTGTCAGTTCTTCTGAGCATTCCAGACACATCTCTCTCTCTCTCTTTCTTTCTTTCTTTCTTTCCTTCCTTCTTTCCTTTCCTTTCCTTTCCTTTCCTTTCCTTTCCTTCTCTCTCTCTCCCTCTCTCTCTCTCTCTCTCTCTCTCTCTCTCTCTCTCTCTCTCTTTCTTTCTTTCTTTTTTTGGTTTGTTTCTTTGTTTTTCAAGACAGGGTGTCTCTGTGTAGTCCTGGCTGTCCTGGAACTCACTCGGTAGACCAGGCTGGCCTTGAACTCAGAAATCCACTTGCCTCTGCCTCCCAAGTGTTGGGATTAAAGGCGTGCGCCACCACTGCTCGACAGACACATCTCTCCAGTGTTGTATATGGATGTGTGGATGATCCCTGACCTCTAGCCCTCATGTACAACTTACTCAAAGAGGCTAAAGAGCATCTAAGCCTCACCTCACTTGGATCCAAATGTCTCCACCATGTTCCGCACCCTCCAATAGGCCCTGCCAACCATGCTAGCTTTAATTAAATCCCCACTCTACTCTCCCCTCCCCTCCCCTGCCCTTTTCCCCTCTCTTCTCTCCCCTTCCTCTTTCTTCTCTCCCTCTCCTCTCTCTCCTTCCTCTCCCCCCTTTCCCATGGGCCAAGGTAAAGCAGGTCTCAATGAAAAACCTCAAGATATTGACATGTTCTTGTATTGTGGTCACTAGGGAATGGTACTTCCTTTCTTGCATCTGCCTGAGCTAGGAACCTGGAGTTTGTCTGTCGCACTACACCACACTTTACCACATCCCCCAACATGCCTGAAGACTTGCCTTCCCCTTAGAAACCTCTCTCTTCCTGCAGTGTTTATTCTAACTATTGCTTCTGGTCTTCTTAATTCACCTGCCAAGTCAACTCCCAACCTTGTACCCCCTTCTCTGCTATTGCTGTGGTACAAATGTGGTGTGTCCTTCAAAGGTACACCTGTTAAGGGCTTGGTCCCAAGGCTACCACCACTGGGAGTTGTTCTGAGTATTTAGGGACTAGGACCTTAGGGGAGATTCTTCTATCATTAAGAACATGTCTCTCAAGGGAACTGTTTATCCTGGGTCATGCTCTCCCTCTCTGCTTTGTGACTGGCAATGTTTATGTAGTTTTCTCTGTCATGTGCCTCAGACATATTAGGCTGTTCTTTCCACAGGTAAAAGGCAGATGACCTCAGATTTGAAGCCCCAGAACCATAAGCCAAAATAACCTTTCTTCTCTATAAGTTAAGTAGCTCGAGTCTTTAATCATAGTAACACAAAGCTGACTGGTACATATTGATTTTCCTGCTGAAGCCATAATAATCTTTCCAGAAGACCCATCTCATCTTGCCAGTTCCCTGCTCAACTTTGACAGCTATGCCCTTAAA
The DNA here is from genome assembly GCF_947179515.1 of Apodemus sylvaticus. NCBI lineage: Eukaryota > Metazoa > Chordata > Mammalia > Rodentia > Muridae > Apodemus > Apodemus sylvaticus. Next base: position 108,072,569 of record NC_067480.1, read on the forward strand.
ACAAAAGACCAACTGCTTGTCAGAGCTAAGAAAGCCCTTTAAGAGGGTGGGGAGTCCTCTCTGAGTTCTTGTCATCCCATATTCAATCTCTGCCCATTTCCACCCACATTTTCAGATTTTTTAAAAGTCACCTTTCCCTTTCTGCGCATTGTTTAGATATCTGCTTGGGTACAATATTTGCCTATCTGACATACCGGCCCTTTACTAACTGTTCCCACTGAGCCCTATATGTGGCAACCATTAACGCTGTTCATCAAATACAGAATTCAGACACATGTAGGAAACATGTGAGATCATGGACTAAGAAATGGAATAAGCTTCAATAAACAGCATCTTCTGTATCTCTATAAATTCTCAGAAAGGGAAGCTGTATGCTACAATGATTATAGTGTATTATGTGATATGTGTATAAATGGAGGAAATATAATTTCTCCTTTATGGGCACAGAAATGGAATAATTGCTGAAAATCAAAAAGCACTGGGCCTCACCATTGGTGGAAGGTTTCCAGACAATGTTTTGAACACACACATAACTTTGTACAGGTCTGAGTGTGTTTAGCAGGATTCGGTGTCTGGCTCAATAATGCAGGTGTACCTCATTTTATATGACAAGCATGCTGTTACAACTTCATGCAAATCAAATTTTTGTGAATCAAGGTTGATTTAAGATGTCCCATTTGAACAAATTTCATGTTAATTCTATGTTAAAGGGGATAATCACCTCCAAATGTGACTTTCCTGAATAAACCAGACATTCACAATTGGATTTAATTAAAGCAATATCATAAAGTAATTAAATAGATTTCACTCACCAAATGAAAACCAAGGAGAAACCAGCGATATACTACAGGTACACACACATTACCAGCACTCTCCACAGCACAAACAGCACATGACTGGGCTCTGAAAGACTCTTGTGTGGAATGAGAGGAAAGTGCAGGAAAATTAAGCATTTAGACTTCGGGATCCCATTTGGTCTACTAATTCAATGTTTTCCCTTTTACCCTTTTTTTTCTTGCAATCATCAAGGGCAAAATTCTCTATCAGAGTATCAGAGTCTCTCTCTCTCTGTGTCTCTCTGTCTCTCTCTCTCTCTTTCTCTCTCTCTCTCATGTATGTGCACACACACATATGCACACCCCTACACCCTCAGGTATAAAAATTAGTCTTAGTGCCATCCCAATTTTAATAAATAGATATGAATGTATGAATAAATGCTTGGGCATCAGCTCATAAGGTGTTGGATTAATATAGATAGATCACTACTTCCTGCCCCAACAATGCTTAGGTGTTCCCAGTACCACATACTACAATCCTAACCACCATCTAAGGAGACAGAATTCCCCAGCTACACTGTGATCCTGACAGCATGAGGTGTGTTCCACATTTGGGGATGTTTGAAGGTTAGAAATCATGCACCATGAAATCTCAGAAAACATACAACATGATTATCAATGCTATATACTCATAAGGCACATTTATGGTTTACCTGAAATATGGGGGGAAAATGAACAATACCAAAACCCTTTTTTGGTGAGTGCATTTAAAAATCTGGGTACCTGAAACATAACAAAATATGTAGATATCTTTTATTCATAAAAAATTGTGTCTAAATTTTAAATAAAATATTGTGATTAAAATAAAATATTGTGATGGTGTAAGCTGAGTTTTCCTGACTCAAAATGCTTTGGGCCTGAAGTACTTGGATAGAAATATTTCTTAGTCTTGGGGATAGGACTGGAGTTTGAATCTGAAATTCTCTTATGTTTTGCGTGACCTCATACATACACCCTGAAGATGATTTTACACAGTATTTTTTATTGATTTCATGCACTAAGCAAAGTTTGTGGATGCTGAACTATCAGACTTAGAGCATTGTGTGTGAGCTCCCAAAAGATTCAGATGCCACTGCACTTCCAGATTCCAGAATTTCAGACCACAGATATTCATCTATAGCTGATTGACAGACCAAGTTATGTCTCCTTCAAAATCCCAGCTCAGGTAACAGGAACATAAATAGCAATAAACTATACAGAGGCTTCCACGAAATGCACTAGGAGATTAAGACACAAGGACAACCACAATAGAATCTATTTGCTTTATTTAACTAGCTCTTGAAAGGATTTATCCTAATCTACTATTCTGATGTACCGTGAGATAAAGGCATCTCCAGGCTTTATGCCGAGGTATTCACTTGCATCGAGCACACCCTGTGGGCCTGAAGGGTCTTATCTAAGGGACAGAACGCCCATGGCCCTGCCTCCTCCTCACGCCCACCCGAATGGTGAGGTGCCCACTCCACAGCTGTTAAAGACCGGATGATGCTGCCAACCCCGAGTGCGCTGCATTGGGTATGGGGAAGCTCTGTGCTGCTGATCTCCCCTGTTGTATTTATTTCACTTAGCTGACATCTTCTGGCATCCTTTTAAGTCATTTCTATTCTACACAGAGGAAAATGCAGCACTGTCTGCTCCTTGCTTAAATTCACCAAGTTGAAACCAACCGGTTATCTTACACATCCCCCCTGCTAACCTCATTCCACACCTGAGAGCACTGCTCTTCTCTCCGGTGCTTGTTCTGCCTTCCTGGAATCTACCTGAGACATGTCAGATAGCTTTCCATCTATACTGGGAGTAAAGAATGGGGTTCCCCGAAGCTCACTATCCCTTCCAGAGCTAAGTCCCAGCCTTCTCTTCTATGCTCAATACACAGCAAGGCAGAGTCTGCACCTCTGAGGAATGTATGGACATCTTGCCCCGCCTTTACAATAAACCCACGTCTCCCGTGAAACGGCAAGCCCTTTATTTCTAAAGCCTGGATGGGGCAGCACTTATAAATGCATCCGACTTGGCTAAATTTAGATTGCAGAAGAAAAGAAGTCTGTCCAAAAATAAGCTCTGGCTCGGGCCTTTTCATGTGGCTGTGAATTAATTTATCCTGCACCCTGTATCTTGTGAGGCAAATGCCAGTTGACTGGGAAATATCTGTTCCTGAACGCTGTCATTTTAATGCTCTGATTTAGACATCTAATGCAGTTGTCAATTACAAGAGGGTTCACTTTCTATTGATCTATTTTTCAATGCAAATAAAATTGGTGACTTGGACATGTTTGTCTCTTTCTTCAGTAGGAAACTTTCCTGTGGCATGCTCCTTGGACCCCACCCCAGGAATCCTTCTCCAAGTGGAAGACATCTCACCTGAGCACAGTCAGTCACACAGGCCTGTGTAGCTCTGCAACTCCAGCTTGGTCTACATGGTCCTCACGTTCTTTTTCTTCTCTGTTGACTTCTCTCCACCTCACTCTGCACAGAGCCCAGATAATGAGACTCTGTCTCCAGTAACATGTGGGGATGTGATGGTGTCTCTCTCCCACAAGTCTTTCTTTCTGCTCTTCCTCACACCTGGTGCCTGTGTCCTAATAGAGCTGCCTTCGGCAAACCTGCTTAGGCTCATGCCAACCTAATTTTGCGTGTTTTGAGGAGAGCTTCTCCTGGGAACCTACACACCGACCCCAGTTATCATCCAGAGCGGCCAGCCATGACGGTCAAGGCCAGTGGCCTGAGCACATGCTCTGATGCTTTCACAGTGACTGCCCTGCTTACTCCTGTCTTTCTGCTTAGCAAATAAGAGCGCCTGTCCATCACTTCTCTGTTCTCTTAGATGTCTGATGCTGGAGTGGAAGAGGAGGGCATGCAGCAGCTCCCGTTTGCCTCTCTGCTCTCCTGTGTTCATTCCTGGCTCCCGACCCAAACCGCAGCACCCTGTCCATTTCCACACGTCGGTACAGGCGGCAGGAGCAGTACCAGGCTTTTGTTTCTGTTTCTATTTTAAGAACAGTAACGGATATTCATGAGTTTAATTTAACTGTCTATTTACTAACAGCCACACTTGTTAAGGGCTGCAATAAACCAACTGAAAAATTAAGCTCTGCACTCCCTTGTGCCCTAAGTCATACATTAAGGGTCCCATCATTAGGGATTCAGCCAGCGGTCCTAGAGCGGTGCAGACCCTGATGACGGTATTTGGGTTTTGTCCAGATCTTAGTACATATCACACCCTCCTCTGCCACTACAGAAATACGATTATTATTTTTGTTGTTTTCCCTTGCATTTGAGGAATAAGCTGATATGCTTTCTCTGCATGAGAAAAAGAATATTAAATCCAACCCTGAAGAATGTGCAGTAGAGACAAAAGAGGAGAGAACTCCTCATAGGTTCTAATTATATTGAACACACCTCCTCTCCTTTCTCTTAAGTCAGCCGAGTTCAGGCCATTCTTATATTTCTGGGAGCCATTACAAAGTCAAGAGAAAAACTTAAATAGAAACATTGGCTGTCAAATGTACAAAGCCATGGTGCACCCTTGGTGGGCTGTTCTTGCCAGAAGAGTTAACAGCCAGGCCAGATTTTAAATATGGTGATGTCAGCTCTTAGGGGAGTCATAATTGGGATGGTATCACCATGGTGGATGTTAGGGTCCTAACATCCTAATCCTACAGACCCCACATTAGCATTCCTAACCCATCTTACAGGGAAAGGAGCAGAGGCAATAAGGTTCGGAGATATCCCCGTGTACAGAATTAGGAGACAGAAGAGGTGGGCTTCGGACTGGGTTTTCAGCCACCCCTGAACATTTATGGTCATTAAGCACCAGGACAAACCGTACTTACTGTCTCTGGTGTCAGAGAACTGTGACGCTGTGCTATGGTGTCGAATTCTAAGAACTGGGTATCTAAGGTACTTTAACGTTTACAAGCTTGACATGGGAAAGGTTAACTCCTCTGATGATTCATCAAGATGTCTCGTTAAAAGTGGCAGAATTATGACTGGCAGAGCAATGTACTCAAGCAAAAGGGAGGAGGAGGAGAAGCTTCTTCAGCCTGGTCACTGGGTCACAGTGACTTCCAGTGATTCCAAGAACAATGGGAGGGATACATTGTTCCAGGCCAAAGGAGAACAAGATTACATTCACAATCCCATGGGAGACTCAGTCTGAACTTCCTAAGTAACTGGCCCCCAAAGGGCTCCATTTATTAACATTAGAACACTGCATTAACTGAAGTATATGGGGAAACAGTCAGCAGCCTGTAGGAGCACATCTGCTCATAGAACTTTCAATAGATTGTCCTTTAGCTAAAGCCTTCTGTGTGATGCCAAGCACTGCCCACAACTACTACTTTGCCATTTATATTGATAAAAATTATTAATCAAGATCACAACCAGGGCATATATGCTTCCAAAAACCATATGGGTTGTTTTAACATAATGTCATATTTATAAACAGACTGCATGCCCCATTAGGATCCAATAAATAACCTCTTTGCATCACTGACTCTGAAGACTTCTTCATCAGGGTCCCTCCCAATCACATAGAACTTTCATAAGGACAGATTTTCAATACAAATAAATATAGTTGTATTTCAACCAAATGAGTCCCTGAGATCAGCAGGGGAGAGAGACACAAAGTCACACGTTCAATCAAGAAAATTCAGATTCAGTGACAATCGACTCTCATGGGGCACTGTGTCCTTAATCCATAACATGGGAAAACAAATTCTTAGCCTACTTTTATATTAGGCTGTAATTTTTGCCCTCACCAAACTGTATGTTAATGAGCAAAATAGATTATTGCTTTGTTGTGTTGTGTTTAATGGTGGCTTACGATGCAGCAGTAGCTACCCTACACACTCCATGAGAGGGGAGTACCCCGAGGTATGTGACAGGCAAGAACTAAGTATACACAAATAAAGGAGACCAGAAACTCCTCCATCCACATACCTTATCCCCTATGAGCCTGAACCCCGTTACAGTCTGGTTCACTGGAATCTTTTTACGAAGCTTTATTTAGTTTTCTCTTATGTGAATGAGTGTTTTATGTGCACATCTGTACACGTACCATGCACTTGCCTTCTGTTTGTAGGAGGCAGAAGAGCACAGAATTGTTGGATTTCCTAAACTAGAGTTAAGGTGGTTGTAAGCAAGCATGGTAGGCACTAGGACCTAAATCTGAGTTCTATGCCAGAGCGGCAAGTGATCCCTCTAGGGCCCACTGTGCTCTCAGAGACAGCAAAGGAGCCCTGTGTACCTTTCTCCTTTGGTTCACAGAGAAAAAGAAGGCTGGGAAGCTGATGTGGATTAATGGTAAGGACTGGGTCTTATTCTGTCACCCTGACCATTATACCACACTGTGCCATGCCAAACTTAAACAGGATATAAAGAATTATAGTAAACAAACACTAAAGAAGAGTAGGTCTGATTGTTTAAGACTGAAATATCAATTTTGAATGACTATTGTAATATTCAGCAACAAAGGAAGTACACTCTGCAGCGGATGCAGCTTTCTTGCCGTCAGAAAAAAAAAAGGTTGGAATCATGGAGGGAGGTAAGGGTGAACAGTGCAGTGAATATGGAGGTAGAGATGTCAGAATGGGCTCTGACTCTTTATTGAGTAGCAGGGTAGACAAACAGATAACAGTGTAGTACCAACTGGTGCGTGCTTGTGTATGCAGACATGCATCACAGGTGTGTGCATGTAGTATGCAGACATGCATCAACAGGTGTGTACATGTGTATGCAGACATGCATCACAAGTGTGTGCGTGTGGTATGCAGACATGCTTCCCAGGTGTGTGTACATGCGTATGCAGGCATGCATATAGAGTACATGAAATGCATGTGCTCCTGAAAGCAGCTGAAAGAAACAATCCTTGAGTGCTGAGCCCACAGACTCCGAGTTTCTGGATTCATCTCCTAAAGAAAACGGGCTGCCTTGAGAAACAATGCATTTTAGATCTAGAGCTGCAGAAATGCAAGAGAATTCTAGAAAATCCTGCACCAAATACAAGAATAATGGGGATATGTCTAATGGAAAAAAGCTAGCCCAAAGGGCATCCTCCACTGGCTGAATCTAGTAAATGTAAAAATAATGTGGATGAATGGCCACAATCTAATTAATGAAGCAAAACTCCATGAGTTCATACCAATTAAGTATATTGGAAAGGTAGAAGAAAAAAGTCTGTCTTACAAAGGAATGCTAAGTAGTAAACAGAGAAATGGCAACTAATTAACACGGAAGTCATGACACCATTATAAAATGAGCTTTTGACACATATAACCATCAGTGAGTGGCTGGAAACAGGCTGAAGAACTCAGTGTCCTCCAGGCTCAAATGCACATAGCAGTAGACTTAATTGTAACTTCTGTGGAGAGATACAGTGTCTGCCAGCCTCAAATGCACATGGCAGTAGTATTTAGTTGTAACTTTTGTGGAGTGATACAATGACCACCAGCCTCAAATGCACATGTTAACAGTATTTACTAGTAACTTCTCCAGAGAGAACTGGTACCACCTTAACCTGGTGACAATGGTCCTATCATTCATCCTGGGCCAAACTGATGACACCTGCTTCTAAGTATCATGTCCTATGATGATGATGATGCAGAGTTGGAGCAACCATGGGAGGGCTCATGACTCTGCATAGGCTTAGGGAATCCTTCCCTGTGTGCCTTTCTCCTTCCTATCTGTTTTGTTTTTAAGATAAGGTCTTGCTAGACCCAGGCCAGCCTTGAAATCCCAACCTCCTGCCTTAGACCACCCTCCTATCACAGGCTTACTGCCTTTCATTCCTGAAGGGCACTCTGGTTATTTTAATTCAGCATGATGCCAGAAGGCAGGAGGCTACAGGGTGGTTCTTACAGGAGGGTTTCCATGGCACCGAAGGTGGAGTGAAGTTGTCTGGGAGAGCAAATAGAAAAGATTCTACCCACTCACATTAATCCTTCCCGCTCGCAGCTCCAGTAACAGCATCCTAGGATGCTGTACACCACCCTATTTTCTTGTGCCAGCCTCAAGCCCTGGGCCTGGACTCTAAGCTCCTGAAATCCTATTCTATAACTATTCAGATTTTTTTAGTGATTCTAAGATTGGATTGCCAAACAGGCTATCTGACCTTTCAAAATTAAAAAACGAACCCAGACATGCCCCTAACTGCTCTTCTAGGTACTAGTAACTGGACAGCATTTCATTAACAGTGAGGGGACGACCACAGCCCCTACATGAGACATAGCCTTATCCAGTAAGACAACTAAGTGATGGGCTGCCGTCTGCTGCTTGACAGGACACTGCATTTTCTGCCCCACAAAAATGCACACACACACACAAAAGTCTGTTTGGTATTTATTACTTAGCCGTTACATGAAAATATTACCGAATAAAAATCCTGGGAAGAAGGAAAACTCCTAACAAATTCTCACAGAGCCAAACAGCAACATGCTAAATCACAGTCAATTCTGATAAAAGGGAGGAGGGGAAGGAAGGGAAAACACAGCACTCCTCCTTCAGTGTGGTTTCCTAAGGGAAATAAATAATGTACTGATCCTTCAACCTGTGATTCTCTCCTATTATTTAAAATATATGTTCTGTTACCATTGCAGAACAAAGCCAAGTGCACTTTCCTCCCAGTGAGCCCTTGCACGGCTGCAGATCTCCTGGTTAGGAGGTAGCTAACATGAAGTCACTAGGAAAAGTTTTTGAAAACACCATCTTGCTTCCATGACAGAGAAAGGCTGAAATACTCTGCCCTATTATAACTCCTAAGGCTGCATGTGGTACACACACACACACACACACACACACACACACACGCCTGGGAGGTAGAGGCAGGACAGTCAGGAGAATGAAGTCATCCTCAGTTACTAAGTTATAATTATTTAAATGAAACCACTTTTTCATTGCTTCTTGTATTTTTAAAACCCTACAAGAAGTATATCCATTGCCTGATTATCCAACTTCTCTGTCTTTGGCACCTGAACCTTAGCAGGCAGAATAACAGACCAAACAGTTGTCATGGAGTCTGGCCCCAACTTTCTACAACACAGGTTGCCAAGATCTGAGTACTATATAGCTGTCCCAGCAGCCCTGTTTAGGATATTAATTGCTCCAGTTTTTAAAAATCCATTCACAATTTTTATTCATTCATCCATTTATTCTGAAAAATCAATGCTGATGAAGTGTTGAGACAGACAGACACAAAGCAAGCGCCCCATGCCTGCCACTGTAGTGGAGCCCCCACACAACCGCTGTCTCAGCACACCACAGAGGGTGAGTGTAAGTAGTTGTTTGAAATCAAATCTTAATAGAACCAGCTTCCAACAGCAAATTTCTATGTTCCAATCTCATTTTCAGAAGGTACAAAAGAATACAATCGACCAAAATCCTAATTCAGTTATAGAAAAAAAATAGTACGAGCAAAAAAATATGGGTTTCCTCTGTCATCCCAAACACCTTTTCCAAGAGACCTTATATCCTTCTAAGCCTCAGGGGTAAAAGGCCATTTTCATCTGGGGCGTAAAAATGCCTATCTGTTGTGCTTTGAAAGGCATCCTAATTGCTGCAGTTATAGTTCACAGTACATCTCAGGTCTTAACTTTACGAATATGGATGATAACCACCAATTCCTCCTGTAGTACTATGGAATAATTTCTCTCCATTGTGTTCCATCTCCAAAATGATAAAAACCACAACTGGAGCATCCTTGTCTAGAATGCCATGAGCATAGGACTATTAATGCAGATCTCAAAGACAATAAGTGTGTTTCTCACATCTATGGTGAGAGCTGAAAGCAGCAACTGAAATGAGATGTGTAATTTCCACATCTCAAATAACGCTAATTGTGTAAAGAGGATATGCTGTAGGCCATCATGGATTCATATTTACAGAGGTGTTGCTTTGACAATTCTAGAATAAATTGTGGGATGTAGGATCGTTCTTTCTATGAACATATCCAATCTTCCATGCAACTGCTATTAATAGCAAGCAGCTATGCTTGTGGAGGTGTTGTTCTGTCTATAGGTGACTTTTCTTCATACTAGAAAGCTGGCATTAAATTCAATTTACCCAATAGTCTTATAACTATCCCATGTTTTTAAGGTAATTCATATTATTTAATAACCTCCTCTTACTAATTAACCATAATCCCTTTAAGGCAAAAAGTTAAATGTACAATACCCCAAACTTAATCCAGACACACAGAATACAGTACCAGGACTTATAATAAAATAGAAAAATTGGCAAATAGAAAAAAGATCAACAAAGCTATAAGTCAACTATTTGGGACTATTAATAACCATGGTCACCATTCAGCAACACTGATCAAGATTTGTTCAAACAGGAAAATGTGTATTAGCAATATCAGACTCATATCACAGTGGGCATTACTGTAGTAAAGTAAGAGTATGGGGGCAGCGGGGGATGACAGAAGACTCTATGAATGACACGGTTTACTAAAAATGACACAAAAAAGACACACATCAGTAGAAAATATAACATCCTACCTAACCAAAGACACTAAACACAATGCAGTTAAACATTATAAGAGCAGCTAAATACTTCTATGAAAATATTTAAAGATGAAAACATTCCAGAATGATCTTAAGAAAGCCTGTGCAAGGTCTTTATATGTAAAAATCTATAATGTAACTGAGGCAACAAAGACATGGAGAGATACACATTCGTGTTTCACCAAAAGATTCCTTATCTTCAAAGCTCAGTTGTCCCCAAACACATCAAAAGGTTTGACCGTATACCAGTAGGAAAAACCAGTAGGTTTTTTCTCAAAAGAAAAGAATGTAAAAATAGATTTGGAGATAATCTTGATTTAAATATAAAGGCAAAGAGAACCTAATTAAATAATGAGGCTATTAATCCATAATCACAGTTTACTAGTAAGAAATGCTTTAGATTAATACAAACTGGAGGCTGTTTTACAAACCTCTTAAGAGAGTTTCAAAGGGGTAATGCTATAAAGGGGCAGGGCTGAGGAACTACTGCAGACAGAGAAATGCAGTAGAGTTATGCAGATGAAATGTCACACTGAACCCTGGACTGCGTCCTGAACAGGCATCGGGAGAAACTGGCAAGAGCCAACAATGTTGGGAGTTTATTTAACAGAGTATATGGATATCATTCTTAGCTTTGTTAATTCTTCCATGGTTGCATGAGACTTTAACTTCAGGAGAAACTGGGTCCAAAGTAAAACAGAGATTTGATATACTTACATCATAGTTCAACTTGTGATCTTATTTTCTACTTTAAAATGATGGAAAAGCAAATGCATTCAGTAGAGAGCATATTTTGAATTCTGTTCATTCCTTGGGCTAGCCACATTTGGGACAGAGCTCCTTCTCAGCAGTAAGTGCCAACTGCTACTTCTGCTTTATGATGTGTCATTCTGTGCGTGTGTGTGTGTGTGTGTGTGTGTGTGTGTGTGTTGGGGTGTAGTAAACACATTTTAACTATTTGAATCTCTGTCATTTTCAACTGACAAGGCTTTCATATAAGAACCTAACTCCAACGAACAACAAGGAACACTTGTAGTAAATGTGTGAGTTTTTCAGTTATTCTAAAGTTGTTTCAAAATTTAAAGGGCTTAAAAGGGTTGTCATGACAAAGGATAGATTACTTAGAGGGAACACACACACATGCACACACAAAAGATAAAAACCCGAAGAGGCACTTTAGAGTGAAGGTAAACAAGTGGCCATGCAACAATGTGAAAGGTGTCACCACCACCCCTGCCAGACGATAGACATCAATATCCGCGCACAAGAATGATTAAGTGCAATGACATCACCAGATGCAGAGTGCTCAGGACACTTCCCACCCACTGGTAAACTGTAAAATATTACAATCACTGGAACATGCTTTTACAGTGCTTAAATACTCTATAAGCATCAGTTCACCAGGCATTTATAAAAAGAATCAAAGTACACATCTGTCTATAGGCTTGCCACACAATGCCATCATCCATTTGATTCCCAATATCTCCAAAACAGAAAAGTTCAATGGATCAACTAATGCATTATGTAAATTACATGTATCGTAATGGATGTCATGTATTTTTACAACAATATGAAGGAATCTCAGAATCACTATTCTGGAAGAAGAGAAGCCAGAGCCCCAGTACCACAGTATGGTTGAATTCCCGGGAACATTAGCATAGGCAAAGACAACATTTGGTGGCAGATGTCAGGAGTGTATGGAGGCCAGGGTACAAACGGGTGCGTATCTCATCTTGATAAGTATACACATCATGTCATTGACTGGCATGTGTTAACTAAGTTTTTTTCTACATGGACACTATCTACCAGGTACGAAGTGATACCAGTCCTAAGAACAAAGGACCAAAGATCTTCTAAGCTAACATGTTTTCCTTCTTTCTTAGCCCCCACTACTTCTCTGGTGCGACCAACCCCCATAATTCATACCTCTAACACACGTCTCTGTTCATAATATTATGGGTTGGTAAGCCAGCCTTTTGGGGCTCCTGCCCCTGGCAGGTTACTGCTACAGATCTTGGAGATGCTCCCCAATCCTGAATACCAGTCACGTGTCCGTTCCCAATGTCTGATCCGAGATATCAACGTTATAAATGTCCCTTATTCGACAGACTTTCAAAGAGGACACACACACCCATTCCCTCAGCTTTCCACCTTCGGCAGAGGGTAAGCCCATCATGCCAAATTCAATACAATTTCAAAAAACACTTTTGCTCACCCCAGGAACTGAGCTCTAGTATAGATATCACAGGGCCATGTGAAGATAAGATATGTGGCTCCTTTAACCCTGACCCACAGGGATCTCCTCACAGCTGTCATCTCTTCACTCCAAGCGGCAAGCCCTGCAAAGTGAAAGGGCTCTGTAGAGAGTCACATGTTGACAAGGACTCAGGTCAGCAGCATGGCTGTGAAGCTTAGCCGAGGACAGATCGTCAGCTCCTAGATACCAACTTTCAGTGCTGGAAAGCATATGGGAGAGGAGGAAGAACGGCGCCTTGAGCTGAAGCCTCAGCCAGGGCTCGATCTAACATTCTACCTAAGTATTCTCAGGAGGGGCAGTTACAGGCTATGAAGAGAAAAGTCATGATTTTTGCAAAAGAAAGCAAAAGGTGACTGGAATGTTCTGTGTTTCCAAGAAATCCATTCCAGGGCTCTTGAGTGCCAAGTGACAGCTGGTTTCCAAAGTCAATGGCGCTCACTGCAGGAGCTGTTTTGAGTCACTTGTCCCATAGGTCTGTTGCAATAATGATTCAATTTTGCTTTGGAAAAAATATTCTCCAAATAGAATTTTTTTTTATGTCCTTGCATTGTGACAATTACTCACACAGCAAAGAAAGTTAGAGTCTCTGCCAGGTTGCTAGCATGTATACCCTGAACGTTTGCAGATACATGTCATGTATCAGAGAATTCGTCTTTTAATTTAAAAAAAAATGCTCGTGAGAATTTCACATGTATATTCAATGAAATATAATCATTTTTGCTGATAATTTCCCCCAACCTTCCCCATATTTCCTTAACAATTTCCTCTCCTAGCACCATCAATCCAGTCAGCCCACCCATGTGTGTGGGGACCATTCACCGGACCACAAGAATCCTACAGTGACCAGATCCAAAAGAAGAGTGATCAACTCTTCCTCCCCCAGTAATTACCAACTACCAACACCTCCTCCTTAGAGGATGCGGCCTGGGGACCACCTACCCTACCAATGCTGGGATTATGACAGGCTTGATCCTGTGTAAGTAACACACCTGCTCAGGGGATCCATGAACACACATGCCCAGAATTGGCTTTTGGTGCTTTAACTATTGTTAATAAAATAAAACAAAGGTAACGTTATTTAACAATTACTTTTTTTTCTTTTTATAATTTTTTATTTTCAATATTCTTTGTTTACATTCAAAATGATTTTCCCTTTCCAGGTTCCCCTCTCCCCATAAGTTCCCTCAGCCCTCTTCCCCCTGCCCATTCTCCTATCAACCCCCTCCTACTTCTCTGTCCTGGTACTCCCCTACAATGCTGGAACAAGCCTTTTCAGGATCCGGGACCTCTCTTTCCTCCTTCTTGGGAGTCATTTGATACATGAATTGTGTCTTGGGTATTCAGAGTTTCTGAGCTAATATCCACTTATTAGTGACTGCATTCCAGTGTGTTCTTTTGTGACTGGGTTACCTCACTTAGGATGATATTTTCCAGATCCAAACATTTGCCTAAGAATTTCATGAATTCATTGTTTTTAATTGCTGAGTAGTATTCTACTGTGTAAAAATAGCACATTTTCTGTATCCATTCCTTCATTGAGGGACATCTGGGTTCTTTCCAGTTTCTGGCTATTATAAATAAGGCTGCTATGAACATAGTGGAGCATGTGTCCTTATTGCATGCTGGGGAATCCTCTGAGTATATGCCCAGGGGTGGTATTGCAGGGTCCTCCGGAAGTGTTATGCCCAATTTTCTGAGGAACAGCCAGAATGATTTACAGAGTGATTGTACCAACTTGTATTCCCACCAGCAGTGGAGGAGTGTTCCTCTTTCTCCACATCCTCACCAATACCTACTGTCTCCTGAGTTTTTAATCTTAGCCATTCTGACTGGTTAAGGTGAAATCTCAGGGTTGTTTTGATTTGCATTTCCCTAATGACTAATGATGTTGAACATTTTTTAAGGTGCTTCTTAGTCATTCAAAGTTCTTCAGGTGAAAATTCTTTGTTTAGTTCTGTACCCCATTTTTAATAGGGTTATTTGGCTCACTGGAGTCTAACTTCTTGAGTTCTTTGTATATATTGGATATTAGCCCTCCGCCAGATCCTTTCCCAATTTGTTGGTTTCCATTTTGTCTGCTTGACAGTGTCCTTTGCCTTACAAAAACTTTGTAATTTTATGAGGTCCCATTTGTTGATTCTTGATCGTAGAGCATAAGCTATTGGTGTTCTATTCAGGAACTTTTCCCCTGTGACTATGTCCTCAAGGGTCTTCCCCAGTTTCTTTTCTATTAGCTTCAGAGTGTCTGGCTTTATGTGGAGATCCTTGACCCATTTGGAGTTGAGCTTAGTACAAGGAGATAAGGATGGATCAATTCGCATTCTTCTGCATGCTGACCTCCAGTTGAACCAGCACCATTTGTTGAAAAGGCTATCTTTTCTCCACTGGATGGTTTCAGCTCCTTTGTCAAAGGTCAAGTGACCATAGGTGTGTGTGTTCATTTCTGGGTCTTTAATCCTATTCCATTGATCTTCCTGCCTGTCACTGTACCAGTACCATGCAGTTTTTTTTTTTTTTAACACTATTGCTCTGTAGTATTGCTTTTGTTTAACAATTACTTATGTGCAGTTAAGTATAACAAGGTAAGAAACATCTCCTCTTCCTGGCTGCAGAACAGAGGAGAGAAACTGAGCTCATGAGTTCTTGCATGAGCTTTCCCAAGAACAAGCCCCCTACAGAGGACTGTGCTAAGAAGCACTGACTGATTATTCTAGCCCTCCCCAAACATTTGCATAAGTCTCTCTGTGTGAGCCCATCCTCCCAGTACTCACTAAGTGCCAGTCAACAACTGCTCTACAACAGACTGTAGAGCATGGAGTGAATTTCCCATCCACTGCACAGATACGAATTCTTCTAGATGGGATTCCTTCCCACCACCAATGTATTCGCTCTGCGTTTAATATATACCTTGCCTCCTTACATCTGTCTGGAGCCTGCTATGTCTACCACAAATTACATTACTGCTGCGTGTCTTACATGGAGCCCACAGCTGCCCTACAAGCCTTGTGCTCTCTGCCCCACCCTGTCTTCTCTGAATTCTCCCCACGGTGCTTACACAGCACTTTGCATGCAGTCTGTGCTCAGTAAACAATAGTTGACCTCCTAACTGGTTCACTTAAGTCTGGACTATGTAAGAGGGCTGTCACTGTGGGTGGGGGTGGGGCAAGGGAGTGGATGTGGACATCTGGCGTCTAAGCTCTGACGCCCTTCTTCTGTCTATCAAATAGTTCAAAATCAGAAGCCACCCTCTGCTCTGCTTACTGCCCTAAATCAACAGCAGTGCTATAGGATCAGCCTCATACATTTCAGATTTAGAAAGTAGATACAACATGTAAAACCCCAAAGTCCTATTCGGTCAATTTAATTTTCCTAGGTGTACATACTCCAAAGGGAGTTTCTGCCTTAGAACTACAGCATCAAAATGCAAGTGACTGAACCTTTTATAATGATTGTCATTATCCATTTTTTTCCCTTTGCTGATACAAGTTATTAGAATTCATTTCAGGCTTCCCTGGTTAATCACTACCTATTTCTTCAAGTTTACTAATGATGTAAGCTTATAAATGTGTTAGTAAGTATGCTTGCCTATAGAGAAGGCAAACGATCCCAAGAAATGGTTCTCACTGCCACAGATCACAACCAGAAACTTCCCCATATATATATATAGAGAGAGAGATAGATATAGATATATAGATATAGATAGACAGATAGATAGATAGATAGATAGATAGATAGATAGATAGATAGATATGGGGAGTGTGTGTGTGTGTGTGTGTTTACATTCTCAGTGCACAGCACATGTGTGGCTGTGGTGTATACAGGTGCTCAGTGGAAGCCTATGGAATGAATACCTCACTGTTAGTCTTGAACAGATAGAGGGACAACTCAAAGGTGAACACTTGCCAAAGCTCAGCCCTTTACTTCCATAGAGAGCTGCCTTTCCAGGCTTCCCAGGATCAAGTTCTCACCATGAAGGAGGCTATTCAGTGGAGACTGTGGTTTGGAGGTAAGGACAGGTAGCGAGTAGGGATCTGCAGGTACAGAAGCAATTGAAGGCCCAGTGTGTGACACAACTGGCTGAGTCCAGAGAAGACATCCGGTGGTGCTTAGTGGAGCACTTATGCTACTCCAAAGCTGATACACACACTTCCATGCCAGAAGACTTGCTCTATTATCAGGAAATACCCCACAGCCTCACGACTACGGATCAAGAACCAATAATACTAGGATGTTTGCTGATCTCCTCTGCATGCTACAGGGTATTTAGTGTCCAATCTTCGCAAATATTTTTATGATACCCTGGAAAGGCTGTACATATGAAACAAAGCCATCGTTCACACATTTGGTAAACATGTGTTTATCCCAGTTCGACTGTGCAAGGAGTTAGAGATCCAAAATAAATAATGCAGAGTCTCTCTGGAACTGTCGGCTGCTGGGCCACAGACGAGTGCTTAGAAATAGAACAGAGCTGGCAACACAAAGTGCAGCTCACATCACCAGGATTCCACTCGCCCTCTCTACAGCAGCGGCACACCTGGAGCTTGTACGGAGCGAGGTGTTCACGCTTCTCTGTTCTTAAAAGCTTCAGATAAAGTCCCTCAACCCAAATGACCTAATTCAGGTAGTTTAATGGGCACAAACACATGCTATACCTACACACCAAATGCCTTATGCTAACCATGCATGGACTGCTTTCTTATGGAAGAACTAGGGCATGTTGAGGACCACTCTGACTGAGTATGACTCTGACTTCTGTGACTCTACTGAACATGTCAGAGAAGGAGAGTGTCTTAGTCAGGGTTCCTATTCCTGCACAAACATCATGACCAAGAAGCAAGTTGGGGAGGAAAGGGTTTATTCTGCTTACACTTCCACACAGCTGTTGATCACCAAAGGAAGTCAAGACTGGAACTCAAGCAGGTCAGGAAGCAGGAGCTGATGCAGAGGTCATGGAGAGATGTTACTTAATGGCTTGCTTCCCCTGGCTTGCTTAGCTTGCTTTCTTATAGAACCCAGGACCACCAGCCCAGGGATGGCACCACCCACAAGGAGCCTTCCCCCCTTGATCACTAATTGAGAAAATGCCTTACAGCTGGATCTCATGGAGGCAATTCCTCACCTGAAGCTCCTTTCTCTGTGATAACTCCAGCCTGTGTCAAGTTGAGACACAAAACCAGTCAGCACAGAGAGTGCTTGGTCGGCACGTGGGGGTAGTGAGGGGTAGATGGACCAGGCCCATCGCATCAGTCTCTGAAACACCGCAGACTCATGTAGCCTCTTTCTACAAACCTGATCTCATCTCTGCACATATCAACAGATGAAATGATCTTGAGAACACAGCCTCATTTTATAAACTTTAGTATTTTATTTATGTGTGCATACATGTGTGTTGCATGCTATGTATGTATCTGCGTGGTTATGTGAGTTGGAAGAGAGCTTACAGTAGTTGGTTCTTTCCTTACCATGTGTAGGATCCAGAGATTGGACTAAGGTTCTCATTCTTAGTATCAAGGGCCTTCACTTGAAATTAGTTTCTGAGGTCAAAGGCAAGAATTTTCCTCACACACACAAATGTCAGGAAAAAAGAAACAAAACAAAAAAAGAAAAAAAAGAAAAACAAACAAACATAATCTGCAAAGCATCACCTCAGTCAGGTGACACACCTCAGTCAGGTGACACACCTCAGTCAGGTGACACACTTCAGTCAGGTGACACACCTCAGTCAGGTGACACACTTCAGTCAGATGATACACCTCAGTCAGGTGACAACCTCAGTCAGGTGATACACCTCAGTCAGGTGACATACCTCAGTCAGGTGACATACCTCAGTCAGGTGACATACCTCAGTCAGGTGATATGATGGTCATTAATTTCCACACTTTCCTCCCCAGCCCTACGACCACATGAGGTTGTGGGTGTCCTGACTATCTGTGGTGGTCCTGAACTTGTGGAGAGCAAGCATGCCTGCCTGCTTAGAGGGAAGGACACAGAACTGCACCCTCGTCCCCTGACTAGTCATGGCCTAACTGTGCAAGCCAAGGTTTGCTTCAAAGCCAAGAGCTGGGAGATGAGCAGTTACACAGTTTTCCAAAGGTTTCAAAATGAGTCATAACCACACCAGCTCACAGGCCCTCTTCTTTCTCGTAGCTTTAAACTCCTAAGACCCTAACGTGTCCTCCTCAGAGAAGCAGGCATGTGTGCACTGAGGGCCCGAGGGACACAGAGGGAGGTGGTTTCATGTGTCAGTCTGTGAAATAGCCATTGTGGGACAGACATACTAAGAGAAATTAAAGCCTAAGACTAAATAAGTCTGTGGAAATCTCAACGTTGATGTCGGAGAAGTCTTTAAGTCTCTGATATGCGCACAGGAAGAGAGCAATCTCTCATTAATCGTGGGTTCCCATCTTCAGCGGTGCTGACAAGGGAACGCTCTCATCTTTAGGTTTTTATAGGTCATCTTTCCAGGGTATACTTGCCTGATTACATTTGTAAAGCAGGAACTGGCAGGACTTTATCCTTCCCTGTCAACCTGAAAGCTGCTACCTGGGAAAGGACCTGTCTCCAAAGGCGCAGTAACCCAATCTGTACCCCGCCGTTATCACATCGCTTCGGATAACCAATCCCACTCATTCTTCCGTGGGAGACACAGGAAGATGCCAGAAAACAAGATCCAGCTCTTGAGGCCCTGGCAATCTGCTGGGTAAAGTAACACCTCAGTTGGAGCTGCAGACAGCCCCGACCTCAGTTCACATAGCAGGGAGCATTATCAGGCCTGCTGTCGGGGACTTGTCAAGTTAGTTTGGGGCACACTCATACCAAGCCACCCAGGGCACAGCAGCCTTTGATTAGGAGAACTTTGATCACAAAACACTCCACAGCAGAACACAAGAGATCACATGAGCCACACACACATAAAACACACATACGCACACATTCACACACACACACACACACACAGGTACACACATGCTCTGCAGGAACTAAGCTTTGACATCCTGGATAAAATGCTTTGGATTATAAAGTCAGCTTTTGAAACAACTAAATAATAATTTACATCAGTTTAACCCCTTTGGGGTTCTGATTTAAGAAATGATACAGATAGACAAAAATAAGTTCATCGAATATTAGAAAACTCATAACTCAGTCAATATTGGCAGAATCACAGTTAATTTACATTTATTTTTCTAGTTTGGATCTTAGGCACTCCCCTCCCAAAGGCCCACACTTCACAACGTTGTTTGTGAGTCTGTGGATGACCAGGGTGTGGTGAAACCTTTAAAGAGGGGCTGTAAGAGGAAGAGAGGATGCTGGGTATTTTCTGTGAGAGCGGCACAGCCTCCCTCCTCCATTGCTGTCCCTCTACCCCTGCCATACTCCCTCTGTCTCCCTCCATCCTCTTCTCTTCCCCACTCAAGCTTGCTGGTAGCTCTAAGGAGAGAAGCCTGTTCTACCAGTGCCCCCAGCCTGTTCTGTCCCACCCCTGCTCTCAGACTTGGTCTGCCCGTGCTCCCAGCCTACGAGCTCTGCCTCAGCACAACCCATTGTGATAAAACACACCGAAACCATGAGCCAAAATAAAACCTTCTAACCAGTCCTTCACCTTAGGTATTGTCAGGAATTTCTGCCAATGACAAAAAGCTGATTTATGGAACAGCTCAGCTCAACGTTGAAGTGGGACACAGAGCTTCCATTTTATTCCTGAACCCGAGTCTCTCTTTGCTTTATGGGAACATAGGGTTATATTTAAGGAATATGATTTCTTGTTCTCCCACATTTGCCAAATTAATCACTTGAAAAACCCCAACCCTCTCCAATTCACATTACTTTTTACCTCGGGAAAATTTTTCTCTTGAAACGAAGCACCCAAGACTTTCCACTGAACTG
Organism: Apodemus sylvaticus; assembly: GCF_947179515.1. Lineage (NCBI taxonomy): Eukaryota > Metazoa > Chordata > Mammalia > Rodentia > Muridae > Apodemus > Apodemus sylvaticus. The sequence goes on from NC_067480.1 coordinate 108,093,046, forward strand.
ACTTCATTTGATTTAGAGTCAAGCTCAGATGCAATAAACTAGGAGGCGATTCAGAACTTTTGAAAATAAATCCGGTTTCCATCCAATATTTTGAAATCAAAGATTGCTTTAAAACAGCATCCATAAGCCACTGAAAAGGTTGGGCTGCCACCAAATACCTGCACAGCACTCAGGAGAAGTGCTTTACATAGCCCTGATGGAGGACAGCAACTAGAGACACTATTATTACACGGCTAGCAAGTCGCACTGGGATGTTAAAGCACTTTCGTTGACATGAAAACTGTCACAAATCTTGGAGCTAACATCTCTCCAAACCTAAGATGATGACCTCTGAGCTGTCAGCGCTCAATGACCGGGTAAGATGCACAGGATACAGGCTTTACTCTGTATTGTCCAGACAAGAAGTGATAAAAGATGCTTCTCACCTGCAGAGTAACATTTGGAAAAGAAAATGTCTTCCTTTAAATCTGCACTCTGTTAAGAGGCTAGGCAGGCAGGACAGCCCACACCTGACCCCTTAAGGCGGGGCCTCCAGGTGCCTGGGGAATGTCTGGACTCCAGAGACCCAGAGCCACAGAGCAGAGGTTCGCTCTCCTTGACCTGGGTCCTGAGGGATGCTTCTCACAGGGATGCTACTCGGGGCTTTATGTGGCATCTGAATGCACAACCTGATGCTGGGGAAGACACTTCCCCTGAAGGCTGAAGCAGGCCTTCTCCCCTTTCCCTGCTCGGTGGCCCTCCCTCCTTTTCCCCTCTCTCTCCCTCTCCTTCACACCATGCCTACATTCCTGCAAATGCTGAGATACTGACCAAAGATGATTTGGATTCAAAAGCTTTGACTGATCATCCTGTTACAGGTATCCTTGGGAATCATGGTTGACAAAGCCAAAGGGCATTTGTTTCTTTAAAGAGATAGCTTTAGTGTGCTAAAGCTAGTGTTTAAAGCTACTACACAGGGCTTATATAGATGTTAGACCCCCCCAAACACAAAGATGTTCATACTTTACAAAGACTATTCCATTTCTATGAGGCTTTAAGGAGGTCTGAGATCGTGCATTTTTTTAAAGGTCACATTTATAATGACTCTCATAATATATATGAGAATAGCTTAGAAATTTGGTTACACGTTGACATACCAGTAACCACTACTTTAAGATTTAGAATTGAATTTTATATGGAAATAGGCTTAAAGTCACAGAAAAAAAAATCTTAGCTGTGCTTCTTCTTCTTCTTCTTCTTCTTCTTCTTCTTCTTCTTCTTCTTCTTCTTCTTCTTCTTCTTCTTCTTCTTCTTCTTCTCCTCCTCCTCCTCCTCCTCCTCCTCCTCCTCCTTTTCCTCCTCCTCCTCCTCTTCCCCCTCCTCCTTTCCCTCCTCCTCCTCCTCCTTCTCCTCCTTCTCTTCCTTCTCCTCCTCCTTCTTCTTCCTTGTTTTGTTGTTGTTGTTGTTGTTGTTGTTGTTGTTGTTGTTGTTTTTGCTGGTTCAGTTTCAAGTTGCTGAGAACCAGACATGGTTTTATTCCCCAGCCCCAGGATCAGTTTGTCTAATAAGAATATCAACAAAACGGCGAAGCAGATGTAACACTGCTCCCCCCACCTCACTTTGACTTTGGTGGGCATTAGCTTTGGACATAATGAATCATCCTCCATGACTTCATCAGTTACTGCATTCATGCCACTTGCAGGCAAGGTCACAAATGGTGACTTGCACACTCTGCTCACAGGCAACTCTCAGCATCTGACCACCACGGCAGAGTTAAAAGTGGGTCGTTCTCTTTTAGACAGAGAAGAAACATGGCCAGGAGAAGACCAGAGCTTTCCGCTAAAAGCTGGAAGAGGCCATCTTGGAGAGCTGACTGAGAGCTGCTGGATGGCGGTGCATTCTCTTCTTTCATCCTTTAAGTATGGAAGTCCCTTCCCTGCATGCATTGCCTTCCCAGACCTCTCCCACCCCCACCCCGTGGATGCCTGAGACCATGGATACTTCATACTTCATTTCTGCCCACACATAAACCCCTATGATAAAGTTTAATTTATAAATTAGCCACAGTAAGAGATTAACAACAATTACTAATGATAAAAGGGAACAATTATACCCATATGCTGTAATAAAAGTAATTTAAAAACTCATGAATTATTTATTTTCAGAATTCTCTATCTGTGTTTTAGAGTCATGGCTGACTGTTGGGTAACTAAAACCGTGGAAAGTAAAACAAGGAGGCTCTAACGTATTTAAGATGATAGTTATAGGCACTGCTCAGAGGCGATTCACATCCTGATGTTTAGTTGTCTACTCTTCTCTGCCCCTGGGTTTGGTTTTGAGCCAGTCACCCTACCTCTACAGGTCAAGCGCTATGGGTAGACAACTGTCTAGCTCAGTGCTAGATCACTCCCAGCACCTGCAAGGGATCAGGGATTGACCCTTTGCCCCATACAAAGTATGTATATTTTTATTCCTTGATGTCATGCTAACAGCCAGGGTACATTATGTTTTCTTTCTTCTTAAGAAAGAACATATCAGAAGATTATTTCTTCTCCTTCTGTGTTCTCTGCTGATTAAAGAAAACAAGGCTTGGAAACAGCACATCCTCTAGTTACTCAGGGCACTACAGACACAACCGGGAGGATGTCTTCCACACATGTCTATTACACGCTGCACACACTATTTCACCACCATCCGAGTCTACAAGAGACCAGATCACCAATGCTGACTTGCCTTGTCCACTAGCCTGGATCTCCGCTGTACAACCTTACAAATTCCACACAACTCTGCCAATCCTGTCTGTCTATCCTATCTGCCCAGTTCAGTCATGAAAAAACATGATAAAAACAGTCTTGGAATGTGTTTATCTGGCATTTACAAAATCTTCTTCAGTGGGGGTTCCAGACTTGAAATCAGATGATACCTTCAGAGGTTCAAAAGGCCACTTGGACCAGGAGGCAGGTTAGCAGTTCCCACATGACCCTTTGGAAACAGATAACCAGAGCCAACCACAGACTCTAAATTGCTTTGTTCCTCCTGCTCCAGAGACCTGTGTTCTTGCTGATCTACTGCTGGGCACAGGCCTTTTGTTATCTGAGTGGATTTGCTTGTCAGATAATAAATATCTATGCTCTTAATTAGAACAGATTTATGTTTCCAGAAAGGCTCGGGATGGAAGGAAGAAAGTGCCGCAGCAATCTGAGCCGGGTACTTTCAGTAATGAACCCCGCCTGACCCCCTTTCAGATAAATGCAACACTGTGAATATTAAGAACCTGGAGGCTTTTCACTAAAGGTTTTGAGGCCTATCAGGAAAACAATGGACTTGAAAAGGAAGGTGTGGTTCTAAGTTAAGCATCTGAGAGGCTCAATGAAGTAGGAGGCTAGATCACAAACAAGGACTGTGACTGGAAGTAATTAACTGAACAGACCAAGGACTGCTTCACCTCCAGGTCGATCTCTTCAGAGATCACAACAGCCATCTCTGATCTTATCCCATGATCACAAGCTCTGGAGGCATTCCCAGAAGCCCCAGGGTAACCAGTCATGTCTCAGGAATGGTTTAGACCTGCCACACAGGGAACTGCAAGAACCTTAACCACACAACACAGCCAGTGATGACCTAGAAATTCACTCCAAGTCTCTCTGGCAGGAAGAAGACATCTCTTTCTGGTTCCAGGACTCTTTCCACCCTGAGACCAGACAGTGCTTCACAAATCAAGTGAGTGTGAGGTCTCTCTAGACCACTGTCATACTATGTCTGGTCACACAGTCTTACATTTGACACTAAGCTGTTAACCTCAGGTTTAGAAGAGACATGGATATAAGAGATATGCATTTTCATACAGTTTTCATCATCAAAACTCACCAAGTATAAGTCATCTCATGGCAGGGACCGAGCAGAGAAAGTGCTATAGATGTAACAGCTTAAAGCAACAGGGCAGTTTTCTGCCCATGTCCTGAGGCGGATGCTCCAGGGTGACTAACACCATAGGAGGAGAACAGAGCAGAGAGCGAGTGGAAGGAAAGACCACAAGCACACACATGGGCCAGAGTTAGGTCCCGGGCCCCAGGAGAAGAAGGACACTCCGCTGGTCAGCTTTTCTGAGATGCTTCACCAACGGATGTATCCACAGGTGTCTATCATTGCTGACTTATTTTTTTCTGTTAGTTTCAAATTCCTGAAGGGAGAAGGAGGTGTTTCTTAGTCTCCAAAATACCTGGCCCCTCAATAGCATAAAGAGGGAGATCCAGTGACAGGAATAACATATGTAAATGTCACCCCTCCAGCCTGCACGGGCACCCTTTCTTAGGTAGAGAACCTGCCTGCCCTGAATCTCTAAGTTCCAGAAAAGCAGCCACCACCCACCAATGGCCAGAGCATATCAGACATTTCTGTAGTACCTTCTGAGGAATTCTCTCTTACATCCCTTAGTCAAACTACTTATCTGTGGTCATTACTCTTTTTCATTCACTGTACAAATATTTAATGAGCAGCCTTTAGCTCTCAAGGGGAAAAGGGTAGCACTTTGTTTAAAGCCTGTCTATGAAATAATACAGTTCTCAGAATACTCAAAAAGGACCTCAAGCTTTCCCGAGAAGACATAGTTTTGTTACATTATTTGGAAACAGAAGGGTCTGCATGCAGTTGAGGAGTGTGACAGCCTTACATAGTATATGATTGTTGCAAACTTTGGTATCTCTAGGAATCCACACATGTCCATACTGGAAACCCCATGCTATACACCACCTCTGCTGTCTTAAACATGCTACCAAGTGGAACATATTTGTACTACAAGATGTTGGTAAAGGATCCGAGTGTTCAGTGACATAGTCGTGACTCAGAAAACTTATTACTCTAGCCACAAACCTTCACAGTCCCAGTAACCCACCAGTTTTGGCCACAGGAGTTGCAGGAAGTATCGCCCAGTGAAAGCAACAGGAAGAAACAGAGGAGGTGGAAAGTAAGAATATGAATTTGGACAACAAAAATGTCACACTCTAAATCAGAGGAGAAATATTCACACATGATGGTTGGTTATGGAGCCTGTGGAGAAAACAAAAGAAGAGACAGATATAGAGGAAGGGAGAGAGATCATGACCAGTCCATCACTGCCTTCCTGTTTGCCTCTAGAGCCTTGGGGGAAGCAGATTTGGGTATAAAATGGGTATTAATTAGAGAACTTAAATTGGCCACCATGGAAAGATTAGCAGAGGCATCCCTGTGGTGCTTGGCTAATCTCTCCTTGGAAGGGGTCTTGTGTTGGCTAGGGCTCCAGGAAGCCCACAGGATGTCAGCCCAACAGCTCCATGAGCTGAGGATCATCACCTGGCCTGCTTTGAAGGCAGGGTTTTCTTAATAGGACCACCCAGGAACTGAAGGAAAACAAGCCGGCTAAGTTTCAGGGAGATAGCCAGGAAGCCAGAGGAGGATTAGAGAACAAAGGCATCTCCTTATCTATCCAATCCACACTCAAGCCAACACAGACTGGGAAATGTGTGTGCTTAAGGGGTTTATGGGCTGGAAGCTCTTCAAGTTTTTGGAGGAAATCACACAGAGGTAAAGGAACAATGTGTAATTTCAAACTAGGTCCCAGGAAGGAAAAAGGATTAGCATTCGCTGTGTTTGCTGGCTCTGCTTCTCGAGGAGAAATTCCTAGAGTTAGGCCTCAGGTCCAGCTTGTTAACAGTTCAGAGAAGTGACTGCAGTCATCTACAGGAGATTTCTTCCTCCAGGAATTACTGGCATGCAAATCCTCCTCTTAACCTCCTCCACGTTGGACATAACCATGGTACTGCCCTGAGAGATGCCCACATGGGACACCACAGTGATTGTGTCTCCTGGATGCACATATCTGAGATTATCATTTGTGTTCAGTGAGAAAAATACAATGTTCTTTTTGAAGGACAGTCATAAGATTGGTGTCCTGGGAGAGATGAGAAAGAAGATAGTCACAGAGCCATCAGAGTCCATGGAAGAGCAGTGTGAAGACATTTTAATGAAGGTCTGAGAAAAAGGTCACACATCTCAAGGACTCAAGAGTGTTTGCCGATGGGGGAATCTTGTCGGTGGGATCAAATGAAACATCCAGACTTAGGTACACATTTTAACTGTTTGAAGAGAAGAGTGCTCAGCCCAGTCCTTACACACAGAAGCTCAAGGTTAGGGTTAAGGGAACCATTGTCTCTCCTTTAGTAAACACTTACTGACAAACCACAGAAGACTCCTGCTTTGTCTTCAAGGAAAACTACCCAGAAAGGCAGACTTGTGAGGACCAGCTCAGATGAGCTATTTGCCTCCCTGATGCTAAGGACAGCAAAGAATATAGAAGATGATGTTCCAGAAACTTATATAGCTATAGCTATAGATAAGTCACAGAGTTCAACCATGTCAACTGCTCAGAATATCATTGGGCACATGGCACCAGTGGCAGGGACAAGCGGGGGAGAAAGATGGGAGGAAGAGGAAATAGTGATTTATATGCCCACTTAGTCTGGCCACATTTTCTAGTTCTTTGCTCAACTACTAGTCTTGACATCTTTGTGACAATATTGTTTTAAGACAAGAGTAGCATGAAAGTTGTGCTCCATAAGGAGGATAAGTCTTATCTAATCAGTCAAAGGGATTGGGAAAAACAGGCTGTGGTTTCCAGAGGCAGAAAGAATTCCGCCAAATGGTATCTTTTAAATTGGTTTGTAAAGCGACATTTCTTGGGTCAGCCTGCCAGCTTACCCTGTGGATCATGAACTTGCTAGTCTCCATAATTATTCATGCCAATCCAAAAAAAAAAAAAAAATCAACTGACTGATCAATTTATTCCCCCAATTTTATATATATATATATATATATATGTGTGTGTGTGTGTGTGTGTGTGTGTGTGTGTGTGTGTACACATATATATGTTATACAAATGTTATACTTTTGTAATTTTGTCACTATGAAGAATGTGTAATGGGAGGGAACATTTCCAAATATGCTGTTTGAGCCCCTTTTCTGGAATGACAGTCCTATTAGGGAAGGTTCCAGAGTTCCTGGCAGAATGTCAGGAGGAGTTATCACTCTAAATCTGGCTTTCTCCATTCTAGAAGAACAGTTACACGTGCTCACTTACCACAAACTTAAGAAACTCAAACTTTTGCTGATAGTGTGGGCCAAAGGTCTTTATACTCAACTGAGCTAATCATGTAAACGAACCAAAGGACCCCATTCTTGAACATGAGTCTTCTTTTCACTCTGCTCAGAACCAACTCAGAGTCTTTCCCACAGAAGAGCTTGTTCCCTTCAAATCGACCAAGGCATAAGAAATGTATTTGCAAAACCGAAATGCAGCATCCAAGCTAAGAAATTCACCTTCTATGCCTGCCTTCACCCAGGCTGTGCTTCTCAGGAGACACAGACATGACCGTGGTCTTTCTCTCAGATCTACAACATGAACGCCTTGAGCTCTTTGTTCAAACCGTGCTTCTGGAAACATCTGACATGGGGCTGCTCTGCTATATTAATGAGACACTTTAAATGTAAGGGGTGAACGCTGTGCTTCTCTCCTTGTCTGTTTATGGCGCTAATAAGAAACACTTCGCAGTTGTTGGTTTCCTATTGGGATAATAGTAAGGTTTTTAAGAGTCCATAAACATTTTATATTTGAGTTTTGTTCCTAAATGATGACTCTTGTTCTGGCGGGGCCCACAGCGGTGAGATTATAGCCAGATGTGAGGCACCATACCATACTGAGTGAAAAGCTAATTTCGGAGAATTCTCCTTGACAAATGCTAAGGCCTTAGATTTCTCTATGTGCTAAGTCAGGTAACCTAGATTCTCCAGAGTTTCTCCACACTTGCGTAGGTGATAATATCTGGTGGGTGTGTATATGTGTGTGAGTGTGTGTGTGTGTACTGTTACATTTAGTTCACTCACCTCTGTGATCAGAAAGCATTTTATGCACACCCTTTGAAATAAATACATTTTCCCCAAATTATTATCATCATGTCAAAAAGCATCACCTGAATCACATCACTTCTTATAAGGGCCAAGGGATAACAAGACAATCTTTGATAGCCACACAATTTGCCACCTTGTCCTCTAATTCTAAGCACTTGCTAAGGATCCTACTGAGAACCAAGTGTTACAGATCTAAAGCTTAGCTGGCTGGTCTGTCCCCACCATGAAGCAGGGGAATGTCCCCTTGGGGAGGAGCAGAGTGCCTGCCATGCTTACTGTAGGACACTAATCCCCCCAGGCAGACACCCGCTGAGCACCACCCACTGCAGGCAGACTCTCTTCCGGGATGCAATGATGGTTTTATGTTCCAGATAGCAAGGAGGGGAGAAAGAGCACAGAGGAAAAGATACTAATGACCAAGAATCTTATGAAGCAAGGGTGACGCTAACCATGAGCTACTGTTGGGATTATTTTAGATCTGGTGACTCAAACATGACATCTGAACTAAGGGTCTACATCAAATGAGGAAAAGCCAGTCCACGAAGAACTCAGAGAAGGATATTCACAGAAAAAAGGAAGTGCAAAGGTTCTGAGGCAGACATAAGGTGAGAATATTGGAGAATAATGTCAATGATTTACATAAGTGACCACCTGGCCTCCATGGGGAAGAAATCAGGAAGCGTTTTCAGGAGCCACTGCTTCTCTTCCTCCATGGCCCCAGATTCCTAGCAAGGGAGGCACACAGCTGACTACAGCCCCACACCCAACCACCTGGCGTCCCAGAAGACTCTGAGACAGAGCGCTCTAAAATCCTGCCCAATCGTTTCTTTTCCTGAGAAATAATCAGGTGAGGAACAAGGGGAAAACTCCAAAGAGAGCCTTCTGTTTCCTTCTATATTCCAGAAAGATGGCCCTTCTCCACAGCACGGCCATCAAACCTGCCAGGGTAAGCCAAGCCTGCTCCTAGCACACTGGCCACATAAAGATCGGTACATATCAAGTTCAAAGGACCAAGCCCACGTCCACTGCTGATTTAGGTCTTTGATGACCTCCGAAGACCCCTGGTTATGGCTCATGGAAACCTACTAAAGGTAGAAATCTCATAGGTAGGGTGGCATGGAAGGTCTTCCATCATGAAGTAGTCTCAGCTGGGATCAGGAGGCCACAGTCCTTTAGTCTGTCTTAATCTCATGCCCTAGCCACAGGAGAATAATTTCTCTCAGCACTACGTACTGCCTTGCCACGGACCAAAGTCAACAGGGCCAATCGATTGCAGACTGAGACCTTAACAAATTAATCTAAAATACAGCTTCTCTGTTCACAAGTTGTCTTAGTTATTTGTTATAACATCAGAAAGCTGGCCAAGATCCTCACTTCCTATCTTATTCAGGGTCTCTGCTGCTACAGTAAAACATTGTGACCAACAGAAATTTTCAGGGTGGGAGAGTATTTCATCCTACAGCCTGTAGTCCATCATCCAGGGAAGTCAGAGCAGGAACTCTGAAGGCCGGAGCTGATGCAGAGGTTATGGAGAGGTGCTGCTTGCTTGGCTCAAGGTTTGTTAGCCTGCTTTCTTGAGGTACTCAGGACTACTGCGTAGAGATGGCCACACCCACAAGGGCCTGGGCCCAAGCATGTAAATCACTCACCAAGAAAATGCACTATAGACATGACTACAGGCCAGTCTTGGGGAAGTATTTTCTCAATTGAGGGTCCCTCTCCCCAAAGGACTCTAATGTCTGTTAAGTTGAACATATGCTAAGCCAGTGGAGAGGAGAAAAGATCCAAAGACAACCAAGCTGCAGAAAGTGGAACGTATGAGAAACCAGCAGCATCCACCCATACACTAGCTCCTCATACTAGTTCTGGGTGTGGCCAGGGAACACGCATGAGCACCTGACTGAGGTGCCCATTCTCCTTTATCAAGAGATAATAGCATTCTTATGTCTGGATTTAGTCCCCAGCATTTAGCCATTTAGAAAACTAAAACTATAAACCCTACTACTGTAGATATCCTTAAAATATGTATTCATAACATATATGTGTAAAAGAATAGGGTTTCAATGGAATTAACATAAACAGTGAAGAAGCCATATCCCAACTGGACATCATATGTTACCAAATAAAACCTCTGGTACCTTTTGAATCATTAACCTGGCCACCACCACCCCCAATCATCAAACACTACAGGTTACTGGAGAAGAATTGCATGCTGGTCTACAGTGTTCGGCTAACAGAGTGAGGAGCTGAGGTGTGAGCACCTTGGTGAACCTCCCTAGTTCTTAACGCTGTTTCTTCCCTATGCCAACATCCCAGGGCCCCTCTCCTCCTTTCTGTGAGGCCAGGAACACATCCCAGTAGAAACTGTTTCAGGGAAAGTAATCTGGTTGAGACAACAGCTCTTCCCCCTAAGGCCTCCCACTGACCCTCTAACCTCCCTTACTGGACTTTGTATATGGCTCCCTCTGAATTCTGGTGTAAACAGCCATTACAGAGGCATCCTCCTCCACAGGAAGCCAAGCTCCTGAAGATGCTTTTGTACCCAAAGGCAAAGGCTGCCAACGGGAACTTCACCCATATAAGGCCCTTTACTGAAATGAGGTGAAGTGCACAACAGAGGGGCGTGCCACACACCAGCAGACCTCGAAACACACGTGCTGAAGGAGTTCTATAAATGACTATGTAAGTACAAAGTCGACTGACTAAACTCAGGTAGAAAGTCTTTGATTCCCTTTCATGATATTCTGAACATTTAACAAAAACTTTAATATATGAAAGCTAGGCCCTTGGTGCAGTCTTCCCCACAGCCCACCTACCAAACCATACTCAGGGCCATAACCCCTGCCAGAAAGTTAGATTTAACTCTAATGGGAAGCAATTGCATAGAAAGATATTTAACATACCCCTAAAAGGTATTTTATTGTACAATGTTTCCTCTGACATCCCTGAAAGTTAGGGGGGGAAACTTGGAGAAGAATGTGAATGTGTATGTCTACTTGGTGTGAATGTTCTAGATACTCACAGGCATCTCTATAAGCCTCCAACAACTCTTTAAAGAATGCTTGAGACATCAAATAAAATACATCACCACACAATAACCATGATGGGATCTCTGCATTCTCCTCCTTGGGTATTTATAAGACCACTTCTCCTCTTACATCATTTTCCCTAGCCATTAAAAAACAAACAAACAAAAAAAAAAAACCCTATAAAGCATATAGCATTAACAATATGATGTATGATGTATAAGAGACAGATACCATTTTACTAATGAAGTGACTTCACTATCTCTTAGCCACATGAGTGCCCCCCTCGGCTGAGCTTGCACAGATAACATCATCATCCCACAGGAGCCTGAGCTGTGACCTAACAGCTACTCATGTGGGCTACCTACTGTATTCCTGCCTCAGCCCAGGATTTCTGCGTTGGTAACTGGATGGCTGAAGTCTAGGGCCCTTTTTAACCTATCAAAGGGGAGACAACTAGTTAAAGAAAATGGAAAAGAAAAGGTGAGCCTGTAAAAAGAGACTCCATGAGAGGAAGAATGGAAATATGGCATTTTGCAACTGAATAAATGTGCGTTGGCAAAAGGGACATAAAGTCAGTGAATCCTGCATGCCAGAGACTGGGGCGAGGGAAGCAACTGCTTGCTCTTTGGGTGAAGCGTGACAGTAGTTCTATGAATGATGAAAATAACATCAGATGAATAAACATGTGATACGATTGGGGTTTTTTTTTTTCCACTGCCAACAAGTTGTCCTATCCATGAAATCATTTCACCTTAGACTCACAAGAAGGATATATTTAATGGGCCCAAACCCATAGATGGAGATACATCCATCAAGTTAGAAGTGTATTTCCATGATGCATAATTAAAATACAAGAATGAAACTTACAAACAAATATGATGATTTAACACGTGTATAATTTATGTTTCTAGTCTTCTTGGTAATGTGACAAGCTCACGAAATCTTTAGAACACAAGCTTTCTCTACAGTAAATGAAGTCCAATTTGTAGACGGAAACCCGTACTCAAGAAACGCAGACATAAACATAAATCTGTGTTTCTTGTCTTGTGGTCAGGCAAAACTACTGCAACCAGAGCCCAACTTCCATATCGAACAGTGAGATAAACTGGTGTTAGAATTTTAAGGAAAATTTGCTTATTATAAAGTTTAACATTCCTATGTTCTGATTGCGATTATGCACTCATCCTTACACAAGTGATAATTATCTTCAAGTGGTTTTCACACAGAAATTATATGGCTGTGTTGGAGAGCATCGCCCAACTGCACCGCTCTGGGAGGTGTTGACAATGACTGAGCTGTGAAAGGCAAACAGCAGAGAGACATGGAACAAGTACCCACAGGAAAGAAAAGCTTGGGTAGAGACCAATTCACAATTGGTCAATTGGTTGATTAGGAGGCACTGCTATGGAATAGTGACTTTTGATAGTCTCTGCAAGCCTAGGACTGGCAGGATTCCCAGAGTTACAGGGGACATGAAATACCATGCTAACTGGTGCTGTTTACAAAGCAGAATGTGTGAGGTTGGTCCCCTTTCTCCACATCAACAAGATCTTTACTCCAAAATCCATTTGGTTCCCTCCCAAGTTGCCTGTCTTGCACCGCCCAACCCTGCCTCCAACCCGCCCCCCCACTCCATCCCTGCATCCATGTGCCCATGCCCCACCCCCTCCTGCCCTGCCTTTTCTCCTTTCACCATTTTCTTGTCCTATACACTAGTGTTTTTTTTTTAATTTTTAAAGAAATATGGACGTGTGTTTTTTGTTTTTTTTTTTAATGTGAGTACTGCACAAAGTAGATTCTTTCCCAGTCATGAACACCACCAACAAGCCCCAAACTTCAAAGAGTAAATTCTACTTACAGGACCAGCATTGTCTTTTTGATACATTTTGCTTTATATACATTTAGGGCAATTCAGAACATGATATAAGACAAATGCATTCTACAAGTTGCAATTCAGATAATTATAGGGAGAAGACACTGGTGGAATGGGCAAAACGGTTCAGAGGGTAAAGTGCTGGTTCACATGCTGGCAACCTGAGCTGGGTCCTTAAAACCCATGGTGGCAGGAGAGAGAGCTGAATCCTGGCAGTTGTCCTTTGACTGACTGGCACATGCCCCATGGCAGGCATGCAACCCACACTCTACCCTACACAGACACATATACACATGTATATACACAGATTACATATGCACACAGACACACACATATACACACACATTACAGATATGTACACATGTGCACACACACATATATACATGTATACCATACACACAGAGACAACACACACATGCATAATCATAATAGCAGTAAATAACAAAATGGAAAGATTTTAAAAGAAGGCATTATTTACACTGTTCTGTCTTGAGTTATACAAGGGTTTATAGGGTTACAGGGTTCTTCTGATAAGCAAGTATAAAAAGGAGAGGTTCAATATTGCTTTCCAAGAAATGGTGACATCCACCCACTAGCCCCGGGATTTCATGGAGGTATTAAAAAGGTAATAGTGTAACATACAATACACTGTCTAGATTTTCAGCATTTAGAAATATTTCAATTGTCACCAAGGTGATGTAATAAAATGGGGGCAATAAAATATAACTAAACATTAATTACAGAAACTATCAAAAATAATTGACTTGTACAAAGCTCGGTACTCCTGTTAAAAAAAGAAGCTGATGGATAATAAAATATAAATCCCATCCTTTAGACATAATTATTCCAAGGCAGCAATTAAGTTTATAGAAAATTGTTCAGTTTCCTCCATGACGCTTCACTGCTGTGAACTCAGAGTGTTTTCAGGAACTGCTTGTCACAGCCGTAAACTCAAATATGTGTTTTATAAATGTAACTTTTTAAAAAGTCATCCTCTTAAGACTCCTCTGCATTTGTTGTATTTCTGGTTCCCACGGGAACAACTTCTGCTTTGGTTAAGAAATGCCTAATTCCCCTATATTCACGTCCGAGCACACTTTAATAGTAAGAAAAAATAATTTTAATGCAAAAATAATGTTCTGCAGAGCAAATGGAAGAGTATTTTTATTAATAATTATCATCCCAGGATTTTTTTTATACCAGTTTGTTTCTTTAACATTATGGAAGCAGGACTTGGTCATAAAATCATTCTAGAGTCCTTGTGGGAAGCATTAAGCTTTTTAAAGGGCATAAAAATCACCCCATTTGGATTTTTTTAAAGGCAGAGTCCAGAGAATCCTCTACATGTAGGGAGTCATGAACATAAACTTTTGTACACTGCTGCTGGAAGTGGAGGAGGCTCTACATATCAGATAACTCGCCATCAAAAGTTTTAACCAGTGGAAAATGAAAGCCTTAAGCAAAATAAATGTGCATAAGAACATCAATTGCAAACAAAGGACCAGAGTCACACGGGGCTTATGTGCACACAGAGGACGGCCCTGGAAAGCCACTTGCATTTTACTTTTTTGTCTTCAAAAGTTGTTTGGGAGTTGTGCAGCTACTCTTTCAATGCCTGCGGGTGTGCCCTAGTTCTGGAGGCCCCCGGGGACCCAGGAGCAGACCCTGGTTGCTGTGAAGTCACATGGGGGTACAGCAGAGGCTGGTGGGGCTCTGATGCAATGCTTTGAGAGGTGGGGCTCCAAGCTGGCAGGGATGAAGATGCTGCAGACACCAGAGAGCATCCTTGCTGAGAACTGCCGGGACCCACACAGGAAGCCATCCTATGCAGCCCTTATCCAGGGCCATGATAGGGCACACCAACTCAACAGAGGCAGCCACTAGGACAACCAGGGCGACTTTAGTGTCCACATGAACAGGAATGTCACCCATACTAGTGAGTCTACACACACAGGGCCCAGGGGAGAGCGGCTGTGGTCTCAGGGCAGTGACCCTGGAACTGAGCAATGGTGGTCCCCACAGCAGCTGCTACCCAGCCTGAGGTCTGAGCTGCGCACTGCACATCAGGGTCCACCCATGACCGAGCATCTCTCCCAGCAAGAACTCAAGACCACACCCTTCCCATCTCCCCCAACCACTCCCCGCTCACCCTCTGTCCAGCTCCAGCCCAGGGGAGTCTAAGCCTCAACTTTGTGTGCCTTTTTGTATCCTAAGCCAGCACAACATTGGACCATATCCTTGTGTACCAAACTGCCAAACAACTTTTGGGGCCTTGTCAAAGGTGACTTTGCCTGCCTCAAAGGAGAGACATTAAAGTCGTATGCTCTAAAAAATAAAAAAAAAAAAAAATTTTGTGAGGGTTTTGTTTTACTAGGTAAGTTCATTATACAAAATGATGGATATCACCGTATCTCTACAGGTTCATGTCATGTACTTCCTCATATTCATATGACCCTCACCCTCTCCTGTTACTCCTCCCACTGGGGTCCTTCCTCCCCCTAAATAGTACCTCTTCTCCTGTGTGTGTGTATGTGTGTGTGTGTGTGTTATCTCTTCTCTTTGAATATCTGTGGTGTGTGTGTGAAAATCTAGTTCATACATAAACTAGTAGGAAAGCATACAACATCTGTCTCAAAAATACACTCTAAAAATATATTATTTTAATCCAAAGATATCCCAACAGAGTGAGAGGGGCAGTCAATTATGAAAAGAATCAACCTATGGACATCTGTCAGGGAGAACTGAAGGGGGAGAGACAGGACAAAGGAAAGAGAAAATGCTAGCCAACCCCAAGGCCGTCCTTTGTTGGTGTAGGGGGAGCAATGACTACACTTCCTGAGACAGGGCTTGGCAGGTAGGAGACATAGACCATAGGAAGAGCCACCAACTGGGGGGGCTTGTGACCGCGCAGACGCTCAGCAGAAGCCCCCTGACAGGAAACCTGCTGCTCCTAGCTCAAAGCAAACTGCAGTTCGAGCATCCGAGTTTGAACCGGTGCAAGTTCCCTTGGCCTGTGAAAGCTTTGCTCTTACATTAGAGGTAATGCAAATGACCTGGCAGCATTCCTTAAATGTGCCAGATTCTGACAACTCAAGATTAGAAGACTGAGGAAATTCCAGAGGCCCGGGCGCTCATCATCCATCTTGGTTCTTGACAGCACATCCGGCATCCTGAGAAAGAGGCCGTGTGTTATTCCTGCAGTGTGGTCACAGGCAAGCTCAGGAAGGAGATTCTGAGTGAGACAGGAGATAGAAAGGGAAGCAAGATAGTACAAAACTCACTACTGTTGCCTTGCTTGGAGAAGTGTGAGTTCTACACCATTAGAATTCAATGTAGAAGGCCAACAGCAAACCGAAATACTCCAAATACCTACTCACACACACCATTTTAAAAGAATCCTAATTTATAGAAGATAGCAGAAACGGTAACAGTGGTACCCAATAAATACCAGGCCCCCGCTAGTGCCTGGCATAAAGGCAGCATGCATAGCCTTGCACATGTAATTAGAACAGGGGTCTACATCACAACCATTAACTACAGAGATACTTTCCCAATCACGGGGTGGGGACATAGGCGTACATGACTTTATTCACAGAAATTATATATTCCTATGCATTATAAAGCAGGAAGCAAGACCTTCCCTCCCAAATGTTAAAAGGTATTTGCATTATTTTTTAAACAAATTTTCACTCCTTTAAAAAAAAAAAAAAAAAAAAAAGAAGGATACCTAGAATCAGGTTGCACATGAATCAGGAAAAAGATGACGGGACTGACCCAGCATGGCGTCTCTCTTCCATTCACCTCCATTGATAGCCAAATGAGGAAGTCTACCTGGTATGTATGTGGGAAGCCGGGGAGGGTCGGAAGACTGGAAGGAAGGTGAGTCGGTTCCTTCTGTAGCATCATTACAAAGATGTGGCGAAAGTGCCAGCTTGAGAAGCTCCCAGGGAGACTAACGAAGATGCGCTCATGTTTCCGGGACCAAGCTGACCTCACAGGTTAGAAAGATCTCGTATCCAGTGAATTGTCAGGCCCTCAAGATCGGTGGTAGCTCAAAGTTGCCTAAACCGCTGTGTGGGACAAGAGGCCATGCCTGGTCTGGTGGACGTCCTCCCAACATCTGATGTCAGGCAGAAAGTGTGTCTCTGTAAGAGTGGCAGAGGCCTCTGAGCAGGCAGGAACCCTGCCAAGGACACTCAGCCCTGTCAAAACAAGGAGACTCAGACAGCTGTGTGGTTCCTCCCCCAAATGAGGGCCATGGCTGCTGTGCAGAACCCTGACTCTGTCAGAAAGGGTATTTTAAGATCTAGGCAAATGTCAAAGGGGAATGCTGATCAAAGAGATGCCAACACACAGACAACATTTTCTAAGAGCTGACAGTCCAAGGGAAGGCAGTTAGGCAGCCCAGAAAAAAGAGATGCAATTAAAAGTTATTCCCCAAAATCCCCTGGCAATTCCACTCAATAAATATTTACTAAGCAACATCCACGTGAATAATTCCGTTACCAGTTACAATGCAGACACATGCCACGTCTGATGCAAAGCAATCCCTTTCCTTAGAGTCTGCAATGACGGACTGCAGGGAGAGGTCAGTAAGTATTGAGCACCCAGTAGGCCCTCAGGAGGACAGAACCCCCCTAGGACTGAAGTACCTCGTCAGCCCTCAAGAGGACAAAGTCCCTTCAGGACTGAAGCACCCAGTCAGACCTCAGGAGGACAAAGTCCCCCAGGACTGGAGCACCCAGTAGGCCCTCAGGAGGACAAAGTCCCCCAGGACTGGAGCACCCAGTAGGCCCTCAAGAGGACAAAGTTCCCCAGGACTAACCTATAGGCAGGAAAGACTGCATTTGCTAGGGAATATTTTTGAAAAATGTATAGTATTTAAAGAACCAGACCTTTTGTATTTTATTTTATTAAGGCGAAGTAAAGAAATACAAATACTCTCAAGAATGGGGCAATTAAGTAGTTAGAGTAGAAAATAAAATATACAGAAGGGCCACTGAATGCCAAGAAAAATCTCCTTTTGCCAGAGAAATAGATATAATGATAATAAAAGGTTCACATGTGTAAAATGTATTTCCAAGGTATATCTGTATTCATAGACCAATCCTCATCATTAACAGAGTGTTCCTTATATAATTGGGAAGCAAAACTCACAAAGGTCTCCTTCCAGATAGTGGTTGCGAGTGCTCAGTAGCACAGCGTTGACTGTTCTTACAGACATCTGCACTTACATTTTACAAACAGCTCATGGTATAAATACATATGCCTTCAGTATTAGCATTGTTACCCGAGACCCAATCACATGTTTCTCCCTTTCCTGTTTGTAAACAGAGTCTAGTCTTGCTAACACATGCTTATAACATGTGCTCTGTTTTTTTTCTGTTTTTATTTTTCATTTGGGTGTTGGAGGGGGGGAGTGGTGTATACATGTAGGTGCCCGTATCCAAGAGTGTGTTGGGTCTCCTGTGTTTTGCTGGGATCTCATCTAGAGATCTCATCTTGGGATCCCATCCAGAGCCCTCTCCAAGAGGAGCAAGTGTTTCTAACCTCTGAGCACCTGTCCACATCCTTGCTGATTTGCGGTGACACAGTGGTTCAAAACACAGGATCTCTTATTATATACTAAAGCCAAAGTTCTGCCGTGAGCTTTTCAGTTTCTACCCTTGGCATTTCAAACAAGGAATTGCTACATACATACTACATATATAGTCCAGGCTAGCCTCCAACTGTCCGTCCTTAAGCCTCAGCCTCCCAGCTGCTGAAACTAGAGGTGCCCTTCACCAACATGCCTATCTGTGCCACATTTCAGAGTCTCTGCCAGCTGTGCTGTACTGGGCACCACCACCTGCCACACTCACTTGAAAGACCAGAGAAAACAACAGTCCTCCCAGTGTGGGGAGCGGGGACCATAGTGAGGAGTTGCCCTGTATTTGTTTGCTGTTGCATTCTGTAGACAGTCCCTTGAAGGAAATGTGATCAGTATCTGTTTCACTGTTAAATATTAGTTTATGGAGAGTGAGCCCCAGCAAAACAACGTCCTTTGTTTCCTTGTTCATCTGCTGCTTTAGATGATCACAGCCCTGCTAAAGTAGCTCCCGCAAGGTTTCACATGGAATGAAAACTGAGAGTGCATCCTAAAAAAACACAGTAGTGTTAATTTCTGGTCAATTAGTCTCCTGCAGTTATCTTCAAATGTTTAAAATATGAATGATTAAAAATAAAATAGTGGTGATACAGGTTTGACTTTTAGGCCCAACTAGGAATATCTTGCGTATACACCTTCACGCACCTCCACTGTTAAAAGGGTAGAAGTCTTCCTGAGACTTCATGGAATATCACAAAATTGCAGTTATTTTTATGTTTCTTGAGAAAACCATGAACACCATATGGACTGAGTCGGGGCTGTCCTGCTGGGATGCCGCATTTTGTCGGCAATATGTTACATGTGCACTTCTTAAAGCAACCCAAGTGCTTTCCTTTCCGTTAAAGCTATGCTGCCCACGACCTGACCACCAAGCTCAGCACCCAGGAACCCCCACCTTTGCCTTTTCTTGCCTTTTCCCCTAGAGCCCTAGAGGGATCCTCCCAGAGGGCAGGGTCTTGGGGCAGCAAAGGTTCTGGATTAGCCCGGAAAGGAAGGCCTAAGAGGAAGGCCGAGAAGACCCAGCTCCAAACTCGGCCAGCTTGTCACACGTAGACCTGACAGTTTTCCTTCTGGCGCTTTTTGGTGTAGCTGCCAAAGCCTTGACCCATTTTCACAGCGCCTTGTTGTAGGGGTGGTTCTGATGCTAAGGTCCTGTTCTCCAATTGGTTCTCCATCTATCAGTAAAGACGCCACAGGCCAATTGCTGGGCAGAAGGAATAGGCGGGACTTCCGGGTCCTGCAGGCAAAGAGGGTTGCAGGAGAGAGAGAGAGAGAGAATCTGCCATGCTTCAGAGAGAAAAAAGCCAACCAGCCATGTGAGATCTCGGGCAGAGCGGCCACAGGCTGCGTCTACAGCCGGGAAGTTGGGGATGCTGAGCTGAGACTGACGGTGGAGGAGCAACTGAAATTGAGTGCAGATTTATGGTGCTGAGCTGAGAGTTACGGGACGGGCGCGCTAGCCGAGGTAAATTGGAGGCGCCTAGCAGTTCCAGCAGTTTCATCCACGGATCCAATTTTCTCTGGGCAGAGGCTGGTAGCTCAGTCCTTTCCCGGAGCTCAGGTGGGGTAGCAAAAGCTACACACAACACCCTGTGGTTCTGGGTTCCCCACAACCAAAGCCTTTGCATGTGGTGAGCTTCCTATCTCATAGGAAGATCACACAGCCAGTGAAATCCCCGCTCAGGACTGCCTTTGGGGCCTCAGTCATCATGTCAGCGAATACTCAAAGCCTCCTTTTCCCAGTGATACTCCAGACCCTGCCTCTCAGCCTGAGGTAAAGCAGGGGCTAGATGACTGGAAGAAGGTGCCATGCCTTCTCCAGAGGACCTGTCTGAACACATCTTTGGGACACGGTGACTACTGCAAACCTATGGTTGCAAACTGCTGGAGTCAGACTGGGACCCATCGATCCTGGGAGTTTCCTGTTCCGTTTCCTATACATTTCATCATATTTTGCCTTGAGACACCTGCGGTATCTCTTTTGCCCTCTCCTTGGCTCTTTGCTCCCAGCTGACCAATTCACTCGATGGACAAAGGTATGAGAGATCACATGTCTGTTTTCCATGCATTCATACAAACTCGGTCTTAAAGAGATTTTTGGATAGACTTACGATGTAAACAGAATGGTGTGGGAGGGTTTCTCTTTGCTAATCGTTATCAATATGCACAGGAAACAAAGGGCAAACATGTATGAGCAGAGGCAACCGACAGCAGTTACCTGGGACGCTAGGACAGGAGAAGGTGGGAGTGGCCAGGCTTCTTATGTAGAACAAAGCAACTCAGACCTGGCATTCTGAAACTCACAGTCTATAACAACAGGGTTCAACCTATGCAGGACTGCCCTGTGCAGCCTGGGAAAGAATCCCAGGTCAACGGCAGAAAGAACCAGAGAGGGGCACAGATCTGTCATCACCTGGCTG
Source organism: Apodemus sylvaticus (assembly GCF_947179515.1). Classification (NCBI taxonomy): domain Eukaryota; kingdom Metazoa; phylum Chordata; class Mammalia; order Rodentia; family Muridae; genus Apodemus; species Apodemus sylvaticus. The sequence continues at coordinate 108,113,932 of NC_067480.1, forward strand.
AGGAAAACCAGGGAGGAGAGAGACGTTGCAGCCCAAGACTCACCTCTTCTGCAGCAGCTAACACAGCAAGGGCAATCAGTCAACAGCAGCAGCCCTAGCGAAGCTTGGAGAAGACACTCTCCACCAGGCCGGAGCTACCACAGGGCAGCCAGGTACCAATGAAGGGAGTCATCACAACAGCCAGCTCAGAAAGCATTTCTGACCCACATCATCCCTCAGGCTGAGAGACCTTCTATGACACCCATTCTAGGGCTCCAGGGGACCAGTGTGGGAAACTCCTTCTCCTTCACAAGTAGTGGCCTGAGATAACCCAAGCAAGCTACCAAAATAGCATTTCTGTAATTGCCAGGGTGTCAAATAATAACGTTTTTTTTAAGATTTCAAAGAACCAAGAAACTCAAAATTGGTGAGAACCAAATACCACCAAAGCTAAGGTGATCAGATAGTAGGATTCTCAGAAAGGGGCTTTTAAAGCTCTCCTCATTAAAAAAAAAAAAAACAAAAAACAAAAAACCTCAGCAGGAATTGAAGAGACAGCTCATGAGCACACTCTGCTCTTACAGAGGGCCAGAGTATGTTTCTCAGCATAAATATCAGGTGGCTCACAACTACCTGTAACCCCAGTTCCTAGGAACACAACACCCCCTTCTGGCTTCTGCAGGCATTGCACTTGCCTGCATGTATCTCCACACAGACACACATAATTAAAAATAAAGTCTTAAAAAGCACACTTCAGTAATAACTTTAAAATGTCTCTTCACATTCAAAAACAGAATATCCCAACAAAGAATAAAAGTTATAAATATCAGCAAAACTGAAGGTGTGCAATTAGGAAAAGTGGTGTGGCTAGGCTAAAAGCTCAACAGGTCAGCTCAACATTAAAGCTTCTGCAGACCATGTATCCTTCTCACAAACGGATACGAACTGAGATCTGAATTCATTCTGAACATGCCTGTCCATCTGTGGTCTAAACAGAGTGGTGGAGACTCGATTTCTCTAACTCTTCTTGCAAGTATTGAAGACACTGCAATAGAATTCACGTAACCTGAACAACAGAGAAAGCAGCCGAGATGAAAGACTGGACAGAGCCTGGGGGATCTGTGGGATAATGTGGAAAGGGTTCACTTTTAAAATCACTCGTGTGCCAGGGGGGAGGAGAAAATGTAGATAAAGAACAGATTCATTCAGCCAAGCTGCCTGAAGATCACAGGCAACTAAGGAATGTGGAGACTGAGGAACAGTCTCCCTCCTGAGAAAGAGAACGCTGCCTGCTTAGTTACCCGATCCCACGCGGTCAGCCTCTAAAGCCAACATACAAGTAACATTACATGACTGGATAGGTTGTACTTATATATTTAGGAACACACACAAACACATATTTACAACACACATATACAAATACACATATGCATAAACATTCATACATATATGCATATATATATACATACATAGAAAGAGATATGCAGCAATAATCACTGAAAAAAGAGGTCAAGAATTTGAAAAAGAACAAAGATATATAGAAGAGGCTTTGAGGGAAAAGAGGGAAGGGAAAATGGTGTAATTATAATCTCAAAAATAAAGGAGATAATGTATAAAATAAACAAGGATTCATAATTGCCAATAATGACAATGATGCCCTGAAACATCTCACATTTTGTAAAAGATGTAAATTCCTATACTGAACAAACTAAGTAAATCCCAGAAACAGGTAACTCTACCCAAGAATTTATAGCAAGGCTCATTGGCATTAAAGATTTCAACCTAAGGACAAAACAGAAATTTTTGAAAGACACTAAGTTGAAACGATGGTGAACAAGAAGGGGTCGGGCACCTTCCCACGGATCCAGAGCTTTCATCCGGGGCTCGGCACTGGGAAGAGGCACAGCAGGAGTCAGTCACAGCTGCCAACTGTGAACTCTGTGTTTGGTGACAGTATCTTTTAGAACTGAGGAATAGAGACATTCTTGGATGGTGACAAAGAGAAGCAGCAATAGGGAGAATACCCCCTTTAAGAGCACATACAAGATGCCTTCTTTTTAAAAGGAGCAGGAGAATGAATTAAACGGCTCATCCTTGTAGCACATGCTATTAAACCATCTAGAGCAGGGATGCTCCTGGGGGCAGAAGGGATGTAAGGAGACGTCCGTTAGACCAGGCGTGGCCGTGCCCACCTTTAGTGGCAGCACTCTGGGGAAAGAGGCAGGCAGACCTCTAGGAGTTCCAGACCAGGGTGACTCTACATAATGAGCTTCAGCTAGCCAGGGCTGCGCAGGGGGGCCTTGTCTCTAACATTAACAAAGAAAAGAAGCCAATGTACTCCAGATGAAGGTGGCATCTATAGACTCAAGAAAGCATCCACCCAAGGCCAGCATGGGAAAACTGAGTTTTGGGGATTTTTCCACTGAAGCATGAGAAGCTCTTAAGATGCACTAGGGAACGTGGGATGCCCTGGGGAGTCACTGAAAAGTCTGACTTGAAATGTGAATGACAGAAGCTGGTTCACCTGAGGCTTTCCCCTGGGACACAAGTGGACATCAAAGTTATCAAAAAGCCCCAAGTCCCCTTTCAAGCTCCCACCTCCATGAGCACCTCAGGACGGCTCCTCAGCCCCATGAGCTCCCCCTGCTTCCACAAGAGAATGCTAATAGGCCCTGTGTTGCAAGAGCCTGAGGTGAGGGATTACATTAATAAACCAACTTCACAGGGGTCTCCTGTTAGTGACCACCAATGTTCTGATTTGGGATGTAAATGGTCACAGTCAACCTGGAGGGAAGAATCACACAGCACCACGTGACAGGGTACATAATGCACGGAGGAGAGATAGTTGACACTGAACCTTAAAAGGGAATAAAGATAACAGAATAACAGCAAAGTTTCTGCAACCTACTCAAGGAGGCAGAATAAGGAGACTGGTGGACGGGGATACGTGTATTGAAATAACCAATAATTCCTAAGCAGGGAGTCATTTTAAATCTCCTTGCAACTTTAAAAAAGAGAAACAAGAGAACTAGAAGATCGGAAAACAGAATAACCAGTGGCTTAAACATGGGCTGACATGTAAATGCCAAAATACAAAACAGAGGCTGTCACAATTGGATTACGTAACATGATTTCATGTGCTACTGTAAGAGATTTAGTTTAAACATGCTTCCTTCCGTGAGTATAAAGATATAATGTATCAAAATATGCTGCATGTAACTGAAGAAATTCGGAAAGAGCAGTATTCAACATTGACACGTAAAACAGGTGTAGGATGAACATACCGCCCACCACACACCAGTAAACCTAATCTAGCAGATCTAGCAATGCATAGAATGAATCATGCATCATGACCACGGGCACTTAATCCTTGTGCAAAGGCAACTGGATGCATCTTGGTGACAGAGAAACTCTTCTGCACCTGGATGTCAGTGACCACTGTCCTAGTTGTAACCTATACAATGTGGCAAGCTGTCAGCTTGTAGGAAAATGGGTAATGGCTACACAGGAAATCTGTGTTATTTAGCAGTTGCACGCATCACTGCAGTAATGTCAAAGTTTAGATTTTGATTAAGACCTCTAAGGATGCTGAATCTAATGCGATTCAACCATGACAGTTTCCTCTGAAACTATCAAGGCTGTCTCTGTGACTTTAGCATAACTCTCTAAAACTAGAGTTTGAGATTATTCTCTGAGATTTCAACCTCGTTTTCTGAAATTTCACAGAATGAATGGAAGACAAACTACAAAAAAATTAACTTTCCAAAGAGGATGATGGCTAGACACACACACACTTAAAATGAGGCAGGGAGGCTGCCAGAAGTTTAGGGCTAGCCTGGGATACCTGTTAAGTTCCAGGGCTAGCCTAGGCTACCTATTAAGTTCCAGGTTAGTCTGGGCCACAAAGAAGGCCCTACTTTAAAACAGAACAAACAACCCCTACCTACTCACAATAGGGCAAAGAATATAACCAATACAATTTCAGCAGAGTTTTTGAGTTACTGATAAATCTTTGTCATGATACTTTTATAGAAAATAATTGATCTTGATTTAAGTAATTTTATTAAGACAAATATGAAACTGGAAAGGGGAAACATTAACAGTCCACTATGGAAAATTGATTATAGGAAACAATTAAATTAGCTTAATGATGTTCCCTCAGGAACCTTATGAAAATTAATTCTTGCTGGGGCAATTCTGATTAAAATATTTATATTTATATTAATAAACTCAGAGTCAACATGTTCTGTATCCCAGTGACATCACTGTCTCTCAGGTTCTGACTAATGCCGTGTTCTGCTTCCCAGCATTCACCCCTACTTAACTCCAGTTCTTCATTTCTGTTCCTCTTCAACAAGTCACCTGCACACACTCCCAAGGTTCCATTATCCGCCCACTTGATGTTTTCACATTTTTAAGATTCATTTTCATGTTTTAAATGATATGAATGTGCATGTCTATGTATGAACCCATACAGATGAATGTGGGTATCCTGGGAGGATAAGTTCTATGACACACATCGTGCCTTAGTATCTATCCTGTACACCAGCATTAGCGTCTGGTGCCTGCTGGCTCCTTCCTCATGAACTCCTTTCCAAAGTGGACCTTGTATTTTGTTTTTGTATATTACCAGGTGCAGTGGTGTGCGGGGACTGGCTCAGAGCAGCTTATGAACTGATGGGGAGTATCCCTTCCCAGCCCCATATTCAGTCACACTACCATTCTGATAATAGGATGGATTTGATCTGTTTATACCACGGAAATATTGATATAATTGGTAGATACAATAGAGCAGAGAGAAGAGTAAAGAGTCCTCTTCTCGGAGATGTAAACACATAAGGTACTACCTTCCTCGATGGTTCTAAGGTACAACTATCCTTGATGCTCATAAGGTACCACCATCCTCAATGCTTGTAAGGTACCACCATCCTCAATGTTAATAAGGAACGACCATCCTCAGGTACAAGGTACCCCATCCTAGAACTCAGTGCCTGTCATGATAAGCTTTGTCAACCCAGTACGTCTGAACCCACACATTCAACTAATTACTCAAATAGCTAAGTTCTGGTTCCAAAATATATACCATGTCTTCCACCTTCTGTCCAAACTCAAAATGATTCCAGTTCCACCAGGGTGCTTGACTACTGTTAAGGGTGCTTGGCGGATGTCCCTGATTCCCACCACAGTCTCTGGGTTCTCTCCCTTTGAATACATTTAGGAACATGCCATTATGCTGCAACGTCTTACCATGTTCTAAGGGAACCAAGCACTAAATTTCACCTACAGTGACTGTTAGTTCACTGACCCACACATAAGCATTTAGTTGAGTCTGTCTGAGACCTGGGCTTTGTATCCGTTAGCCTCAATGTCCTTACCTACATTCCCTCCTAAAGACCCATCCAGCTCAGAAATCCCCTTCCTGGTCCCCCTACCAAGAATGGGAGTCCTTCCTCTCTGCCGCGCAACCTCTGACAGCTCTGCTATTGTTCATTCGGCCTTATGCTTCACTGTCTCACAGATGCCAAGCTCAGCAAGCAATTAGCTTCTTTTCCATCAGATTTTAGAACCTGCTTTGCCCTGAAGTGATGGAGATTCTATTTTTCTTTCAACCATGTATTTCCCTCATTTTGCTTCCCTAACTCAATTTTAATTATCCCCAAACCGAAAGCATTTAAGACTTAAGAATGCCGACTCTCTGACACAACCATGCAAGATGAAAGGATATTTAACCTCGGGCTGGGTGTTCCAACCGCCTGCAATTAAGGCTCTCCATCTCCCTCGCTCTCCCCACACACTTGGGTTGACTCTATGATTAAAAAAGAAAACGATTTCATTACAGATAATTTAGTTGACATTTTTGCTTTGGAGTTGAGATGGCTTTCGCTGCCACGAGATAATTTAGCATGCAGTAGCATCAAGAAACACAAAGCAAGAGTGCCTTTAACATGTGCGAGTCCTGTGAGAAAAGGCAAAGCAAAGTGAGCCACTGGGAGGTTTGTCATAAATACCTATGGCACCCTGAGGCAGGAGGCTGGGGTTACTGCCCTTAGCAGCAGCTCCTCCTCCTCCTCCTCCTCCTCCTCCTCCTCCTCCTCCTCCCCCTCCTCCTCCTCCTCCCCCTCCTCCTCTTTGTTCCTCCTCCTCCAAACTGGCCAAAGTCATACCTTCTTGGTTATGTGCAGACGCTGAGCAGTAAGTCTCAGCATGACAAGGAAGCTAAAAAGCGGGCAGAGCAGAGAGAACACAGCATGCTTTGGAGTAGGATACTGCCAACTGACCTTTGCCCTGCTCCTGAGTTCTCTGCAGGAGCCCAGGAGAAAGCAGGAGGCAGGCAAGGGAGCAGACTCTGCTTCCAGCTGTCCTCTGCAGGAGATGGGGGCGGGGTGGGTGAATAGGGACAGAAGTCTGCTTTCTACTCTGCTCCGTGGGAGGCGACGAGGGTCAAGGAGGGTGGAGGCACTCTTCTGGGTTCTGCCCCCCATCCCCCCAACCCTGGTTTCTTGCTGCTTTGGTGCAAAAGAGGAGATAACCCAAGCCATCCCTCAAATGCACACTCAGTCTGCTGGCTTCATTATGACTTTGCCAGGTGTCCAACCGCAGAGCTTTTTGTATTTACACCTTCAAAGACAACGCCCACACTCATCTTTTTTGCTGACTGGTGACCTGAGTTGACCTCGGAGAATGTGTGCTAATTGGTGGGAAGATCCACATTCAGGCATCTCTCGCATACAGGGATGTATAGCTTCAACTTCTACGTCTGTGGAGACACAAATTCCTTCTTTCTTCTTTAGACTTTAGATTTTAATTTTTCCCTGTTCTTGACACAGTAATTACATGTTTACAGGGCATAGAATGACAATGGAGCACATGTAAACAATGTCCAGGGATCAGACCCTGGACAGGTCATGGGATCACTCCCAGAGTTATCATTTCTTCCTGTTGAGAACATTCAAAATCTTCTCTACTTACTTTGACAAAAATGCACGTACTTCCTGTCAAACATAGCTACTCTATTGCCTGGTGAAACACGAGAAAAGCAAAGGTAGATATTGCTCCTAGCCAAGTGTACTGTGCACACGCTAACCATCTGCTACCTCACAACCCTTGCAGGAAACTATAGCCAGTAGTTTTAGTTTCTACATACAAATGAGAACACACACTATCTGTCTTCCTGGGCTTGACCTATTTCACTTATCAACAGAAAGTTATTCATCTAAAAGCTTGTGCCACTTCCCCCATACCATGCAAATATACATGAAAATGAAGAAAAACCTGCCAATCTAATTAATAATTCTAAGTGTGTATATCTATTATATTTTGTAATCAGGGCCTGTACCATACGTTTATATAATGGTAAGAGCACAGGCATCCAGGTATGCTCTACCCCAGAGTCTAATAGCTCTCTTTGTAGCACTCTCTAGACACTGCCTGAGAGGAAACGTAATGTTACATAATGCGTTCAAATGGGGCCCCTCGGTAAGTGGTAAAGAATGGTTCTGATAAGAGACAGGCATAAAAGGATGGTTTTTTTGGACATTCACTCAATGGCTGACAGAAAACTGAGGCTGTCCTCTTTCAGTTCCAAAGAAAGAAGTATCCCCACTGCCTTCTGCAGAAGCGTTCTCCACCTGTGACCCTGAGAGCCATATTTTCCTCTGTCATTTCAACTCTCAGATGCTTCTCTCCTGCTCCCCCAGCTTGGAAGCTGTGTTCATCTGAGCCCAGATCCTCTCCTCACTCTCTCCTCCTCCGTGCGCACCTTCCCTTCCTTCACAGCAAACCTTGGTTTACAGATAAATATCCCAGAAATAGGCTGGTGTTCCTTGTCTATAACTGAGCCCTCAGGAGGTGGAGCCTGGAGAATCAGGAGTTCAAGACCGGCTTTGGCTACATGAGACTTTCATCTCCAAAAACAACCTGTTTCACCATTCTCTGCCCCCATCACTTTGAAATCCTTCTCACAAGAATCTGCTTTTTGGCCTTCGGCACCATTCCCCATTTCTCACCCCAGCCCTCTCCTATCCAGGCCCCTCTTCCTCCACCTCCTGATGGCTTCATCTCCCCTTGCTTGCTCTTGGGGATCCAGTGGCTTCCTACTGGTTCTCTGTAATGCAGCGGTTTTTAGTTTCCTGCTCTTGCTCTAAATCACCTTCTGGAAGAGATCGGTCATCTTTTGATTGTCTGATGATTATCTCTAAGGCCTTTGTCTATGACACATACATGCTTCAAGATTCCACTTAGGTTTTCTACCATGTGCCCAGTGTCTGCACCCTCAGGGCCTGCAGAGTCATACCACGGCACATCTTCAGTTGTTTAAGCAGCCGCATTTATATCATTTAGGACAAATGTTCTTCCTTGGCCTGGGACATTGCTACAGTGATGAAATGTGAATTTACAAAATGCAGCTGGGTACAGTGGCGTACCCCATAACTCCATTACTCAGGAGGCTAAGGCAGGAGAACTGCAGATTGGAGGCCACCCTGGGACATAGGGAGACCCCCGTCTCAGTCAGTCAGTCAGTCAGTCAGTCAGTCAAAGCTAAAAGGCTATCAATGCATAAAATGCCGCCATGCTATTTCCCCACTGTCCTCATGACATTAAACCCCCATGTCTATGATTAAGTCACAGGATCAAAAACCAGAGTCTCCATTGACTTTCTCTTCACCTCTACCAGATGCTAAGACTCCAGATACCCCTGGGATTTTTAAGTAATTTCTTCCAAACCCCCTCCCCTGAGTTGTCTCGTGAGCACGCTTCCCTTCCGGTCCATCTCCGTTTGTTCTTCTCCCTGTATTCCCACAAATCAGCCCTTCCTTTTTCCAAGAGTGTTTTCTTAGATTGATCATTTCTCATTTCTCCCTCCTAAATCTGCTTCCCCTAAAACAATCTTTCTAAACCTTAGCTTCTGTCACATTCCTTCCCATTTCCTAAATCAATCAGAGTTTCCTGTGTTTGGGAAAATATCAAACTTCTTCTCGTTTTTATAATTCTCTGGAATAGAATCTTTTCTCTCCAGTTAAAATTATCTCCAAAATAAAATTTACTGTCCCTAAATATACATGTCTTATCTCCCTTCTGACTGCAAGTTTCTTGAATGATTTTATATATATATATTCATTCAAGATGAACATGTGTGTTAAACTTATTTTGTATAATTCAGACAATAAAGACCTCTACTGATTAGCATGTAGTGTTTGACCCACTGTGTACTGAAAACTTGAAGCTGGGTAAAATGATCATGAAATATACTCTAAAGGTAATTTCTCGTTAAAGAATAACTTACCATCTAGCCCCACAGTGGCAAGGCAGACCCAAGGCCAAACCAAAAACGGAGCAACAGAAAACTCAGTGACCTTGGTGGTTTTAAAGCAGGATGGGTGGTCTGGAAAATATCCCGAGGCCCAGCTACAGGAACCTCATGGATGAAAGAAAATGAAAAGAAAGATCCTATTGATCTCCACTATATAAGCCAGGAGCAAAGGGACTTGGCCTGCTTATGCATATTCAAGGAGAAAATGCCTAACTCCATCGAGATGTGAACTCCTCACATTGGATGCTACCATGGCACAGTCCTTCCCAGTGATACAGACAACATCCTATCCAGGGCACACGGCCAGAAACCAGATAGGTAAAGGTTCCAACAGCAGGAGACTAACTGTAATCATGGCCTTAACTCTGCCACTAAAGTCAATAGTGTTGAATGAGAAGGTCCTGAAGTCAGTCCTCTCTGGGTTTGGGGTATCTACCCTGTCTTCTAGATCATCAAGCTCACATGGAAGCCAAAAGATCTATCTAGTAAAAGGCAGTCATGGCAGGAACCAGCGCAGGGCAGCCGATCACGCTCAGAGCTGCTGCTGTCAGAGCAGCCCTTGATTTACCAAAGTCTCACACGCTATCTGCCTCCCTTGCCCTCGCCTGGTGTGTACCAGAGAAAGCATGGTGTGTGTGTGGGGGGAGGTATGGGGGTGTGGAGGTGTGGGAGTGTGGGGCGCTGCTGAGGGAAAAGCCCCGGAAAAGTGTCAACTTTGTTTTACTCACAGGCTACACTTTGATTAGTTCCTTCATTCACTTGACATATGACAATTCTCACTCTGCTCGGAACTTCTTCATGCCGGGCACAGAGTAGTGATTAAGGCAGACCCACTCCATAATTTACTGAGGAGCCAGTATGGGGAAGGTAACCAAAATGATGTGGGGAATTTATGACAGGGTAGAGAAGACGGAGGATGAGTATAGGATCGTCAGGGACCTAAGGCACATCAGTACAGAAAAACATAAGGAGGTAAGAGCTGCCTTGCCCATACCACGGCCACTGCTACCCGGCAGAAATGCTACATTGTTGTTAATTCTGGCACCACAAGGTCACTGAAATTCCTCAGCATCCACCTGTCATACTAGCCATACTCCCTTAGAGAAAAGACATATGGTATCTCACCAGAAATATCTTGAAACTGCATGTGGTATGTGGAATGTGTGTCCTGCTGGACCTTGTATGATTTCTAAATTTAGATTCACCAGCCGTCCCCACTCCCAGAAGTGTAGGTAAAGATACTCTCCTAAGTTTTCCACACACTAACTCTGACCATGGGCCTCTGTCTTACAGTACACTTGCACCTAAAATAACTCATTAGGAAAAACGTTTCCTCCCTAAGATTTCATTTGAGGGAAGTGTGAGATGGCTTTCAGTCGCAGTAACAAAAGACCCAAGATAATCAACTTATGAAAAGATTTCCTTTCTCTCCATTTTCAGAGGTTCGGTGCACGAGCAGCTGCCCCATTGCTGAGCTTACGACTGAGCTGTGCGACATGGCAGGAATGTTCGATCAAACAAAAGCAGGGGCAGCTGGGGCAGCAGAGTAGCCAGGGGGTTGGGGTTCCACCAGCCCTTTCAAACACTGGGCTCCGATGACCTCCAGACCTTCTGCGCTGCCCTACCTCTTAAGGTCCCACCATCTCTCAACAGCCATATTCTGGAAGGAAAGTCTTTAATACATGGAACTCGAGAGGAGCCCATCCAAGACCTCTGCTTTCATTAAACGAGGTGGCAACAGAAGCAGACAGCCAAGCTCTCTCACAGGCTCTGCCTCCCACTATGGATACTAAATATGAATACTTCGTGAATACTTTTTGTCCATAGGCTCGCACATACACCTACAATGGATGACTTTAGTCTTATGTTTTATGCATATAGGAGAAAAGACCACTTAAAAATGACCCATGTCTTCCTTAAGTTCAATAGTCCCCTATCTGTGCAGAAGAGAAGTGCAGGGAGAGATTCAGTGGCAATGAAATAATTCCCCCTGTCCGCTTGGGCACACGAGACTGCATAGCTTGAGCCCCGGATGCCTGAGTCTCACTCGCGTGGTTTCCCTTTCCTGGGAAGACTTTTTTAATACTTATTTGTTTGTTTGTTTGTTTAATACTGTGCTTTGTTTCAAACCAGTTCTTTCATGGGCGATTCTTGACGCACGTCCAGGTATTCCTCATGCAAACTGTCCCTACAACTATTGTTTTAATTAGTTCACCCGCTTGGCAGTCAGGCCTGCACACTGAGCTGCTCTGGGGCACAGGTGTCTGCAGAGGGTGCCTCTTCTGGAGCCTAGGACGTAATGAGCCATTTCAGTAATAAGAGCCCTGTATCCAGCCAGAAGCCCCAGCACTGGAACTGCTCATGAATGCCTAGAGCTGCCTTTGGAATTTGCATTTAAACATAAGTCCCCCCCCCAAAGTCCCCCGCCCCTGTGACTGTCTGATCGGGGAAGGGAGAGTTAAAGGACTTTGAATACTGAATGTGTACAAATTATAATACAGAGTCAAATGTATGGCCATGGAAGATGCATATGTCTTTTTGCCTATTTAAAAATAAAAACAAAAACAACAACAAAAAAAATCCAAGGCTTGTTTTCCTTTTTCCTTTAAGAAAAAAATGTGATAGAAAAAAATTAAATTAAATGAATCTTTATAACTCCTATTTGATTAAAATTCCGATTACACCTCATCTTCCTGCTACCTAGACATCAGAAACCTGTGCGAGAGCAGGGATTAACTGGCGCCTGGTGACTTGACACAATGGATTGAAACCAATCTAATTTAACACCTGTGTGCTCATCAATGAACGCACTCAAGCACAAAAGTGAGCACGGTGTTGAGTGATTCTGACACTGACTGCATGACAACCACAGATTCTGTATCCAAACACTCCCAGACAAGAAGCTAATTGCATCAATGAAAGGTACACTGTGAAGAGCATGAGTGATTGCTGCTACAACCCACAGACACCTGCTCTTCACGAGCAGGGCAATGCTACAGGGTTGATCTAGAACCTTCCTGTGATGATTTGTAGATGCTTGGCCCAGGGTGTGGCACTACTAAGAGGTGTGGCTTTGTTGGAGTAGGTGTGGCCCTGTTGGAGTAGGTGTGTCACAATGGATGTGGGCTTTAAGACCCTCATCATAGCTGCCTGGAAATCAGTCTTCCACTGGCAGCCTTCAGATGAAGATGTAGAACTCTCAGCTCCTCCTGCACCATGACTGGCTGGATGCTGCCATGCTCCCACCTTGATGATAATGGACTGAACCTATGAACCTGTAAGCCAGATTCAATTAGATGTTGTCGTTGGTCATGGTGTGTATATTCAGAGCAGTAAAACCTTAACTAAGACACTATGCTATCCCATCCTACAACCACATGTCTCTCCTAGCGAAAACTGAGAATGACTTCTTGCTAACTTATGGGCAATGGCCAAAGTTCCTTTCTGAGCAAAGAGACTTAGTTTGGCCATCAAGTATGGAATGCACACAGATGTTGAGATCTGTCATCACAGGACCGAGATAAAAGGCTAATTCACAGGATCTAGTTAACTTTCTTCTCTCCTCAGTCTATTCTGGGTACCTGTGAAGCAGGAGCACTGTCTCCCTGAGCTGCGAGACACACAATAAGCCATCAGAGCCATGGTGAGATGTCTGTGTTGAAATATAACATCTCAGTCTGTGTCTAGAAGACAACTCAAAGTCACGGTACTTAAGAACTCAGTTGTTGAAACCTACAGCTCAAACCTACAGCTCAGCCACTGAAAGAACAGGAGGAGTTGACCCCTGCAATAATCAGAATCGTGTGGACCAACGCAGAGGCCTGAAGAAATAACACACGTGCAGAGGCTGACATGACATTAACCCATTCATACAAAAGCAAGATGAACACACCCCACCACAGTCATTTACATCTTTGTGCTTGATAGTAAACTATAATGTGTCAAGCACACAGCTGGCTTGAAGTTGGAATCTACCCAGGCCCACAGCATCGCTGATCTTACTGCTACCACAGTGAATGAATGCAGAATTAAAAGAACCCAGAAATCTATCAAAATCAGCCAACTCTGGACAAAATAATTTTCTACTCAGTATTTATTTGTCTGTTAAATGACAGCAAGAAAATCTTCTGATTTCAAGTCTGTGGGTGGAGCCTTCTATGCATGAGTATGTATGTAGATTAAATACTAGGAAACGAAGTAGCTTCTTTTGGCATTTTTTCTCATTGAGTGAAAGTATAATAAAGAAAACTGTCTAGTCATGGGAGGCACATGCATGTCCCTGTTAAAAAAACAAGTTGGGTAGAGGGACTGGTTTGTAACACACTTTCCTTGCAAGCATGAAGACCTGACTCTGACTCCCAGATGTGTGGTGGTCCAAACATCTCAGTATATCATCTCACTACTGGAGAGTGGAGTTAGGAGCATCTCTGGGCCTCACTGGACAGGAGGCCTAGCTTGCCAATGAGAGATCCAATCTGCAAAACAAGGTGGGCATCTCCCGAGGAATAGCATCCAAGACTGTCCTCTGGCCTGGTCACACTTGCATATATACCCACACATGAACCTGCACACACATGCGGTATAAACATACATGTAAGTATACACACACAGAGAGAGAAGGGAGGAAGAGAGAGATGTAAGAAGACATAGGATGGTGACAAGCTCGCCCCGCCTACAACAGCAGAGCTGGTTTTCTGCATTGCAAGGAGGAGGTTAACACCAACTCTTATTCCAGATTAAATTCTACCAGGTATCATGAAATTCTGTGGGGAAAACATCAAAGATGAAAAAGCATTTCCAATTTAAATTAAATCAAATTTCCAATTAAGTCACAGAGAATTATACCTTCAATAAGAATCTGTTTTACTCTCTCCATTTACAAGGGTCGAGAAAGATACTATATTTTTGTAGATGGGAATTAAGAATTTGTATAAAATGATTCATCCCCACCTCTGGCTAAAAGCCCTCCTATCTCAGATTTGGGGACTCAATTCTGGGTTCTATGCATTCAGTGAAATCCTACAGAGAAACTCCTAAAGGGACATATATGTGTCTCTAAGTTCTTTGTATTTATCAGGTTTTTAAATGATTTTGTTTCAGACAGAGTCGAGGTTCTGGCAAAATTCTGGAGCCCTGACTCCGGAGTGTCCCTTGCAGTAGTCTCTAAATCTCTATATGTCACGTTATAACTTCTTACATTTACAAATGAAACCCCCAAAAACCCTACAAAGAAAAGTGTGCTGTGTCTCCTGCTGGAAGGAACAGGCCAACAAAGAAGTCTCTGCAGTGGTAGAGAGACAACATGAAGCTTCCGGCTTCATCCCGGGCTGGGCAGACTTCAGGAGGGATGCTGTCAGCAGAGAAATACCTATTAATTGTTGGTCTCCCTCCCATTTTTGTTTTCTCCTTAAAATAAAAGCTTTGTATCTACCAAGTTTGAGTTTTTCTAGCCAGCATTTTCTTCTGAATTCAAGTGACTACTACCAAAATTGTTCCTCCTGGGGAGAGCAGGAAGCCGAACGCAATACTAAATTGGCTTTAGGATACAGGAAGGTTTCAGGGAGGTGTTAGCCAAAGAAATGGGCTTTGAACTGAAGTATGAGGAATCTGAGCATGTGCTAAATTCCTGTCAAAGTTTATGACACTGAAAGGTCTTTTTAAGGGATTTTAAAAATGGGAACTAGGTAAAATAATACATGTTTATATTCCCTACTTTTTGGGAAACAGACACTATTGGACACCAACCTGGAAACTATACAGTGAGAACCCCTGTCAAAACAACAACCACCACCACCACCAAACAACAAGCAAACAAGAAAACCATCTAGGACAGACAGACAGTGTCTGAGATGGCTTGAATAGGTTTCACCATGCCTGGTTCCCTTCAGCTCTATTAACCCAGGGTTAGAACAGGTCCCACTAGGTTGTACACAAAGACTTACCTGGCCTAAAGGTCTAATACTGCAGGCAGCTTTCTTTTGAGTGTGGGCAGAGTTGTCCAAAAAAGAAGATGGAGGCAATCTAACTGTTTTGGAAGCAGATCTGGGACCCATCCTTTCCTTAGAGAAAAGATGTACTTAAAGCCAAGTACAGATTTTCTAAATTGAAATTCATGTAAGCTCTGCTCTCACACATGAGTCCCGATCTTGTGATTCTTGAAAACCTAATATCCCCAAAGAATCTCTGGGGGCTGAGGACAGGATTAGGGAACACAGCTCTTCCAACTGAAAACCTGCTCCAGACTCCCAGTTGGGTGGCCAGAGGGGCGGGGCTGGGAATGTATAGGTCAGTGCCTGCCCTCATTACAAGGAAGGCTTTGTAGATGTCCTGAGCTTCTGTCTTTCCAGATCTGCCTTCAAAGACACTGAGTTGCTCAGAGTCCTCCAAACATCTGACCAAACCGTTTCTTCAGTGTGACCGCTTAGCCATGACTCCAAGGTGATCACTTAGGCCCTGTCAGAGCTTCTCCAGAAAGGGATCTCCTTACCTCCAACATCCAGCCCAGACCTCTGCAGCTCTAGAGGATGCTGGGGAACCCCAACTCCCAGAGCTAAAATGCAGAAAATTCCAGAGGGCAGTGTAATACAGAGATAGCACCCGCTTCCTCTGAGGTTCAGGAGCAGAATTCCCATCAGATTAGGGGCTGCCACCCCACCCCAGCAGCTGCCTTCACCGTGGAGAAGATGGACATTTTAAGGAGCCTCCCCCTGGACAAACTGTAGGTACACGCACATACATCAGTGAATAGATCAATAGCTGCTAAATATTGTTTCTTTCCCAAACTCATGCATTGAAGCACTTTCAGAGTGACAACATTAGAATGTGGGGGATTTGGAGCTGGCTGGAAGAAAAGGGAAATTGTCCAGAATGAGGCTTGAACTGGTCACAGAGGCAGCAAGCATGAGGAACAAAACCATGGCTGCTAGACATTGACTCAGCCGGGATCTTCCGCCTGGACGTCTCACCCTTCCAAACTGTGAGTGATGCTTGTTATTTATACAACATCCAGTTTATGGTATTTTTGCTGTAACAGCCTGAACAACCTAAAACAGCCAATAACATGAGTAAGGCCTGGAGGTTCAAGAAAGGGCAAGAGGACCCACCAAATAAAGGGACAAGTACAGCAAAGGATCTTGACTCACGTCTGCCCAAAAAGAAAAAATAATGTAGAAGAGTACCAACAGGACCTGTTTCTTTAACAGACAGGTTTGTGTCCCCATCAGTCTCCCCAAAAGAGACCATGATTAGCAGAACCCCACTCCAGCACTGCCTCTTGGTTCACAGCAGCTGTCCACCACACACTCTACTGGACTGTATCTGCTCAAAGGGAAAGAGCGCTGAGAACTAGCTCGGTTTAGCACAGTGTGCAGTAAGAGAGGTATTCCTAGAAAGGGTGTGTGCTCGGGGCAGCAATGTCTCTGAAGAGCAATGAGCAGGAAGATTTAGGTTCAGGGAGGAGTCCCATGAGTGTGCTGGAAGACCATCAGCTTCTGCAGAGCAAAGAGTGACCCCACCCCTGATCCCACCTCTGATCTCACTCCTGACCTCATCCCTGACCCTGCTTCTGCTCCACCAGACTTCTGGGATCTCTTTGGTCCATTGTCTACTTTCAAAGGTTGCTTCTCTGGTGTACTCTTTATAGTCAATTGTTCTTTCCTGCCATAGATCCACCATCTGAAGTCCTAGCATCAATAAGGACTTGAACTCCATAAAGCACACACCACTCTGTTCAGTGTCTCTATTTCTCACTGACTATAGTTTTCAGCTACTCCTCAGCATAATTGTGTGCCCTTAATTAAATCTAAGTTACTGGCCAATTCTTCTTTCAGTGTGAAAACTCAGTGATGTCTTTGGGTTTATAGTGCAATTACTGTTATGGCAAGCAATTCACCCTCAGCTTACTGCATGACTTCAGCTAACAGAAGATTCTGAGTTTCATATCCATAGGAGTAACATCACTTATGGAAGTAAATGTTGTGCCGTTGGCTCCCCTCACCACCCCCGACTGTTCGGCAATCTCAATTCATTCTCATGGATGCCTGGCCCAAGAGCTAGAAGGAAAGACACAGGTCTCCACAGACGCACTGCTAATGAGGCCATGCTTCCTTTCCTGAGCGTACTGATATGAAAACACCATGGGGCATGGGTGAGCAAGAGGTGGTCATCAGGGACAGTGCGCATGTGAGAGACAACTCTGCCAGAAGGAGGAGAATGGCAGTGATTTCTTCTTCCTGATGTGAGGCAATTTTCTTATTTCAGAGGAATAACAGACAGACCCGCTGTATGAAAGGACTTGATTTGTGGAGATTGCTTTTCTTGTCCCCATTCCATTAATGCCAGGTTTGCCGGCCTTAAGCTCGGGGCCAAGTGTTTCCCTATTACTTAGGACTCCCTGGACAGTTATTATCTTTATCAATTTTCCTTTACCCACATCGATTCTGCAAAAATTATGTGCCTTTCAGTCACTGCCTTTTATTTAACCAAAATATCCTTTGGAACACACGCTTCTGTCAGCAAGCTAAAGAACCTGTAAGTCCTCAGAGTTGTTTCCAAACATAAAAGTTGTTTCTGGCGGTAAAAGTAATTTGGGTTCACTATAAAAACCAGATGCTAAAGAACAACAAAAAAAGAGGGCTTAATCACGCATAAAGCCACTGACCCAGGCGCCCTCTGGTAAGAGGAGGCATTAGAACACATTTACAAAACTGGAATCATCCTCTAAACACCATCTTACCTGTTTAGTTTTTTTTCAGTTAAAACTTGTAAAAATTTCCTCACAACCGTAAACATTTGTAAAGTTTTTGTTTTTCTTCTATTTTCACTTTTCTTTTTTACTTCATGTGTCTGAGTGTTTTGCCTGCGTGTCTGTGTGCCACATGTGTGGCTGGTGCCTATGGAAGCCAGGGGCGGGCATTGGATCTCCCGGAAGAGGAGACATACATGGGAGCTGAGAACAGAAATAGGTTCTTGAGAAAATCGGCCAGTGTTCTCAGCTGCCCCACCGCCGTCTCTCGAGCACCACGAGGTTCAACTTTTTAAAATCAGGCCATACAGGAACCAGCAGAACTGTCCCCTCGAGTTAGATGACTGCTCCCATGTTCTCTTCCTGAGTTTACTCCCCTCTCTTCCTCTCCCCTCTGAGGAATTTTCATTTCTCCAAGATGAGAAGTAACAAGCCGCGAGGAGACATCAGTTGTGGGGCTCTGTGTTTGTGTGTCCCATGGTCCTGATAACGGACCCCTTCTTGGGGTCATTATCTGTCCCACGCCTTTGCCTTTATCTTTTACAGAGCACTGGAGTCATCCCTGCCGCTCCCCAGTTAGTAGGGAATAGTCTCTTACATCTTAAATACTATCTATCACATGATGGTTTCTAATTCTTTTTCTGGTTTGCTATTTGCCTTTACTTTGAGAACAAAGTTTTTAAAGACATTAAAAAAATGCATATCTGTATTATTTCACAAGTTAGCCTGAAGGTGTCATTAGACATTACTACAGTAACAGTAACAGTCATGCGTGTTCTGTGTTCTGAGTCTGCACTGACTCTTTCCTCAGACCCTTTTGATTAAAGGCTTCGAAATCTCTGAGAAGACAGAATATGCCAGTACTTTCCACTGTCCGTTTGTCTGTTGGTTGGTTTTTTTCCCTGTTCAGATGACAGGGCATGGATACATGCCTCACAACTATGATCTCCATATATGGCTCCTCATCAAATCACTGAAGCATCAAATCATCGTTAGCAAAGGTGGACCAAGACCAAGCAACCACCTCTGGAACTCAGCTTGAGGTTCTGCGGCCTCTGGATCTCGGCCTGATATGCTAACTTCTCAAAATGTTCTCTAGGCCACAGTTTCCAACCTCCTCACATTTTAGACTTGGTACACTGAATTTTCTAGAAATGGATAAAAGAGAGGGGAGAAAAGGAAGGAGATGGGGGAAGGGTTGGGAAGAAAGGCCTTTAAACAGTTAACATAATATAAAAAAAAACCAAACACCCAAAGGAAGAACTCACACTAAAAATAATATGTAAAATCAAGATGGACAGAAGGAAATCTTTTGAATTAAAGACGGGGGAGACCATCATTTCCTGGAGTACAGGGCATAATAATCTCTGTAAAAAGCACAAGCATGCGGGGAACCCACAAACAGTCTAACACACAGGGGAGTGTCACCTTCTGAGGATTATTTTTATGTGAGCGGCTGATCAAACGTCAGTCCTAAGAAATTAGAAATGTATTCAGTGGAATCTAAATTCTGCTCAATCTCAAGAGCCAGGCCTAAATGTGTGGCCATCTGGTTCTCCGTGCAGAGGTCAGCTTCATCCAACTGTAAACCATCACCTCACCATCCCTGTGGCAGAGACAAGGCTGGCTGCAGCCTACTCTATACATCCGTCTTGCCTGTCTCGTTCTTCGCTGGATGGTTTGTGGCTTTTCAATTATTTATATGAAAGATGATCCTCATCTATAGCTTGACCATCTCTGCTTTTTCCCTTCTAGCATGATGATATGATTCACTTGCAGATCACATGGGAATTATTAATGTCTGTTATTATGATCACTATTATTATTATAAATATGTCCTGGAACAGCATCAAATACTCAGCAGCATCTCTGCTAACCAAGCAGAGACTTGACCTTCAAAGGTCTGGAGTTATTCATCATCTACCAGGACAGCTCCAGAGCCACAAGCCCTGCCTCCTGCTCCGTCTGTCCGTCCGTCCGTCCTGACTTCACGGTGCCCGAGGCACAGTGTGCAGGAGCACAGGAAGCTCAGCTGGGCAAAGCTTTCTTTTCCATGAATTCCTTGCACACACCAGTTTTAGCAGAATAACCTATTTGGATAAGTAAGTAGTCTGCATTTAAAGTAA